>NC_048223.1:83079101-83282243 GCF_002007445.2 Ailuropoda melanoleuca
GAAATTCAGCCTCTGTCACAGAACGGAGGGATTGTGGCCCGTTCTCGCCACTTTAACTCTGTTTCTGTTGGTGCTGCTCAACCCTGCAGCATCCCAGGCTGTGCGCCCCACACCCGGTGTCCCAGCCCTCACTTCCAGGGCCGGCACGTCTCTGTCCTTTGTGTTTCTAACCCCGCCAGCTGCCAGCCGCCCCGCGCGCTCCCGAGCTCCTGAGCTTCCTGTTTCAGTATGGTTCGCCTGTGCTCTGGAGCGCTAGTTTTCAGTCTGGTCGCGCTTGCACTCCTGAGCTCTCGGTTTCACTCTAGTTCGAGTGTGCAGTCGGGAGCTCCTGTTTTCAGTTTAGACACAGGCATTCGCAGGCTCACTGTCTCAGTCCGCTCTCTTGCGGGTGCTGGTCTGAGAGTCCAGTCCGCTCCCCAGCACAAGGGACTATTGCTTCCCGGCACCTGAGCGCAGAGGCTCCCTCCCCCTTCCCTTTATCTTCCTATATCTGTGCTCAGATTCACAGCTCTCCGATTCGTACCTCAATACTCAGCACTGGAGATGTTCATTTGTAGAGTTCCAGATGTATCTTCCTGCATCTCAGGCTGATTCCGTGGGTGTTCAGAATGGTCTGGTAGATATCCAGCTCGACTCGGACCAGCTGAGAAAGGGTCGCCTACTCCTCCTCCATCTTTTCTCCTCCTTGCAGAAAGTGGTTGCCTTTCTGTTCATAGAGTTTCTGCTACTCTTTTCTTCANACAGGAAGTGGTTGCCTTTCTGTTCATAGAGTTCCTACTACTCTTTTCTTCATTCTCCAATTGCATTCATAGGTATTCGGATGGTTTGGTATCTCTCTCACTGAATTCCTGGGACCAGACAAACTTTAGGTCTCCTGCTCCTCCGCCATCTTGGAACGCCGAGCTGGAGCTCAACTCCTGTTTTAAACTGGGTTCCTTGCAGAAAGTGGTGGCTATTCTGTTCTTAGAGTTGCTGCTATTCTTTTCTTCATTCTCCAGTTGAGTTTGTAGGGTGTTCAGAATGGTCTGATAGCAATCTAGCTGCATTCCTGGGACCAGACGAAATTTAAGCCTCCTGCTCCTCCGCCATCTTGGACTCCTCCCCAGTAATGTTAAATTTTATCACTTTGCTGAATTGGTGACCTGTAGAACTCTCTAAGAATGCATTTTCCATTTTATAATTAATAAATATTCTGTGTCTTTGAGACTTTATGAATAACTGGTTTATAAAAACTTTTATCCTCTGTTTTTGGTATCCACTGGTCCTTTTTTGAAAGCATTTTTGTAAAGTAAAAAAATTAAAATATTTATCCATGCATTCATTCCACAGGTATTAATTGAATGTCTTCCATGTGCTTCTTTGTGTTGACTAATGATATAATGAATAATAGGAGTGACATGTCCATTCACTCAAGAAACATAAAGTCCAGCAGATACACAACTGTAAGCAATTAGACATGGAATTGAATAATGTTTAATAAATTTTAGTAAGAGCCAGAAAGCAAATAATCTATACTGTGATAGAAAATAATAATTTTCTATTATATGGGTATAATTTAGATAGAGTGGCTAGAGAAATTTTCTTATGAAGGTGACATTTAAACAGACCCTAAAAATATATGGAGCAAGCAGTGTGGGGCATGGAAAGTTAAGTGCTTGGGAAGAAGATTAAGATAGAAATTAAAACAACTTAAATAATTTTTTAAAGATCATTCTGCTTGTGATGTTGAGAATCCATTTTAAGAGTGTAATATTAAGTGCAAAAAGACTTGTTAGAACTCTACTAAATTAATCCGGATGAGGGATAAGGTGGGGGGCTAGTGATGAGGAAAAGTTAAAGGAGATATAACTGACCCCACAGTATTAGCTAGACATATTATTTTATCTTTGTTTTCTGAAACTATTTATATCAATGACAGAGTTTAAAATGATAAGTATGTCAAGTATTTGTTTCTTAGAAATAAGGAGGCTTTTATTTAGTTCCAATGGATTTGGCAAAAAGATTGCCTTTTATTTGGTCTGGGGAAGGCAAGGCAGCCCGTGCAGGTCTGTGTATGAGGGTGGGTGCATGAATGTGGTGGGCACAGCCACATAGTATGGTTGTGTTTGTGGGGAGAAGAAAACATTGGGTAAATAGCTACTGATCCATGTATATGAGATTATTAATACATAATATGCAAGTTTAAGGTTACAATGTGATAATGATACAATGTGATACATGTATATATAGCAAAATGATTACCACAATAAGGTTATTTAATTCTTCCATCCCCTCACATAATGACAATTTTGTGCATGTGTAGTGATTACATTTAAGATCTATTTTCTTAACAACTTTCATGTATATAATACAGTATTGTTCATTACAATCACCATACTATGCATTAGATCCCCAGATCTCATTTATCTTATAGCTGGAAGTTTGTATACTTCGACTATCTCCATTATTCCCAACTCCCAGAACCCTGGCAACCACCATTCTACTCTCTTTCTATGAATTCATCTTATTTTTGTAGGTAAGAACATACAGAATTTGTCTTATTCTTTCTGAGTTATTTCATTTAGCTTAACACCCTCAAGGTCTATCCATGTTGTTGCAAAAGGCAGAATTTCCTTCTCTTTTAATGCCTGAATAATTTGCCATTGTTTTATATATATTTGTATATCCATATTGTATATAATATACAATGTATTGCATGCAATATATAAACTATATATATAGAAGATGTGATATAGATAGATAAATGATAGATACATACACACATACATACATTCATACATGCATACATGTAGAGAGATCTATACCACATTTTTATTCATTCATCTATTGATAGACACTTAGGTTGTTTCCATATCTTGATATTGTAAATAATGCTATGATGAACATGAAGATACATATTTCCTTTGGATATTTATGCAGAACTGGAATTGCTGGATCATACTGTGGTTGTATTTTTAATTTTGGGGTAACTTCCATACTGTTTTCCATGGCGGCTACACCAATTTGCACTCTCACCAACAGTGCACGAGGTTCCCTCTACTCCACGACCTTGTCAACAGTTATTGTTTCTTGTCCTTTAGATAACAGCTATTCTAACAGGCATGAAGCGATACCTTATTGTGGTGTGGGTTTGCATTTTCTTGATGATCAGTGAAGTTGAGCATCTTTCATGTACGTATTGGCCATTTCTATGTCTTCTTTGGCAAAATGTCTGTTCAAGTTCTTTTCCCATTGTTGAATCAGATTGTTCCATTTTCTTTTTTCATATTAGTTGTATGAGTTCCTTATATATTTTTAAGGTCAACCCCTTATCAGGTCTATGATTTGGAAATATTTTCTCCCATTCTGTAGGTTGCCTTTTTATTTTGCTGATTATTTCTTTTGTTGTGCAAAAGCTTTTTAGTTTGATGTAGTCCTACTTGTTTATTTTTGCTTTTGTTGCTTGTGCACGTGATGTCAAGCAGAGTTTGAGATACTCTTACATGGAATTTTATGTTTATAAACTTTCCAAAATACATACATCTGAATCTTTTTATATTTATAAACATTCTTAAATACATACATCTGAATCTTATTATCTTTTATTCCCTTTTCCACAGCAAACATTTCGAAGAATAATTTATGCCATGGCCCTATACTTCCCATACTAAGAAAAAAAAAAGCAAGCTGTAGGTATTTTAAAGGAATCAACTATAACTCTGGACCAGCTTCAATTCACTTAGTCTCTTTTCTGTTCATAATTGCCTAAATTCTGACCTTTGGAACTATCTCCCAAAACTACCCTTGTTTTTTCTTTTCTTGTCTTTCTTTCTTTTTTTTAACCAATTTGTCTGGGACACACCCTGTAAGTCATCCACACCAAGGGCAGAACACCTTGCCCTTGTACTCGGCCCTGGCCCTTTGAGCCCCAGTCTCTGGCTCTGAGTCATCTCAGTGTCTCCTCCCTGGCCCAGATTTCAAACAGGTTAATATGTACTTGCTTGCTAAAACCTCAAAAAAACGAGGCTAATGTTTCCAGATTTGTCACAATAGATGTAGAAATAACTCAATAAAGACTCATTATGTCACTAACAAGGTAGACATATTCAAATTATGCGGGAACTCCAGGGTTTTTGTTTGTGTTCGTCTTGGTTTTTTGTTTTTTGGGTTTTTTTTGTCTTGTTTTGTTTTGTTTTAGGTCCTGCCTTCAAAGTCTCAATCCTGTTTTTTTTTTAATACCCTTAAATATTGGTACATCTCCACCTTCGCACAATAGATTTAATATTCACCTTCTGTGACGCGTCATTCAGCTTCAAATTTAGGGAACTAATAGGTGATCAAGTTGGAAATTGCTGTTTAAGCTTAAAAAAGGTATTAGAGTATAACATTTTTCCTCCTGGAACCTGTTACTCTGAGGGTTACTTAAAAGTCTCTTCCAACATGTGAATATCAAATGGATCTTTCTGGGCAGGAAACACTATTTCACTTCATCAGCCAAGTACACAGCTCCCCGTCCTCAGCCAGGCCCATGGTGTCTTGAGAGAGCTGCTGAGAATCAACAGGGCCTTCACAGAAACCTTCTACTGCTCCTTAAATATGCAAAGCTCAAGTAGAACATAGTGTACTTTCAGGAAAAAAAATTTGTAATACATGTAATAAGAATAGTCCATGACTGTCAGACAAAGTGTGTGACAATATAGCTGCTTTTCCTGTAGTCTGACATCACCAAAAGGGAAGTGTTAAGTGTAAAAACGTGGAAATAACTTTAAACTCTGAGAGATCTGCACTCAGGAGATGTGATTCAAGCTGTGATTTTCTGGATTGGCAAATATTACTTCTTTCTGCTTTAAGAAATCTTTGGATTTTTATCTATCAGGGTTTTCTTTTTTCTTAATGTATTCTTGGCACAAAAGCAGCCCCAGAGCAAGGAGACATAAGAGCAGAGTTAGAGTGAAGATTTGATTTTTGGAAAGGATTGCGTTTACAAGCATGTGCGATTCCTCTCTTTGGCATTCTAGATGCACGGCAGAAGATTAAGGACAGGGTGATTTTGTTCTTAGAGTTCCAAGGAACTTGCATCCTAGAAGCTGGGCCAATATGCTTTATGACGTTGTAAAATGTTCTAAGTGGTGTTTTGTTCTATAAATAGGAGGAAATTCTCATTCCTGAGATATCTGATAAATTTAGGTCATGTCAACATGTCAGAGAAACATGGGAAGTTCAGAGTTTGCTCACGGAATAATTATCAAGTCAGTGAAGTATGTCTTTTGAAATGTGAATTTCTTCCACATAGGCTTTGTGAACTGACCTTTGGTGGTGGGCTGAGGGCAGTTCATTGTCCTTGGACACTCATTCCTCATCCCTCTCTTCCTCTTAGCTTGCCACTAGAATCTTTATTAAATTTATTTAAAAATCCTTTTAAAATTAGCATAAGTTTGGGGGTAATATTAGAAATAGAAGTGAATAAAGTAATGAAAACTGTCTCAGACAAACAGAAAATTAAACTGTCTCCTGCAGACTATTGTTCTTGACGTTGCTGACTCCATCATGAGAGAGAGATTTTTGGCATCATGAGGTGACAGCAGAACAGAGGGGTGAGGAACCAGGTAGTTGGAACATGACCCTGTGCTTCTATTCAAAGACTATGTAAAGCTCAGCATAGGCCTCTTACATAGTAACACCTCAGTGCTTATCCATTGCTGTACTTTTATAATTATCATCTTTCTGAAGGGAGTGGAAGACATAAAAAAAAGACTTGGGGTTCAAATCGGAACTTTAAGAAATGGGAAAAGGAAGAAGAATCCTCATTCACAGAGCCTCCACCCTATGTCAGAGAATTCTGTTCTAGAGAATTCACATGAATGGTCAAATTAGTCCTCTGCCGTCCTGTGAGAGACGCAACATTTCATATCATTAACACCATTTCACAAATATGGGAATTGACAGAGGTTACTATGTAGCCATGTCTTCCTATTCAGACTGAGGAAGAGTCCAGACTGTAACCCAGTTCTTTTTGACTCCAAATTTCATTTTCCCATTTGCTGTGATGTACTGATAAGCTTCAAATCACACCCAAATCAAGAGAACGCACCACTGTCTCCTGGTGAGTGATTAGTCTGAGCGTCCTCTTCCAGTGCGTTTTAGAACATGGCGATCAAAGGTACCTGTGAGTGATGATTGTGAGCCAACAGGTGCTGTCGTTACCTGCTGGCTGAATGGCAAGCTCATCAGCTTTTATAATGTCTGGATCAGAGAAAACCTGTTTTTATCGCCTGAGATGTACCAATAACTCCTTATCCTCAGCTTCCAATTGAAGACCTTGATTACAAGTACACACCATGAAGTCCTACTCTACAGACTTGCTTTATATCGGTGGCTCCACTTGCTCTTCTGAGTAAAATATTTCATGCCATTGCCCCTATTAGATTCCTATCCTCTAGAATAGGTTTTCCAAATGTGTCTGCCATTAAAAAAATGATGGCATGTATACTTTCAGTAAGTGCTGGCCATTACTAATCTTTTGTGCAAATTAGAAAGGGGCCTTTTCTTTTTCTTTTTTTATTTTNTTTCTTTTTTATTTTTTTTTAAAGATTTTATTTATTTATTTGACAGAGAAAGAGACAGCCAGAGAGAGAGGGAACACAAGCAGGGGAGTGGGAGAGGAAGAAGCAGGCTCCCAGCAGAGCAGGGAGCCCAATGTGGGGCTTGAATCCAGGACCCTGGGATCACACCCTGAGCCGAAGGCAGATNTTATTTTTTTTAAAGATTTTATTTATTTATTTGACAGAGAAAGAGACAGCCAGAGAGAGAGGGAACACAAGCAGGGGAGTGGGAGAGGAAGAAGCAGGCTCCCAGCAGAGCAGGGAGCCCAATGTGGGGCTTGAATCCAGGACCCTGGGATCACACCCTGAGCCGAAGGCAGATGCTTAACGACTGAGCCACCCAGGCGCCTCAGAAAGGTGCCTTTTCCTGACTTGACTTGTGGGTCAGAAATTTGTCACAATGTGATGGTTTTGATAGAACCATTCACTTTTCTGTTATCTGCTTACTGAAACAAATCTATTAATCTCCACTGTCTGTAATATAAATGCATTGTTTTTGCACGGTGCCCAGCCTAAACTATCCAAAGGGTTGGTTATAAATAGTCAACAATAATTTAATGAGTATGTATGTGCTATGATAACGTCAGTAAATTAAAAAAGACCAAATTTCCTTCCTTCGTGGAGCTTAGATTTTGTGGAAATCAGAAATAATAATGCAAAAAATAAATGAGGAAAATACACATAAAATTATGATAAATGCTAGAAAGAAAAATGAAGTTAAATATAAAACATCAGTTTTTAGAATTTGTATGTATTATATATGACTATATTATGTGCATCATGAAATGGACACAAAAATAAAAAGATTAAATTAGAAGAAATACGAATGGCAGTTCCATGTAATTCCCAGTGGATGATCTCGCATCTCTGTTTGTGGACCATGGTCAAAGAGCAGCACAATCCTACAGAACTTTCTGTGATGTGGGAAATGTTCATTCTGGGCTGTCCACAGATTGAGTCTTTAAAATGTGCCTGTGAGACTGAGGAACCAAATTTTCAATTTTCTTTAAAATGCAAAGAGTCGAAATGGCTGGTGCCTGTTACATGGTGTAGCTCTAGAGAAAGCAACATTTTGCTAATATATAGAATCAGAGGCAAAAAGAATTTTGTCCTTGTCCTTGCCTTTTATATCCATTTTACCTCCAGACCCTAAACTATAGCCCAGTTTGATCCGAAATAATGACATGCTTTTTCCATTCAGACTCTAACTGGCTTCCTCCTGAATTCCAGGATGCTTAATGAGCTCTGTGCAACTCTGCTTACCGCACCCCTGCTGGGATGTCACCTTCTAAGTTTATGTCTTGGTTGTCCCTACCTCCAACCATGCGATCTGATAGAGTCAACTGGCTCTGAATATTGCCACCCTCACTACCTCTCTACCAACTCCCCGAGGTTGTCCTCAGACCCCATTTGTTAGGACATTGCTGTCCCCAGATCATCCATATCTTCAGAAATCAGTTCTCCAACATTTAGGGTTTTAGCCCTGGGATGCTGGCTGTATTGTGAACTTGTTCTGCTTTTCCAAACACTCCCTGGAGCTTTACTAAAGAAGCAGTCTTATCTTCCAGCCTCATCTTAACTGTTGTTTGAGGCCAATATGTCCTATTAAATGGCTGCAAGAACCCCTCCTAAGAGAGTGCATCTATGTTTAATATTGGATTAAGTAATCCTTCTAGATCTCTGCTTGCATCTCCAGAGAAGAGTGGAGTTAAATATGCAAAAATTGCTTAAGAGTTTCTTGGAGAAAAGATGATGTGAAAACATCAGGTTTAAGCAGGACAGCTGCCTCAGGCTGTACAAAGATTCTCCAGGCTGCTGCCAATCCAAGGGAAGCCTCACTAGAAGGACATGTAGATTGGAGGAGGTCATCAAGGCATACCAACAGGAGGTGAATGGTAAACAGCTCCAAATAAGCAGCTTTGCCCCCAAAATTCAGTGCACACTTAGCTAAACTGCTCTACAGCAGGAGATGTTTTATTCAGAGTACATGGCCACACACGTACATGTTTCCAGCTGGTGATCCAGGAGACTAACACAGAGCAAGCAAGACCAAAGCTGAATCCAGCTGGGGCTGGCCCATCTAAAGAGCAGGTGTGGCATCAAAGGTAAAGTTCAGCAATTTCTTTCCCAGACATTTATATAAACCTAAAAAGACTGAGGTGAAATAAAGACAAAGTCTCATCAAAAATATTAAAAATAATCTTGAACAATAAAGAGTTACAGTGGGAAGAGTCATGTATAAAACAAACCTAAAAAAAAAATAAAATTTGCAAACAAATGAAAAAAAAGTCATGGTATCAAAACTTGGAGTAAAGTAATACCAAGGAGACAATAGATGTGAATTACAAAAGAAGAGAAATCAACTAATTAGAAAACAACACAAAGGGGCCAGGGGGCATCTGGGTGGCACAGTCCATTAAGCGTCTGTTTCTGGCTCAGGTCATAATCCCAGATTTCTGGAATTTGGCTGTGTCAGGCTCCCTGCTCAGTGGGGAGTTTGCCTCTCCCTCTTCCTCTGCCACTCGCCCTGCTTGTGCTCTCTCTCTCTCTCTCTACCAAATAAATAGAAAAAATCTTAAAAAAAAAAAAAAAAGAAAACAACACAAGAAATAGAATTGATGAATACGTAAAATAATTGGTTTTTTAAATAATCAATACAAGAGAGAAATGTTAATTAAAAAATATTGAGAATGAGAAAGTGATTGTAACTCACAACAGAATATTATATAAAGTTGTATGATAATTATGTTTTAATAGCTTGGTAAATGAACAGCATTGAGAGGACATAAAAATAACTAAAAAAAAAGAGTGGAAACTAATAGATGCCAAAGTATGAAATAAATTGAAAAAAAAAAAAGATTAGAAATATCTGTAAAAATTTGGCCTAACGGGGGCGCCTGGGTGGCTCAGTCGTTAAGCATCTGTCTTTGGCTCAGGGCGTGATCCCGGCGTTCTGGGATCGAGCCCCACACCAGGCTCCTCTGCTGGGAGCCTGCTTCTTCTTCTCCCACTCCCCCCGCTTGTGTTCCCTCTCTCGCTGGCTGTCTCTCTCTCTGTCAAATAAATAAATAAAATCTTTAAAAAAATTTTTTTGGCCTAACGTAGTTTTAAACAGAGTTCTTATAACCTTCAGTTCACAAATAATTCTTATGATGTTTAACAGTTCTTGCATTTAAGTCTTATCTTTCTCTCTCTCTCTCTCTCTTTTTTTTTTTTTTTTTTTTGAGAGAGAGAGAGCACATGCTACCAGGTGAGGGGAAGGGGCAAAGGGAGAGGGAGAATGAGAATCTTAAGCAGGCTCCACGCTCAGCGTGAAGCTTGAGGAGGGGCTCTATCTCACAACCCTGAGATCATGTCCTGAGTCAAAATCAAGAGTCACATACTTAACCAACTGAGCCACCCAGGAGTCCCTTTTTAAAAGTATTTTTAGTCACACCAATCATAGCTTTTCTGGGACTAGAAAGTGGCAAAAGGTCATGACCACCTGTGTCTTTAGGACCACCTAAACCACCACATCAAAACAAAGACAGAGAAGCTACTGTCAGTGTCTGGGAAGCACAGATCATATTTTAAGGGCAGGTGGAGAATGAAAACAACCTGAAAATGAGGTAGACATATATTATTTTCTTACTATTACCAAATTCTGAATAAAACAAAGGTGAACAGGACATATTTCAAAGAGCTTTGGGCAAAAGCAAGATTAAATAGAGGTAAGAAACAGCATGATCCCCAAAATTATATGTATCAGTTAAAATTGATGTAGCTGCATGAAAATACATGATCACATAAAAAATCGGACCTATTGAACTTAAGAAAGAAGAATTTGTAACAATTTTAAGAAGGTAAGCAGCTATAGGAAATTCTCAAAACATACGCCTAAAATGATAAAACATTAATGATAATAGGGCAAACACATTTTATAAAGCACATGTAAGCAATAATAAAGTAGGGTTTCTAAGATTAGTGTCTATGCCTTCACTATTGAACTTAGTGGCATAAGAGCAACAACTATTTGGGTTTTTGTTGTTGTTGTTGTTGTTGTTGTTGTTGGTGTTGTTGTTGTTTTGCAGATTCTGAGATCAGGAATCCCAAGGCATAGCAGGGATGGATGACCTGTCTGCACTCCATGTTGTCTGGGACTTCTGCTGGGAAGACCTTAATGGCTCAATGTCATTCACATGCCTGGGGAAGCTGTCACCTGGAATCTCTTTCACTTACACGTGCAGTGCGAATTGAAGGACTAGACTCAATTGGACTCTTACTGGTGAACCTATATGTGATCTCTCCATGTGGCTCAGGCTTCTTCCAGGAGGATGGTTGGATTATGAGAGGGAGAGCGCCAAAAGGAAACATTCTGAGAATGTGGCAGAAGCTACCGGGCTTTTTATGATGTAGCTTAGAAGTCACATAGTATCATTTCTATCAAATTCTATTGTTTTATTATGTTATGTTAGTCGCCACAGAGTACTTCATTAGTTTTTGATGTAGTGTTCCATGATTCATCATTTGCGTATAACACCCAGTGCTCCATGCAATACGTGCCCTCCTTAATGCCCATCACCGAGCTAGCCCAACCCTCCCACCCCCCTCCCCTCTGAAACCCTCAGTTTGTTTCCCAGAGTCCACAGTCTCTCACAGTTCATCTTCTCCTCTGATTCCCCCCTTCATTTTCCCCTTCCTTCTCCTAATGTCCTCTGTGCTATTCCTTATGTTCCACATATAAGTGAAACCATATGATAATTGTCTTTCTCTGCTTGACTTATATCACTTAGCATAATCCCCTCCAGTTCCATCCATTTTGATGCAAATGGTGGGTATTCATCCTTCCTGATGGCTGAGCAATATTCCATGGTATATATATATTGATTGAAGCAGTGGTAAGTTCATCAAGATTCAAAGAGAGTGATATGTACTCCATTTCCCATTGAGACCTTTTCTAAACCTCCATAAAAACAGACCATATGGAATCCAAAGCTGGAAGTATTAAACAGGACAAAGTCAATTATTTTATTTACTGCAGAGTACCATTGACAATAAAGCTATAACTGTTGAGAATCTCTAGGTGTTAAAAATTATATCAAAATATCTAATGCAGAACACTTACCCTCTCTAATTTTTCAAATTGTTTCAAAAATATAAAAGACTTAAATTCCATACAAATGAAGTTTAACCTGATATATTTAATTAAGCATTATACCCTCTAGGAAAAATGCATGTTTTTCCCTGTATCAATTGATAATTTGAAGATTAACATATGTTAGGCCACAAAGGAAATGTCAATAAAATCTTCAAAGCATAATTTGTCTGGGCCATTTTCTCTGCCTCTAGACTTCCGGTAATAAGACTAAAAATAAATAGAAAAAAATAAATGTTTAACTAACATTGAAAAGCAATAACACAGCAATTAAAAAATCTTCTAAATATCATGTGTCAAAGAGGAAATCAAAACTGAAATTACAGGCTCTTTACTAATTAGAGAAAATGATAACAACACATAGCAAAATGTAGGGAATACAGCTAGCTCTGAACTCAGAAGAAAATAAGTATACATTTATTTTATACACTTAATTCCTGTCCACTGGTGTTCTGGAAGGAAAATTCCAACATTACTCTAATTCTATCTATCTATCTGTCTTCTATCTATCTATCTATCTACCTACCTATTCAGCATTCATTCTTTACATTTGTCTGTGTGTATTAGTGTTGGCATAGTAGGAAGTCATCTCAATGCTTATTAATAGAACATCAACTGAAATAATTTTGAAACTTCCATATAATATAATTGTATGCAGCCATTATATAAACATGGAGACATGTTTACGCTATGGTAGAGCAAAAAAGACTTCAAGGATACAGAACAAAAGTTTGCTTGAATGTAGGAAACCTAGGACACAGCAGACTGAATGTCAGTATCTATTCTATCCTTCCTTTCTTCTTTTGCCAAAGACCTTCTTTTTTTTTTTTTTCCAGGTAATTCACCCACCACATACCAATGTGCTTCACTAACTTAAGCACTATAATCTCACTTCCTTTTCTAGTGATTTCTTTAGGGTTTGATGTGTGACTCAATTCTGTTAAATAACATGAAAGAACATCTGCTAGAGGTTTTAGAAAAATTTTTTTGTTCTTAAAAGAATGAAAGAATTTCCTTTTCAACTGAACACCTTTGTGTTTGCATGTTATGTTAGAAACTGCTCTAGCTACCTTGCAACTCTGAGGAGAGCCAAGCCAATGTGTTGAAGATTGCCAGTAGAAGAGGAACCCTATCTACTTCGAATCAGTGAATAAATCAGTTTGGGAGGTGCTGTCTTCTCTTGGAACTTACTGCATAAGGTATTAACTCTCCCTTCTGTTTCAGCCATTTGACTTGCTATCGCCTCTAATTTGCAGCTGAAGTAATTTTGCAGGATACATAGGATACACATCAAAAATGTTACTGGGACATGTTTGTGTGTGTTATTTATTTTTCTTTCATTTTTTCCATGATTGGGTTTCTTTTTGGTATAATGTTTACATTATTGGGTTTGTTTATGTTTTTGTTTGATGGAGATTTTTCTATTTTTCCTGAGACTTCTGCTGCTCTTCAAGTCTTGGATCATATCACAGTCCAATTGTTGGAGGAACAATAAGAGAACTGCCCCATTAGGTCAAATGCAGAAGTTGACTTCAAGTGCTATGTACCTTGACATAATTATATCTTATTTCACGATATGTACTGAGTGATCCTGTCCTTAGAATTGTGGAGGGTATAATGCACTGAGGGAAAAGAGACTTCTAACTACATGTTCCACAAAGGAAAGAAATAGCCGGAGTTTGTCAAATGTCTGAAACAAAATAAGAAGAAAGAAAATAAATCATAGATATTTAAATAGAGGAGGTCCAGATAACAAGAATGAAATGTAATTCTTGGACATATTTCTCCAGCTCTTTCTGAAAATATAGGAGACAAAAATCAAAAGTGTTTATCCCTTATTCAGAGCAAGGGGACATATAATATTAAGGGGCTTTAAGCAGTATTAAGGAAAAGTGACATAAATAGCAACAAGTAATCTAAAATGTTAGATTACATGACTACTTGAAACAACTGTTGAAATATTTTTGAAATTTGAGGGAGCAAATCAAAGCATGTTATATCTGAAGGAAGCATAACATATTATATTAGCATCAGTGTAACAGAAAGGAAAGAGAAATAAGTATAGCATTAAAAATAAGCAAAACAAGGGGCACCTGGGTGGCTCAGTCGTTAAGCGTCTGCCTTCAGCTCAGGGCGTGATCCTGGTGCTCTGGGATCGAGCCCCACATCAAGCTCCTCTGCTAGGAGCCTGCTTCTTCCTCTCCCACTCCCCCTGCTTGTGTTCCCTCTCTCACTGGCTGTCTCTCTCTGTCAAATAAAAAAAAAATCTTTAATAAAAAAAAAATAAGCAAAACAAAAATTGAAACAAAATAAATAAAATACCTTAAGTCAGTTTCAGGTCCTTCATTAAGTATCTAGGAAACCTTTGAGACACTAATCAGATGTTTGTATCCAACTCAACTATTCTATACCTTACTTCCTGGTATGTGAAGTCATTTTCATAAGAAGGAGAGGAACTTTCTGTGGGCCACATAAACAAAGCAACACAGAAATGTGGTTGAGCCAGGAGAAGAGAGATTGTGATTGGGGTATCAGGACTCAGGGGTTCTGTGGCCAAGACCCCGACAGGAAATACTCCAAGGCAGGTGGGAACACCCAAGACCTGGAAACAAGGATGATAGGAATATGATCTGAAAAGGCAGGGATCCAGAGCTTTGGAGCTCGGGGAACATCGGAAGCAGACAGAGCAGGAATTCCTGGATCAGCAAAAGGACAAGTCATTGAAATTTGAGAGTCTCAAATGTTTCTGGGCATGGAAAGCTGTTGGAGGAGGTCACCAAAAACCTGACTGCCAGTTGACCCAGGAACTGGGATGCTCCCCACTGCCTCCCTGTGGGGGAACATGGGTTCTGCTTGCCTTTCCTGCTCCCAGAAGTTGCTCCCAGGGTACAGCTTTGAGATGGAAATGTGGTGTTGAGGCTCTCTGGACTGGGTATGTGACTGAACCCAGTTAAGGCCTGTATTTAAATATCTAAGATTCTGGCAGGTGAGTGAGGAAATCTACTCATCTTGCAACTGCCCAAGACAAGCTTCGTATATAAATTCCCTTGCTTATTAAACCCACCAATCGGGAGTAGCCCACCTCTTTTGTCTCTTCCTGCCTTCTACTCAGATTATACCTGGGAAGCTCCTGAGAAAGTTGTAAACTAATGGGGTACCCTAGTGGTAGTCATTGGTGAGACCACTGTTTTTGGCTTTCTGTGGTTTAGGACAAGGAAAACATGTTTCTGGTTTCTGGTCATGATTTGTGTGGAAATGTTGGAGTGTCAATTTTGTGCGGGTGCATTTGTATACACAAGAATTTTCTTTTACTCCGTCTACAGTGACCAGCAATATTCCAAAAAGAGACTAGCTTATCACTCTGAGTCAAGGATAAAGCCGAGCAGATATTCCAGAAAACCTACAACAGACTTACAGTATGAAGGAGAAATAAACTTTTTTTAATTAAACCACAGAATCTTGGGTTGTCACTGCAACATAATCTATTTTATGATTAAATTAGATTGGCCTGTACACTCCGTTCTACTGTTAGTGGCAGGTCCACTGTAGAGGATAAATTCTCCATGGAGAGCATCAGTTAGCAGCCGATAGGACTACATCAGATGACATGACATGACTGCATAAAGAACACCAAATGCGTGAGAAGGCAAACCACCACAAGTTATAAGCAACAGAAACAAGCAAAAACAGAGTTAAATCCCCAAGTACTGTAGATACTGGAATTTCCACTGGGAAAATAGAAAACATCTGGGTATGGACAGCTTAAGGAACTAAATAAAATTATGCAGGGAAAAATCATCAGAAAAATAGACTTTAGCAGACAAATGGAAGGTTTAAATGTGAACAATATAATTAGTTAAAAAAAGTCCTGACTCAAGAGATGAGTTAAACAGTTATATATATAATATTATATTACATTTTATATAATATTATTAATATTATTATATTATTTTATATACAATAGATATATAAATATACATATATATGTATGGCATTATATAATATATATATAAATAATGTATCCTGAATGCAACAAAGAGGTACAAGTGTATGAGTACTAATAAAAGTAATGCAGAGGCATGGTGGATGGAGTGAAATTGGCATCCTCAAATAGAGAAGAGGCTTTACTTAGAAAATTGCTAGCTTCAAATTTATCACAATTATTGAGACTTTAGCCCAAGCTGAATAATCACAAAGAAACTTATGACTAAACACATGGTAGTGAAACTGTGGAGGCAGGGGAAGGTCCTGAAAGAAACCAGAAACACAAAAGAATGACGTTAGAATGATAGAATATTTCTGAGCAAATATAAGGACATGTTATTTAAACACATCAATTCAATAATTTCGAATTTAGTGTGTCTTTGTACTAGGCACCGTTATAACCTCCAAAGATACTGCAATGAGCAAAATTGATAAAGTCTCTGCTCTCATGGAAGTCACATTCATACATGGGCAAATAAATAAGTGAATCACATAATTTCTTTAAAAAAGATAATTTTTTAATGCAAAAATGTTATGTAGAAATAAAGTAAGTTAGAAAATGTGTTGGTTTTTTTAGATATAGGGTCCTGTATTTTAGATTTAGATAAAGATAAATTTATGGTGAAATCACAGTTGAGCTAAACTTTCCAAAAAAAGGGACCATGCAAATAATTGAAAGGAATCCCATAGGTCCTGAGTTAGGAATGAATGGGGCACACAGAAAAAGCTCTACAGAGAGAAAGTTGATAGTGGAATAACACGACAGCAGAGAGAGGGAAGACTTGGAGAAAGAGTTGATCTTATTTTAATGGCAATGAGAAGAATTTGAAAGTTTTGAGAGGGGAAATAACATGAATGGAATTATATTTTCAAAAGATCAGTCTCTCTGCTATATGGAAAATTGAATATAATCAATTACAGAACCTTGCTGCACTTTACTTTGAATTTCCCCCGTATACATTTTTTTTGCCACAAAGCTGAGGTTGGCGCTTGTCTATTTTAAATAATTTAAACTGGCTTAATTTTAGAAGATACCTATTTTTGGTCCCAACTAACCAAAATTTCCAACATTAGTTAGCTTCAGGATTGGTTTGATACAGTTGAACGACATCATTAAAGCCCTGCACTTCCATCTTCCAGACAAGGTTTCGCTATATAGTATGCATGATGGCTCTTTGCATCCTGAGATTTTGATCCTAATAGCATTTCAACCTCAACACCAAAAATCTCCTTCCTTCATAGCAATGGAATATCTTGGATGGGGAGAACTCCCGTTTACCTCTTTTTGATGACATTTCTATTGCTTAACCATTCTTTGGTCTAAGGATTCAGACACTGATTAATGAGACCAAGTCACATTCCTTCTGCTGTGCAGTTGGCAGGGGTGAAGTTAGTCCTTCCTATACCACACAGCATGGTTCCACCATATGAGAGAGGATAACTTTTACTAGAGGAAGCTAGAGGAGTGTTTGCTTGGAAGGAGACAAATATCAATAGCAGAAGATAAAAGGAAGTTTGCCTATTTCTTTTGTAAAATTAGTTCTCCTGATTCCATGTTTTTGGTCTTGGTAGAATCAACATGATGATCAAGGGAAGTTCTCATTGTGAAAATTAGTGTGTTTTTTTCATATAATTTCAGTAGAAACCACTAATTAGCCTCATAAAGAAGATGATGGGGCAGGAGGAAAACTTGATATTTCTTCTGTGTGGAGTCTCATACATTCTCTTATAGCACCAGCTTCACCAGAGTAAGGGAGAATGCAAAGAGAAGCATCCATAGATGCCAAATCCAAAGAAAGGCCTCCAATGAAAGTATTCCACAGGGAACGGGGAGAAATTAACTTTTCATTTTTTCCCCCATTAAATCAACTCTTTCTCATTCAATAGCTCAGTTTTTCTTTGGCCATTATCTAAACCCCCACTATTCCTGAGCAGTCAAGGGAGAGAGTTTCATTGAATTTACTGTAGAGAAGAATGTGATGCTGATAGCTGTATAGAAATATCATATTCTACAAGGAACATGTGACTTTTGATTTTTTTTTGCCAGCATAATAAACAGCCATTAAATAGAGAATGAAGAGTCATGACATAGAGAAAAAATATATTCAGATTATTTATGTTAAGATCTCTGTAGCATACTATATAGGAATAAATAGTATTGGAAATAAAAAAGAAAATTAATACATGAATTTTAATTTCTGTGCTGCATCATTTCATTGTATATTTGAGCTTTTAAAAACTTATTGATGCTGCATCATTTGTAATTGCTGTGGAAAAAAGCAATGTCAAAAAGAAGGTAAAACGCCTTTTTTAAGAGGCTGGTACTGGCAATGTCAAAAAGGCATAATTTTTAAAGCTTTGAAGCAAATTGTCTGGTTTTAGGTATAATTGAATTCGATTACAGTTGAATTCAGAGCTAATCATTTTTTCTGGAAAAGAAGAATATTATAGAATAATAAAATAAATCTACCCAGTGCCTTTTCTTAGAGAATTTTGAATATATTCATCATTGTTTCATTATTGTAGAAATTTTGCTTTAAAAATGTACATTTATTGAAAGGTAGATTATTGAGCCCATGCATTTATTTCCCTACTTCCCAACTTCCCAATGGAAAATTACACAACAAAGGTAAATTGAACAAAATCTGTATCAAGACCAGAAATCAGGAAAGAGTCCTATCAACAAGATCATGAGAGCAGTTTTGCTACTTAGAACAGGAGACTGTGCCCCACCTAAGGATGAACTACAATAACCATCATGGAAAAGAAAACACTTACACTTTCTATATGGGAAATCGCCACCATACATCTGTCTTCACCACTGTTCCTATCTCATTCATGACAGGACTAAAAACCACATCACACACTGTCTCTGCCCTTAAAATTAGAGAAAGTAAACTTGCTTTCCCTTTGTCCCCATATGAAAGTTTTAGATAATGAGCCATTTAATATTAAGAAAGAAACTCTCTTAAATCTGGGCAGGCACATGCACAGACTTCCTTTAAAAGTGCAAACGAAATTTTTTTTTTTAGATTTCATTTATTTATTTGACAGAGAGAGACAGCCAGCGAGAGAGGGAACACACACAGGGGGAGTAGGAGAGGAAAAAGCAGGCTTCCAGTGGAACAGCCTGACGTGGGGCTCGATCCTATAACACCGGGATCACACCCTGAGCCGAAGGCAGACGCTTAACGACTGCGCCACCGAGGCGCCCCTGCAAACAAAATTTTTACAACACATTAAAAGATTTAGTGATTCAATCAATGAGACGTCTTGTAGGTAAATTGGCAAGCTCCCGTCTCAACACCAAAGTAAGCTTGCTGTATGCTGCAGTAAAGAAATAATAATGATGAAATATTGACACTCTGGTAGTTTTAGCTCGAAGGACTTGTTAAATTTTTAAACTGTGAAGGGCAAAAGACCAGGAAGTTAGATGGAAAACCACTGAAAACCAGAATGGAGTTTTTAGCAGTTTCCCAATGGGGACAAAACAAAAGTTGAAGTTCGGGATATATAAGAAAGTGGGATTGTCATAAATTTCCTAAGTTCTCAACTGGTTTCCCTGCAAGTCTTTACCTTAAAAGTAAGGGAAAAACAGCTATACATAGAAACTCAAAAACTCTGCAGTTAAGCTCGACAAGGAGCCTTTGACAAATTAGAGGAGACGTTCCACCAGTTTTCCCATTCTGAGAACTCCAACACTGTAAGGTAGAATTTACAAGGAAGAGAGGCCATAGCAAATTCCACAGAATTGGGAATCTTGAAGGTCTTGCCTTCAGGAGCAGAGCAAATAGAGCTTTATAAAAGCTGCAGTCCAACTGTTTTTGTCTGTTCCCGATTTGATTAAGATGATTCTCCTTCTTTGATCTACCAGAAGAGTGAACTTCTCAAATCCTTATACCTTTTTATACAAAGTATCTCATTTAGGAAAAAAATAAGAGGCATGTTTAAAAAAAAAAAAGGACTAAAAGAGAAAATAGAAAATAGACCCACAGATTGTTATTATAATTATTAGAGTTATCAACAGGAATATAAAAATATTTTTCTTAATATGTTCAATAAATTTTTGACCATATTCAGAATTTCACCAGAGAATTGAAATTGATATATTAAAGAAATCCTGAAAGCATAGATTTAATTTATGGAATAATAGAAATTAAAATTATAATGCATGAGGTTGTCCATATGAGAAAGACAGCACAAGGAGTTTAGAATATTTCCCTCCACAGATAACAAGTACAAAATAAAACAAAATTATTAGAAGCAACCTCTTCCAGAAACATCCAAAGATAAGCAACAACTTGAAAAGTGTTTTTAGTCATGGAAAACTGCTAGGACATTGGATACAAGCAGTATTTATAACATTCTTCCCTGAGGACATTTTTGGAAGTGAGAGAACCATTGAAAGCCTGAGTATACCCTCCACACTTTCCTCACTGACTACTAAACTATGTTAGGGAGCCTAGCAAAAATTGAAAGCCTAGGGAAGCTTGCAATCTTGCTGCATGATTTTTCTTTTTTCTTTAAATTCAATTAACCAACATATAGTGCATCTTAGTCTTTGATGTAGTGTTCAGTGATTTGGTATTTGCATATAAAACCCAGTGCTCATCACATCACATGCCCTCCTTAATGCCTGGTACCCAGTTACTACATGCTCCCACCCACCTTCCTTTCCACAATCCTCAGTTTGTTTCCCAGAGTCGAAAGTCTCTCATGGTTTGACTTCCTCTCTGATTTCTTCCCATTCAGTTTTCCCTCCCTTCCCCTATGATCCTCTGTGCTATTTCTTATATTCCACATATGAGTGAAACCATATGATAACTGTCTTTCTCTGATTGACTTATTTCACTTAGCATAATACCCTCCAGTTCTACCCATGGGTTTGCAGTGTGTATAGATGCACTTCATATAGCAATAATATAAAAGGAGACATGGCACTATTTTTGTGCAATGTTTCTACAATTTATCAGAAATAAGTATTAACTTGAAGTAGACTGTGATGAGTTAAAGATGATTATTGTAATTCCTAGACAACCACTAAAAAGTAATGCAAAGAAATGAGCTAAGAAGTTAATAAAGAAATAAGCTAAGAAGTCAACAAAGAAAATAAGATGTTACACAAAAAATGCTTGTTTAATACTAAAGACCACAGTATAGGAGAAACTGAGGACAAACACACAAAACACACAGTAAAGAAGAACTGAGGACAAAAATAAAAATGAGACATGTAAAAGCAAATAGCAAAATGGTAGATTTAAGTCCAATCATATGTATAGTCACATTAAACGTGAAAGAGTAAGCAACGTATCAAAAGGCAGAGACTGTTAAATGCACAAAAACAAAATTTGATAACTTGCTGTGAATGAAAGTTGCATTTTAAGCACAAAAAGCCAGAGTTTGAAGGTAAAGGATAAAAAAAATATGTGATACAAGAAATTAACATAAGACAGGTGAAGTTGCTATATTAATGTCAGCCCTAAATCAATCTAAGATGAGAACTATCAGAAATAAATAGGGTATTTAAAACTTATAAAACAGAACAACAGGAGGCTACAACTATCATGAATGTATATACACTAAAAAACAGAACTACAAAATGCTTAAATCCAAATTTAAAAGGGAAAATTTATAAATAAAAAGTAGTTAGAATTCTCACTATTTCGTTCTAAATTATTGATAGAAAAAATAGAATAGGTAAGCTACAGAAGACCTTGAACAGCACCATCAACCAATTTGACCTAATTTACATATGGAGACCCCACCATTCAACCACAGCAAAACACATATTCTTTTCAAAAGAACATGAAACATTCACCAGGATAGATAATATACTTGCAGTAAAACCAGTCTTATCAATTTAAAAGAACTGAAATAATATAGAGGGTATTTTCTAACCCCAATAGGGTTATGTTAGAAATCTAACAGAAAAAAATCTGGAAAATCCCTACATGTATAGAAACTGACATTGCACTGCCAAGGAATGTGTTTCACACTTGAAATCACAAAAAAATGAGAAAACATTGAATTCCATAAAAATGCAAACACAAAATGTGTGAGATACAACTAAAATAATGCTTAGAGGAAAATTTATAGTGTTTTAAATGATTTTATTAGAAAAAAGGAAACTGAAATCAAAGCTCTCTTTCAACTTTAATGAACTAGAAAAATAAAAGCAAATTAAACCCACAGCATCTAGAGGATAGGAAACACTGAAGATGAGAGTGGGTATCAGGATGTGGAACAAAGGTCAGATCACTTTTTCTATAAAGATACACACGGTAAATATTTTAAGCTTTCCAAACCTTATGGCCTCTGTCACAGCTACTCAATTCTGCTGTTGAAATGCAAAAGGCGCCATAGATAATATGTAAACAAATGGTCATGGTTTTGTTTGAATGCAACTTTATTTACAAAATGGACAGCAGGATGAATTTGTCCTGTAACTTGAAGTTTGTTGACCCCTGATATACAATATAGAAAAAGAATGGAGAAAATCAATAGTCAAGAACCGGCCCTTTCCAAAGAACAAATATGTTGATAAAACTTTAACTAGATTGATTAAAAATTGAGAAAGAGAGAATACAGTATCAGGAGTCAATTTTACAGATTTTAAGGGATTAAAAGGATAACAAGGGGAAAATCTATGAATGTGTTAATGAATTTGACAATGAGTGAAATGGACCAATTGCCTGAAAAATACAAATTGCCAAACTAACTCAAGAAGTTATAGAACATCTCAACAAATCTAAATCAAGTAAAGAAGTTGAATTAGTAATTTAAAATATCCCACAAGAAAAGTTCAGGTCCAAGTGGATTCAGTAGTAAATACTATCAAACATTGAAAGAAGAAATAGTACTGATTTTTAAAAAATATTTGAGAAAATAAAGGAGGAAAGAACATTCACCAACTCATTTTATGAGGCCAGTATTATGCTGATACTAAAGTCAATGTCATCACAAGAAACAAAATATCATCAAGGTGCACCTGGGTGGCACAGTCGGTTAAGCATCTGACTGTTCTGGCTCAGGTCATGATCTCAGGGTTGTGGGATCCAGCCCTGGGTCAGGTGCTGCACTCAGTGTAGAGTCTGCTTAAGATTCTATCTCCCCTATTCCTCTGTCCCTTCCCACTCCCACTCTCTCTCTCAAATAAATAAATAAAACCTGTAAAAAAATAACAATAACACCAAAAGTCCTGTTAGTCAATATTCCTTATAAATGTACATCTGGTTTCTTAATAAAACATTAACCAATTGAATTCAGCAGTATATATTAAAAAATAATGCACCAAGCTGGGTTTATCATGCAAGGTAATTATAACATCTAAAAATCAGTTAAATCATATTAATAAAGGAATAAATTATATGACCTCCTTAACATATGTGGAAAAAACATTTGACAGAACTCAAATTCAGAATAAAATCTTTCAGTGAACGAGCAACAGAAAAAACATTCCTCAATCTGTTATGAGTATCATTCAAATCCCTTAGCTCATATTATATTTAATGGTGAAAGACTGATGTTTCAACCTAAGATTTTTTAAAAAGGCAAAAATGTCAGCTCTCAACACTTTCTAGAAATCCTCACTTTTTCCATTTGGTGGCTCTGTGTCTCAGACCTGGAAGTTTTATTGTGCTCTGATAGTCAATTTTGTGCATAGTCAAAGTGAAAACGAACTTTAGAGAGCACATTAACTATGAATTTTACCTTTTACCAGCTACTATACTGGTCACATAATTACATATACTGTTTAGGTTTTAGAAAAATCTGATATATATATATATATATATTCTTTTATTATTTTTTTTCTAGGCATTTGATGGATTTATTTAATTGAGGGGCGATGATACACAGTGCTCTTTTCAGAGGAAGCCGTTTTAGGAATCTGACTCATTGGCACCAAAACTGTTGTTCCCTCACTGGTAGACTTCCAATAATCTAGATCACCGACAGATCTAAACTAGAATGCCAGTTAATTTGCTTGTTATGTTATATGACACTATCAAGAGATCGAAGCTCTCCTGTCCTTTGGTTAACACTATATCTTCTTTGTTTTACATTTGGGAAAAATCAATGTTTTCAAAAGTTAAGTAATTTGCTTGAATTCATAGAACTTATTAGAGATGAAGCTAAGATTTAATGCAGCACTGTCTCCATTTCTGCATTTAGCGAGCAATTTTAGAATTTGCACATTCCAGAACGTTGTAGTTGTTTTTATTTCATGAATGTTCTTTTTAAATTACAATTTATTAAAATTTTCCCCTTCTCATAGTAAATAACTGCCCAACTTAAAAAATCTTATTTAATAAATGACCATAGATTCTTTGAAACAATTCTTATCCGCTCATAGTAAACATTGTTAATTTATACAAAGTATATATTATTTAGTTCCTCAAATGAGAAACATATATATTATAGCACTGCAATATAGATTAGAAAGAACAGTTCTTTGGTGGTCAGGGCTGCTAAATTTATTTTATATATTTCCACATTTTGTATTTCTGCATATCACTTATGGATCCTTTGCTTTGTTTCTGCATAAGATTTATTATTCTTTAGGGAACAATAGCTACAGCTATGATGCAGTTAACATGTTTCTCCGTGGATATACACTTACGACTGTTTCTATATCCCTATGGGTGCAAATAAAAATAGTCAAGTTTATTGCTTTTCAGATTATAGAGAGATTTAACATTTTATGTATTGAAATTTATGATTCCATCCCATAAATACAACAGGAAACTTTGCCCTATATTGCAGAAAAAAGTACATTTTGTTATTCCTTTTCCATATGCTAAATTACTGATTTCTACTAATGAAAGAGCTCTTTCAGGATAACATTTTTTAAAAGAATAAGAATAACACTTAAGCTACATCCCTATTAGAGAAGCAACCTGTGATGAAGGATTTAAAGTGGCTCATTCTCAGAGTCAATATGACCTATACAATTCTACATATTCAACTAAATGTTATATGAGAGTCCTCTTCACATTACACTTTTTAATACACATGGAAATTTTGTGGTGTGTGTGTTTTAAGAAGAGATGCAATTTCTTTTATTTTTAAAAAATGAAATCTCAGTGATCCATTACCATTTATTGAAAAGATTGTTCTCACCCACCCCCACTTAACCACTCCCAATAATCTGTTCTTTATAAAAGGAAATCCAAACTTATATATAAATGTATATCCAAACCTATTCATATATTTATGAAAAGTTATTAACTTCATTAATAAGCAGATACTTTATCATCACAATCACACTTCTATCATTCAATATTTGCAAAAATTATAATTCTGACAATTATATTGTGGAGTTATGGAAATTCTCATACAACGCATTAGAATGTAACTTTGTACACTCTATGTGGTATTGTGGAATGATTTAAAAACTACCCATACTCCATGGTTTAGCAAGTCTTATCAGATACTGTAGAGAAATGTATGCACGTTTTCACTAGGAAATATGTACAAAAATGTTCAAAGTATCATTTCTCTTAATAACACCAAGCTCGTAAGAATTCTACTATATGGTGGTTAACTGAACATAATAATAATTTTAAAAAAAGAATTCTAGTGACCTGAATTTTAAAATGTGCAAATCAATTATTGCATATAGAATTCTATAAATAAGTAAATAAATGAAAAACAGTTCACAAAATAAGTATGAATCTATGAAACAAAGTTGGTCAAAATAATCAAGTAAGAAAAAACCCATACAAAATATTGTCATTCATATAATCCTTCAAACCAGGCAATACTAACTGCATCATTTAGGTAGGGCTACATGGCTGATAAAGTTATGGCAAAGGGAAAGCATTGTCACAAAAGTCTGGATTTGAGTCCCCAATGAGGATCAGGAATTATAGGAAATACACAGATGAGTTTAATTATGTTAAAAGCCACGAATCTCAGAGGATGCAACCTATTAACTGAAAAGACAAAGTAAAGGAGAAACCTGCAATGGAAATTAGAAAGTATTAGGTGGTCACAGAAACACAAGCCAAATGGCACATACACGTTTGGAAATTCATAGAAGCAGAATACATACACTGACTGAATGAGAGACACTTGTGCAACATCTCCAACAAGTGCCCTTCATCATTTCCCTTCCTCACTTAGGTGGGAACAGGAGTTAGTGTTCCCTGTCAAAAACACAGATTCTCTCTAAATGAATTGAAAAATCTTCTTGTATTCTGACACGTGGGTGTGTGCATGTGTGTCTGTGTGCGTGCACGCATTGGAGGGTGAAAGTGTGGATGTTCTCTGCTTGCCAATTCCTCAACCATGAATTCTGGAGAAAAGCCTAAAATTCAAAGCAACTTGTTTACCTACATAAAGATTCCCATCAGCCTTCTCAATGAGAAGGGGGTCTATTGTGGAAAAGAGATCTGCTTACTCATCCAAAGGCAAAAACAATTTTTTAAATAAAAAAAATTAAAAAATTGTGAGACAGCTATTGTACCTGGTTCTTGGCTTTTAAACAAACAGTAAAGTACAAATGTGTCATATTTGTAGAAAATCAAGGGTTCCGGAGAGTAGAAGTGCAAACTGATGTACAATCTGAACTCAAGGAGAGAAGAGATTTAAAAAGAGAAACCTTATAAAATTAATAATATGATTACCAAAAGTTCAAAAGAAGGCTGGGAAATAAAGTTAGATATTTGAAATAATATAAAATAAAGACAGAAAGAAACAGAGGAGGGAAAAATCAAGAGATACATTAGACTATTTTTGTATATCTCTGTATAGGAATCTGTAAATTCAAATGTCACAGAATCCGGAAAAAGCAGAGAAAATGTAGGGGAAGAAGAAACCCCAGTATTTTTGTTGTTTGTTTTTATTATGTAACAAGCAACGTTAGTTTATAATTTTATCATTTTAGCATTTTTGCATATAATTGTATCATTCGGAAATATTGAATACTGTATCTTTACCAATGTTTGCAATTCCCAATCTTTTTTCTTAATCTATTGGCTAAGTCTTCCAGAATAATTTTAAGTAATGACAGTGATTGTTAACTATGATTTCATTAAACATAAGCATATGTCGGTTGGCTATATGTAGCTATTCCTTTTCTTTTTAAGGAAGAATTTTTCCACATATAGTTTCCAAAAAGCTTTTTGTTTTGACAAGATTTATAAATCAGTAAGGGATGTTGAATCTTAGCAGATCTCTTAACAGCATTTATAGTGCTGATTGTATGCTTTTTCTTTCTTTAGCATTTTGATGTGATGAATTATATTAATATATTTCCTTCCATTGATTTGAATTCCTTGAATAAAACATCTTTGGTTTACAGAATTTAATTTCATGAAACAATCCAGATGTGGTCCAGAGTTGAGGGCAGAATCTTACCTCTTCTTGAAGCTCCTGGAAATGTGTATACTTCTCTGTGGAGGCTGGCCAGCAGAATCTGTCTATATGATGTTCAAGGGCATTGGAAGGGCTTCTCAAACTTGCCAATGCCAGGGAGGTACTGCATTAGAATTTTGAAGAGCCTCTTGGAGTCAAAATTGGGAGCAACAGTTTTTTGAACACAGAGATGTATGTCTATAAAGTATATTACTCAGCATCTCAGCAATGGGGTAAACATTTGCCTGTTCGCTGCTGGCCAACTAGAACGGATGTAGCTGGGCCTGTCACTGTCTATCCAGTTGCCACAGTCTTGGACTACCAGTGGGGTCAGCTACACGCGGGATCAGGGAACACACAGTTATAAGTAGGCAGATAACTTCCTAAGGAGATCGAAAATGAGGGAATAGAACCAACCTGACCTGCAGTCTCTTAAAGGAGATATAATGAAAAATAATGCCTCTCTCAGAAGACTAAAAATCCAGCAATCGTTATCTCAAATGTCACCCTCTCAACAAATCCTATCTTTTTGTTCGCTTTTGTTTTTGTTGTTGCTGTTTTAAATTAAATTGAAGTTAGTTAATATATAATGTATTATTAGTTTCAGGGATAGAATTCAGTGATTCATCAGTGCATATAATACCCAGTGCTCATTCCATCAAGTGACCTTCTTAATGCCCATCACCCAATTACCCCATCTTCCCATCTTCTCCCCTCCAGCACCCCTCAGTTTGTTCCCTATAGTTAAGAGTTTCTTATGGTTTGCCTCCCTCTGTTTTTATCTTATTTTTCCTTCCCTTCCCCTATATTCATCTGTTTTGTTTCTTAAATTCCACAGATGACTGAAACCATATAGTATTTGTCTTTCTCTGACTGACTTAATTTCGCTTAGCATAATGCATTCTAGTTCCATCCACATCGTTGCAAATGACAAGATCGCATTCTTTTTGATGGCTGAGTAATACTCTAGAATACTCCAGTATTACAGAAGTAATACTTCTTTATCCATTCATCCATTGATAGACATCTGGGCCCTTTCCATATTTTGGCTATTGTGGACATTGCTGCTATAAACATTGGGGAGCATGTGCCCCTTCAAATCACTATGTTTGTATCCTTTGGAAAAATATCTAGTAGTGCAATTGCTGGGCCCTAAGGTAGCTCTATTTTTAACTTTTTGAGGAACCTCCATCCTGTTTTCCAGAGTGGCTGCACCAGTTTGCATTCCCACCAACACTGTAAGAGGGCTCCCCTTTCTCCACATCCTCACCAACATCTGTTGTTTCCTGCGTGGTTAATTTTAGCCATTCTGACCAGTATGAGATGATATCTCACTGTGGTTCTGATTTGTATTTCCCTGATAATGAGTGATGTTGAACACTTTTTCATGTTACTCAACAAAGCCTACCTTGATCCCTGTATTTAAAATTGTAAACTCATATCTCACTTATCTTGCATTATGCCTTTCTAACTTACTATTAATTTTTTAATTTATTATGTGTGATGCTTAATACGCTTCTTCTTTCACTAATCTATAAGCAATACAAGAGTATGATTTTGTCTGTTTTATTCACTATTTATTCTTAGCACTTGGGGTACTTCCTGACGCGTAGTAGATATTTGATAAATAATGTTATTTTATTTTTATTTTTTAATAAATTTTTATTAGTCTTCTCAATTAAATTTTTTAATTATGATTATATTATTGACTATATTTCCTATGCTTGTTCCTTTCATCGTTTTAAAGAATGAATGAACAGAAGTGTGCAATACTTAAAAATGTATAAGTATTATATGCACATGTATACATTGTATTCATACTAAACATCTTATATTTATATCTTTATATTTTATTCATGCTGAGTTAATATTTGTATTGAGCATCTAATGTATTTAAATGCTTGGTAAAGTATTTTTATTATTTGTGGTATAATTTAACCCAAAATATATTTAATATCCAATTTAACCATACTCAGCTGTACATTGTGCCCTTTTCCCAAGAGATAATATTGAAACAGAATTCTGTAGAAAAAAGTGTCCTAGGGACACCTGGGTGGCTCAGTCAGTTAAGCGTCTGCCTTTGGCTCAGGTCATGATTCTAGAGTCCTGGGATGAGCCCTGCATCAGGCTCCCTGCTCAGCAGGGATTCTGCTTCTCCCTCTGCCTTCATGCCGCTTGTGCTCTCTCTCTCAATCTTGCTTTCTTTCTCTCAAATAAATAAAATCTTAAAAAAAAAAAAAGAAGAAAGAAGAAAGTGACCTAAGCAATTGTCGATGCATGATTTTTCTTTGTCTTCTTTGTCATGATGCATTAATGGCAAATAAACTTTAAGAAATCTATTTTCTAGGGCCGTGGAAAGATAATCAGCTTGTGTGTGAAGAGAAAGTCTTGCCTCCTTTTTTTTAAAGACCTAATGAAGTTATGCTTATTGTAGACTGAAGAGAGAATGATTGCTAATGGAATGACCTTGAAGTCTTAAAAGTTGGGTTACATCACAAAGGAGTGTTCCAGAGTAGAAAGGAGGGGATGGAATTAACAAAACAGATAGCAAAGCTAGCTTTGCTAAGAGGGTTCATTTCATTTTCATGGGCAAGAGGGACATTTGGAGCATGGTCAATAAGCAAATTTATGAAAATAGCATTATCTTGTTGAATAAATACAGAAGTGCAATGTCTGATGTTTTCATATCATACTATCCGTTTGAAAAATCTTCCATTCTCCTTAAAGTCTTTGCTTTCCCAATGGAGTAAAGTTTTGGTTTAATTACTTTCCTCGAAATTAAAACTGAGCAGTGTGAAGTGTAGAATGAACTTGAAGATTGCATTAGTCATTCGCTGTTGCTTAAATATAGAATAAAATGGAATGAATGTAAGCTCTTATCAATCTGTCAGTTCTTCACACTTAGCTTAATACGCCTGAATAGGCATACTCACATGTATCTGAGTGGGCCGCTAAAATTAAGGGACTTCCATTTACACATTTTATTTGAAAGTATTCATATTTTTGTAAGCTGAGTCAGCAAGTTCATTGGCTCAGTAACTGTCATCCTGTAGCCTCTTTCATCACCTTAAAATCTGCTTTAGCTACTCATCATTTTAATGAGGCCGAGGTGATTAGTGGCAGAGGCTCAAATGAACAGGAAAATGCTAGCTGGATTTTATTGAAGGGAAAAAATGGCCTTGCTGTGTATCTTGCTAATACCGTTTCTCCACCTTCACTTTTGTTTTCCTCAATTTTTGCACTGAAAATACGTATATGGGCTCATATATTCCATTTCGTTAAAACACAGAAGGCTGGAATTGTGTTTCCGATGCATTATTTTTGTAATTGCACTTACGTTTGTTAATTAAATCACTATTGTCCTTAATAGGTTGTACTGGAAGAAGTACAACAAATCAGGTTTCGCACCAAGCCATCACTTTTAGAAAAATAGTCATGTTTAGAGATAATTAACAAAATCATTTTTGTCCCAATATTTAAAAGTAAGGAGAGCAATAAAATGACTGAGTATTCTTGAATTGTTTTTTTGAGTACGGACAGTTGAATGTGCAAGAGGCCGGCCCATACAGCCCATACTGAGTAGCAGAGTAGTATCTGGCCAGAGCTGCTGGGAAGTGAGACTCAAACGGGAGCCAGCTCTCTGATCCAGATCTGAAAGGAGGATTTGTCCATCACATGAGCAAAAAGAGAATGAGGGGATAGATCCACATTCCATCTGTTGACAAATAAGCTATTTATGTATTTATTTATTTTGGTGATCAGGAAAAACATTTGGAAAGAAATAAAAACATACCTTAAAATATTTCCCTGTTAGTCATGTCTAAAAAACAGTGTTGAAAAACAATGGACAAAAAAGAAAAGCCCCACAGATAATCTGATATGAAGTATGCAAATAACTGACTAGTATTTTGAGCCAAGATATAGGATATATTTTCACACAAATTAGAGACTACTGGCTGAGAACTGTAAAAATCCAAGCATAAAAGGCTTGGTATTTCTGCACTGGTAACTGTAAATACTTCCATAGAAATTTTAAAATGTCTTTTGAAATAACTTAATAACATCTCGTATTAACTCATTGCTGTGCCATCAAACTTGTCTTCTCTACGAAGGTATACCGCATTCTTTAGATAAATGTCAGCTTTAAAAAAATTGAGACATTGAATCCACCAGTATTCAAGGAAATGAAAAGATAATTAAATTTATAACGTTTTAAAGATTTAGAATAGGTGTGCATTGCCGTGTTAATAATTTAGTGAATGGTCACTGATAAAATTTAACTTTACAACTCATAGAGGTGAGTGATATATGTTTAATAATTTTTCTTTTAACACTGAAAATATACATCCTTTATTGCCTATACCTTACAACTTAATTCTACCACTTATACCTGTCCCTACACAACTATACTTCGCTTACTGCTACGTTTATATTCATGAGAAATCGTGCCCAGGAGATAGCAAATTCTTGGAGAATCTTGAAATGTGGGAAAAGGAAGATCCAGAGAAATACAACAATGCCATGATCTCCATGATAAATTTCTATTAATGACCTAAAAGAAGCTCCTTGCATGTCACTGAAGAAGCAAAAGATAGGTAGAGCCACAACCTTGACTAGGGGGGCGCCTGGGTGGCGCAGTCGTTAAGCGTCTGCCTTCGGCTCAGGGCGTGATCCCGGAGTCGTGGAATCGAGCCCCACGACGAGCCCCACGTCAGGCTTCTTGGCTGGGAGCCTGCTTCTTCCTGTCCCACTCCCCCTGCTTGTGTTCCCTCTCTCACTGGCTCTCTCTCTGTGTCAAATAAATAAATAAAATCTTAAAAAAAAAAAGGATCCTAAGAACTGGAAAGTGAAATGAAATTTGTAGAAAATATAAATTGCCACTTCATACCCTTTAGTGTAATTTAAGTAGAATATACTTATTATGTAAGCTATTTAATTACTCTTATAAGCTACCTGAATGGGTCATGCATTTATGTAAAAATGAGGCAAAGTCTATCATCTTCAGTGAAAGTGTTTGAAAAGCAATACTTGTCGTAGACACGAATCTCGATGCCATCTTCATTTGGAGAAGCATTTCTTCTGCAAGCACCATTTAATCCGCCTGACCTGCATCTATTCCTTATCTATGTGTATATATGTGTGTTCTGGTTCAGAAGGTGACTCCCAAGAAATCAAAGACTGAGAAACCTGAAGTTTGCCGGGAGGATGAACAGGAATGACTTTTATGTCCTACTGGAGCTTCAGTCATTAAAAGGAAATGAGCTGGATTTAGAGAGATTTTCCTGGACTGTAATGTTCAGGCATCACATACGTTATCTAAGATGGAATGACTTGGACTTTGACAAACATGGTAATGTGTGAATTTTTTTGGTTAGTTTGATGTTTAATATTTCTTTAAAGTCTACTACATACCAGATATTAAGCAAAGCACTTTATATTGACTGATTGACTTAATCATGACAACAACCATAAAATAGGGTTATTTTTAGGATCCTCCTGTTAAATATGAGAAAAAAGCTTTTAACTAACTTTCTCTGGTTCCCACAGTGGATTCAAAAACAGTATTCAAGACCAGACAGTCTGATTCCAGACCCTGTGCACACATATACTGTGTGGATTTATTTTTTCTGATATGATTGTATTGTTGGAACCACAGAGCAAACTACTCTCCATGTATAATCGTGTCTCCACTTAAAGGAGGATATATGAGGTCAATCAATTTAAAAAAGGGCAGATCTTATTATAAGAAGCAAAGCCTAGTGGAATTGATGAAAATAGTCCAAGAAATTTTTATTATGGAAAATTTAAAAATAATATAACAATATAATATAATAATACAATATGACACAGCATAATATGCCCTCATGTACTCATTCTCCAGATTCAAATATTATCAACAGTCACCAGCCCTGTTTCACCTACATCCTGATGCATTTCTCCCCAACCTCCTACTGGGGTTTGTTTCTGGCTTTGGTTATTTTTTTTTAAGATTTCATTTATTTATTTTAGAGAGAGAGAGAGAAAAAGAGAGAGAAAGAAAACAAGTAGGTGGAAGGACAAAGGGAGAGGGAGAAGCAGACTCCCCGCTGAACGTAGAGCTTGACTCAGGGCTCAATCCCAGGACACTGAGCCCAAGTCAGATTCTTAACCGAATGAACCACCCGGTACCCGTCCACTGGGTTTTTTAAATACAATTTCCAGTTGCCTCATAATTTCCTCAATAAATACGTCAGGGGCGTCTGAGTGGCTCAGTCAGCTAAGCATCCGACTCTTGATTGCAGCTCAGGTCATGATCCCAGGGTTGTGAGATCAAGGCCTGCATCAGGTTCCTCCCTGGGCATGGAGCCTGCTTAAGATTCTTTCTCTCCTCACCCACTCCCCTGCCCTTCCCTCGCCCTCTCTCTCTCCCTCTCAAATAAAAAAAACAAATAAATACTTTAGTATATGCCTCCATGAGATATACACATTCTTTTAAAAACGTAAGAATAATACCATCATTATACTTTCAATCATTAACAGTAACTTCTTAGTGGCAGCTATTATGCACTCAATTTAAAAATTTATCTCATTATTTCATTTAGAAAGTATTTGTGGTTTTTTTCCACATCTAGGTGAAAACCCAAAGAAGAAATTTATTCTTTTTTCTTTGCCTCGTTGTCTTTGAGCTAGATTCCAAGAAGTGTAGGGATACTTGAGGTCATTCATGGGTGTGGAAGTAAAATGCTCTCTAGCCAATCAAGACATTTTGTAGTCTGGACAGGAGAAGATGGCATGGCTTTCAGGAAACCAGTGACATCAAAAGGAGTCCTGTCTGGTAGCTAAGTGTTAGTTAACTATTGCGAGCAATCTTAATCTATTATTCTTAAATATGAATTAACACTAGAAAAATTTGCAGCCTAGTCTCTACTAAGTTTTGTGTCATAGGAGAATGGGATCTCTACATATTTGAGTCAGAATCTTGAAGGTGTCAGAAACTCAGAATGTAGGATCCAACAACATGCAGCCCATGGATAGGAAAAAATTAACAATACAAGGTCAGTAGCCTGAGACGCAGTAGAAAATGGGTGGCTGGTAGTCAAGCAACATGGAAAATGAGCAAATACTTGAAATCATATGAATGCACATACATGAGTGCATATGCCTTCACCTAAGGACTCAGTGAGAGATAACACATGATAATACGTGAAAAGTCAAAGGATAGAATGTTCTCATGTCTGTTTATTACAGGTAACATCACTTATTTTTGCATGCCTGTGAAGTCTGAATATAGACTGACTGAAGACAGTCAACTAGGCAACTTTGAAATATTATTTATATAAGTATATGAAAAATCTATCATCTATCACCTATCTGTGTATAATAATAAGCTAACATCCACATACCTATTTATCTTCTTGTCTGTCTCTGTATTTATATATTAAGTCTATCACAGAATCCCTAGATGAGATTATTCCTATTCACTATATGATTTAGAGATATCTAACCAATTGATGTGCTGTCCTTCCAATTGTATATATATTTTTTTTACAAGACGTCAAAGAACTTTCATGGAAGGTAAATAAAGACTAGCTAACTGGGTTGATTTAAGAGCAATACCCTGATCACAGGTAGAAAGGGGAAAACCTGGGCAGGACATGGTGTATGCTAGTGAGCCTGTCATTTAGTTCATTATGAATGCAATCATGATTATATCCTTAAAAATAAAATAGTTGTCATATAATTTCATCAACAAATACTTTAGCATATACCTTTAAAAGATATAAATTCTTTTAAAACATAATACATCACTATACCCCAAATAATTAACAATAATACATAATAATACATAAAATTAAATAAACATAAATACATAAAATAACAAATAAAATTAAAAGAGATATTTCAGGAACAATGTGGTAAAGTATTTGATGGCTCAGTGTGGTAGGCAGAAAAACAACCTCACCAAAGGTATCCATATCCTAATCCCCAGAGCCTATGAATATGTTAGGTTACATGGAAAGAGGAGTGAATTAAGATTGCAGATAAAATTAAGGTTGCTAATCATTAGGTCACTTTCAAATATGGGGATAATCCTGGATTATCCACGCAGGGGCATGGGTATTACGCTTTTTAAAAAGTTTCTAAATTCTGGTTCTAAGAAGTATGTGGTTATCCATGTTCTTGGAGATTCCCTCTTGGAGTTATGTTCTCTCTCAGAATTAGGGAATCGTATGAAGGATTATGTGTGCAACTTTATTGTGCAGATGGTGAAATCACAGTCAAGAGGAAAGAGGTTTGCCTAAGGCCACACACCTGGTCAGACAGTGATAGGCTATAAATGCACCCATGAAGGAAATTTGGGTTATTTTTACCAAGCCATATTGCTAAACTTTTTCCACAACAATGCTTAGACTCCTCTTCCAGGTATGTGACAATTGCTAATCAAATATGAGATGTATTATATTGGAGATGCCTATATGTGTTAGGTTACATTTCAGATGCATAAAACCAACAAAGTTTGACCCCCCAAAAAGGAAGTCTAGAGGGATAGTTTATATTTTTGCTATCCTGTCTTCAGTATTCTAAGAGCTGTTCCCAAGTGCAAAAAATGTCTATCCATCATTCCTAGCACAGCATGATTTAATGTTATAAGAATAATAATAAAAGAAGAAGAATGTGAGTCTTTCCCCCAATAGAGGCACATTTATAAAGATTTGAAATTATATTTTATTCTTGTGTGTTTCCTTGAAATCAGTGAGGTATTATTCATGACTGTTAAAAATTATAAGCTAACCTCATGCCCAGCAAAGGCAGTTTTTAAGTAAACTATGGGACATCAACCTGGTGGGATACTATACATCAATAAATAGTGAATATTTTTGAAGTCTCTGTAAAGAAACTGATATGAGAATATGAAGACTTGGTTTTTGAGAGGGTTATAGGAATTTATTTTTTTTCCCTTGTATCATTAACATTCTATATTTTTTCTGCAGTTGTTGTATTCTGGAAAATACTCCAGTGCACTTGACAAGAATGTGTAGCGCCATTTTGTTGAGTGTAGTGTTGTGCATAGCCACTGAAGTCTGGTTGTTTCATAGTGTCATCAAGTCTTTCTGAATCTTCCATTTCCCTGTTAACCTCCTGCTTAGTTTGTTCTCTAGGACCACTTTAAAGCTATATTGAAAATTAACAGTAAACAAAAAGGTGTTCTACAAAATCCACAACGTTTGTACACAAAAATTAGACTTCAGGAAGAGAGAAGCAATGAGAAATCCACAAGAAATACAAAGTTACAGGAAAGGATACATCAAAAGAAAGGAATTCTAGTTAACAATTTTACCCTGCCCATTTTATTCTCAGATAAGGTCAAAGTTATAAAAGCATACTATTCCATCTGCAGCTTATAATTGAGAAAATGTCAGATTGCCTATGTTTTGCTTTCTGACCTTCTCATAACAATTGTCTGAGACAGATAACAATACTGAGTCTGAATCTGTCTTCACTTCTCCTTGTAGTCACATGCATTACATGTAGTAGTCTGTAAGGTAAAACGATAGCTCTAAATTTGAACTTAAAAAACTTAGGTAGGTACTCTGTTTATCAAACGTTATTGTTTGGAGTGGCACTCTGGCTGCCTCAAACTAGATTTTCTTTCAACTAAATTATTAGTACAGTTACCTATCCTAATGACTTTATGAGGTTGATTTCACAATCCATACTATCTAATCAATAAGTAAGTAGTAACCAAACTAAATTCAGCATACACACACACACCCACACACACACACACACACACAGAGGCCTGGAGGTAAAATAGAGCCCAATAATATGGTCATACTGGCAAAAATTGACATCTTAGGGGAACACAATCTTTTGGGACCAATATGTGAATGTCTGGCATTTGATAAAAAGCTGAATCCAGATTTAATTTCAGCAGGAACATTTTCTTAGGTTGAAGGGTTGTGACAAGAGAAATGTCATCAAAAGGATTTTTTCCTCTAGAAAGGTTTGCCTCAGGTTTTGGTGACAGGTAAACCATTCAAATAGTCTCTGCCTTAAATTGATAATTTTGTCAGATCGTCCACATCCACACAACCTTTATAATTATGGAATATTAAACCATTCTATGACTGAAGGAACTTAACCCATGGTTCATGCAAAACAGGTTTAGGAATACCATATAGTGCTTATATGATCATCTAATCATGAGCTCTATTTGCTCTCAGAAAATATTGAGAATTGTAGCACTAGATTTTTTTATATTTAATTAATCATTATTTTTTAACACACACACGGGGACAACAGGGAGAGATGAGTAAGAGATGATAACAGATTGCCATGGATAAGATCAAGAAGCTTCTGTCTTGTTGTGCCCAGCACTTTATATAAACTGTGTCTGATAGGAAATGCAGATCCATTGAAGGGATCTAACTGAATAGATTCGATTTTTAAAAGTTTATTAAATCTGAAATATGGATTAATAAACAGATGGATGGAGTAAGACCAGAGAAAGAAAAACGGGTTAGGAGAATGAAGCAGTTATAAAAAGTTAATAAAAAAGAGACTCTTCTATTCACCAGATTTCCAGCAATAAGTAAGGCAGGTGGGATAGGAAGATTGTGTGGTTGATTAAGGTATGGGAAGCTCAGGATAAATAATAGTCATGTGACATATTTTATATTTCTTATTCTGACATTCTTTTTTGTCCCACTTCTCCTTTCTTCATGAAAGCTGACTTTTTCCCCTTGTTTTTCCATTGCTGTTTCTCCATACTTTCATTCCTATTTCATATAAGAATGGATAGAAGTGGCAAAGTTTGGCATGAAGGACTATATATCAAATGATCTATTTCTAGGTCATTTTCTAGATCAATCTTATAATAAATGTTGCTGTTGCTTCATAGTTGGATTGACCAAGGCATAATTAAGTCATCCCATGGCTTCTTTTTCTTAATAAAAGTACAGTAGTAGAATGTCCCTCCAGTGCTTAACATAAGTCATGATGGACAGGTCATCACCCATGTGGTGTTGGGTGTGTGTGTGTGTGTGCGCGCGTGTGTAAAAGAGAGAGAATCATCAAGGAATATCATGGGGAGAAATGGAATTACTGGGGTTTAAAGCACAGCTTCCTTAGTTTGAATACCAACTTTATGTCATATTAACTCCCTGATTTGGGACAATTTACCTAATCTGTTCATACATCAGTTTTCTCATCTCAAAGTGAGGTGACTATAGTATTGCTCCCATAAGTTTGTTATGAGGATTAAATTTGTTAATTAAATTAACTAACAAAACTAAATTAACTAGAGTAAATTATTTAATATTTATTGAATACGTAGAAAACTCCTGGAGCATAGCCATTTCTATTTAAGTGGTTTTTAAGTAAAAGTTAGAAGTATTGCTAGATTTATTTTTCAAGCAGGTTGGTGGATATGATAAGCATCTGCTAAAACAAGCAAAAAAAAAACAAACAAAAAAACAACAAAAGGTGTTTGGAAAAGAAATGAGATGAACATTTAAGCATGTTTGTAAGTCTTTTTGGGCAAGAAATGAATGAACTTGATGGGCTACACTTAAACAAAAGCAAAAGTGGGAGCTAAATCATTCATGGTGGTTTTCACCATGCCCTGATGAGCTGAGCTAGAAATGAAGGTAGAACCTAGAAGAACACTTGAAAAAAAAAAGTGGAGAAAGGATAGCATTTTAAATAAACAAGTGGATACTCATACATAAAAATTAAAATGTGGCTTTCACCTTACATCATACATAAGAATTTATCCCAAGTGGAATGCAGATCTAAATTTCAAACAAACACAATAATAATTCTAGAAGAGGATGTAGGCAACTATATCCATGACCTCTAGGAGTTAAAACTTTTATAGAAAAGGAAGCAATTCACACCAGCAGAAACTTAAAGATTAATTGGACTAGGTTAAAATTAAGAACTGTAAGGGACCTCATTAGAATGGTACGCAGGTAAGTGACATAGAGAGAAGAGATATTTGGTAGACATAAAGAAAACAAACAAAAAAGGGCTCATACAAACCAATATGAAAATGACAAAGAGGATTCAAAGTAGTAAAATCATTTTGAAAATAAATGTTTGGTGATATCTCATGCTGAATACATGTGCATGCCCTATGACCAGCAATTCAAATGGAAGGAATATGCCCGACAGAAGTGAGTACACAAAAGACACATTTAAGAATGCTCATATTAGCACAATTGATAATAGTAAAGTGTGGAAACAGCCCAAATGCCTATAATAGCAGAATGGGTAAACAAATTGTACTATACACATACACAATATATTATTCAGCAATGAAACCAACTACAGCTACTTGTAAAAGCATGCACGTATCTTACAAATATAAAGTTGATCAAGAGAAGGCAGGCACAATATTATACATACTATATGACACCAGTTATGCAAAATTTATTTTATTTTATTTTTTTCTTTAAATTCAATTTGATTAACATATAGTGTATTGTTAGTTTCAGAGGTAGAGTTTAGTGATTCATCAGTTGTATATAACACCCAGTGCTCATTCCACCAAGCACCCTCCTTAATGTCTATCACCCAGTTACCCCATACCACCCCCTGCAGCGACCCTGTTTGTTTTCTAGAGTTAAGACTGTCTTGTGGTTTGTCTCCCTCTCTGTTTTTGTCTTACTTTTCCTTCCCTTTCCTTATGTTCATCTGTTTTGTTTCTTAAATTCCACATATGAGTGAAATCATATAATATTTGTCTTTCTTTGACAGACTTATTTCACTCAGCATAATACAACTAACTAAACAAAATAGTAATGATTACTGATGGGTGCTCAAAATTATAAGGAAAAGCAAAGAAATTGTTACAATAAAAGACAAGGTGCTGATAACATTTTGGGAGGAGGTAGGGAAAGTGTAGTGATTGGGGCAGTCACAAGAAAGACTTATCTTTGCAGTATTTTACATCTTGATATAGGTTTGGTTGCAGTTTTTTAATTTTTAATGTATTAAATAAGCTATATATTATCATGCACTCTTTGCTGTGTGTTGCAGTTTAAAAGTTGAAAAATAAAGTATAAGATATATTTTTTAAAGTAAAATACTGGTAAGACTTTTATATAATATTAGAGTTCAGGTTGGCACAACTGTGCTGGAAAACCATTTGTCATTAACTAATAAAGATGAAGATGTTAACTAATGACTCATCATTTTCTCTTCAAGGTTTAGAGAAATCTTGCTTCTTTTAGAAAGGAGAAACTTACATATGTATGTATGTATGTATGCTGAAAGAGAGAGAGCACAAAGGAGTGGGGGGTGGGGGGAAGGGGCAGAGGGAGAGAGAGAGAGAGAGAGAGAATCTTAGTAGACTCTGCCCTCAGCATGGAGCCCGACTTGGGGCTCCATCTCATGACCCTGGGATCATGACCTGAGCAGAAATCAAGAGTCTGATGCTTAACTGATTGAGCCACCCAGGCACCCCAAAACTTACTTAGTTTAAACAAAGGCATATACAATCATGAAAATAGCAGAATTTTTTAATCTCACATGTTTAGAAGCAAGAAAAACAATGAAAGGGAGATGAATGAATTATGCTATATTCATAAAATGGAACAACAGAAAGAAGAGGAAATAAACCATTAGTACATAGGCATATCTCAAGAACATGCTGTTTGAGAAAAATCTCATCAAACTATGAATCTATTTTAATGAAGTTCAGAGGCAAAGTAAACAATATATTGTTTAGCAGTACAAACATATAGTGAACTAAGACAAGAAGCATTATTTCTGGGAGTGGGGAAAGAATCAGGTCAGAAAGTGGCTTTAATGTAAATTGAATGCTATCTTTCTTAAAATGCTTAGTGAATACATGGATTTAAATTATATTTTTATTTTTATAAATCATACATATAGCACATAATCTTTGTAGCAACTTGATTTTTAATAAAAATCGTTTTAAAATAATATCCCTGTCTCTTCTAGCTCTTTGTCACTCAATCGCTGCCCAACTTGACAACAAATTATTTAGAAAACAGCTTCATACAAGATTTACCCTTCTATAGGACTTAGTAATAAAAGCTGATTAATTTTTCACTAATTAAGTATTTTTTCAATTTGCCTTTTATGAGTTATTCTCTATCTTCAATTATAATAATGAACTCTTTGTAATGTAGCTTTCATATACTGAGAAATAATTTTCCTTATTTTACTATTAATCATAATGTCAGCATTATGTACAATAATTTAAGGAGTTTAAAGGAAACAAACAATAAATCATTCAGGGAGGCTTTTTATTTCCCCTTTTGCATATTTTCAGCACCTGCAAACCATTGATTGGAATCAGTGGGATACAAGCTATTCACACAAACAGAAGACCCATGTTTTATCAAATGTAGCATGAAGTCAGTGTTTTATCAAAGGTAGGGGATATTGAACACTCAGTGTCCATAGAGAAACTTCTGTAACCCACTTACATAACTGAGCCTAGTAAATCTGCCTGCATCATGACCTTAGTTCACGCTGTGTTACCCATCCCTTTTCTTCTTTATGGAAGAACAAATAAATACATTTATGATGCACTTTCTCAAAATGCGTTTATGGGGATTTGAGGTTGGAAGTAGGGGTTAGGGAGAGAGGTTTCTATTAGGTAGAAAGGATATAGGCATTGTTTCTGATTCACTTTACTGCAATTTAACAAATTAGTAGTTTCAGAAAGAAATAATCCTAATTTTTACAGTGGGTCAACCTCATACTGATTTGTTATTTCTTATACTACTCTTCTTTAATTCAAGTCCTGTAGAGGAGACTTAAATCTTTTTTCAGTACATATCTCCTAGATTTATTTCTCAGTGACCAGGAGGGAAAGTCTCTCATGTACTCGAAAAAAGATTTTGCATTATTATTCAGACCTGCTGTTGTCCTTAAGTTTCCCTAGGACTACTCAAATGAAAATTTGAATAGTAATTCAGACTAATGAAAACATAACCTGATGTAACTTTGAGATTACACCAGTCATACAGAGATTTGCTTTGGTGGTTGTTGGATTTCTTTCCTTTTTTCTTTTTAATGTTTTATACCTGCCATCTCTGCATCAAGATCCAAAAAAAAAAAAAAAAAAAAAAAAGAGCCACAAATTTTAGACCTTCAGCCAAACCACTAAGCTACATAAATATTATTTGAAACATGTACCAGACTTTTCTGGTCTTTTATCATCAGGGTTTAGCTGGCATTTGTGGGTTTTTTTTTTATTATGACCTTTTAAAAAAAATAATAGACAATGAGAATAGGGATCTCTTGTCAACTTGGCTCTGTAAGTTCATGCTATGAAGTAACTTTTTAACCAAAATAAATAGGAATCACAGCTAAACTAGAGGAGAAACTTTAGTAAACATTAATACAACACACATGTGTGTATATATATACACACATATGTGTATAGCCTCAATAAACAGAAAATAAATATTATCAATAGGCCATGAAGAGAAAATACAAGTCATTCTTGGAAAAAGGGAGGAAGCTAGGAGCCTTCCTGGATGTGGGTTCTAAGGAAGAAGTAGGTAAAAGCATCTAATGGATAATTATACCAAAAAGTTTCCATGAGAATTAGCTTCATTTTATGAAGCCAGGGGCTGGGATTGGTCTTGTCACTCGAGAAATGAAACTTGAATTTTTGGTTTTATGGGGTTTCAGCTGAAATGACATCACATGTCTTGGGCTGAACTTAAAGAAGAAAGTTTTATTAAAGTTGGCTTGTGCCCTGAAGGAATTTTCCATATCTGACTAATCAGCTTTACTTTTCACTGCTTGGCAGGGAACAGGGAATAGGGGAAAGATACCAGGACCCAACCAGGTTGGCATATCTAACAGGAAGTACTCATCACAAAGATAGGAATATAGAAAGTTGAATTAGCTGTAAATTTACTCTCAGGAAAAGTTAAGAAAAATTGCTTGGTTGGAAATTTAGTTCTAGGTGGAAGAAAAAAAAAAGAAAAAATCTCCTATAAATCTTTCATAAGTTTGTAACTATAAATGGTCCTAGATGGGTTTGTACTCAAATTAATACTGCCTGAGTGGTCCAAAATACCTTGGATCTAATATTGAATTTGAAAGAAATTCCTTTTTGTTGTGTCCTCAAATGTCTGGAAGATGCAAAGAAAAATCTTCCATCTACAATATGGTTTATAAAGAATTCCTACAAACTTCCAAGGAATTTGAGCTCAAAGCCAAAACTTACAAATCATACTAGGGAATGAGATGTCAATGAATAAATCCTGACACACAATAGGCAACTGTGTCAGACATCAATGCTATGCATATCAGAGACAACACATAAAACTAATTTATACATAAAAATTATATTTTTTATGTATATCCTAATCATATATTAGAATTAAAATATATAAGCAAAGGACAATACATTAAAACAAGTGCTTGGGGGAAAAACAGTAAAAATTCTAGAAAAATAGAGTCATTGATATTTAAAATATATTGGATGCATTAGAGAACAGGATACACTTGGATGAAGAGAAAACCCATGAACCAAAAGACTGAAATTAAGACCGTATTTAGAACAAAATGCAAAAAGAGATACAGAAAGTAAGGAAAAGAGGCTCATTGCAATAGAGAACAGTCTGCTAAGTTCTAATATACACTCAACTTACAATTTTTAAATGGAGAGAAAGCATATAGGGTAAATGCAATATCTGAGGACATATTGGCAAATAATGTTTCATGAATAATTAAAGATAAAAATTTTGAGATTCAGAGAGCCCAATCAATCCCAGTCAGGCCAAAAATTGTCTCCATCTAAATACATCATAAAAAAATGTGTAATGTGAAAAACAAGAAAATCTTCAACGGAACTAGCAAAGAATAGACAGATTACCTACTGTACACATGGAAAAAATAAGTCCAATGATTTTTCATTACCACGAACAAAAGCTAATGAAAAATATTTAAAACACATTGAAAGGGAATAATTACTTGTGTAACACAATATATTCATATACCAAATGTATTCATCAAGAATAAAAGTGAAATAAATAATTTTCGAGAAACAAAACAGCATTTGGCACCAGGGAATCCTCATCAAAAGGAATTCCAAAATATTTTTTTTGTATGTGTAAGAAAACTAATCTTATGTGTAACCAAGGTAACCATCCCAGTAGATTCTCATTAACAAGAGATCCCTGGTATGACCCATGAAAAAGGAGTTTTGTGTTCAAATAAATTTGAAGGAAACCAAACTCCATTAAGGTTTGCAATAAAAGCAGTATATGAAAGAATCTGACAAGTAAATGGAAAATAAATCTGTTGAAGTTAAATCTGTATTCCCCAAATCTAACAACATAAAACATTTTTTGTCAATGGGTCATTGTTAATATCTCAGAGAATATACTTTTGGGAACATGAAACTATGCTTTCAGAGAAAAAGCTTAAATAATATTTCTAAACAAGAAAACAAGCAAATGAAACATCTAAGGATAAATTAATAGACATGGGATTTGGAGAAAGGGACACTCTCTTACACTGTTGGTGGGAATGCATACTGGGGCAGCCAGATACTGGAAAACAGTATCGAGGTTCCTCAAAAAGTTAAAAATAGAGCTACTCTATGGCCCAGCAATTGCACTACAAGGCATTTATCCAAAGGATACAAACATAGTGATTCAAAAGGACACGTGACCCCTAATGTTCATAACAGCAATCTCTACATTAGGCAAACTATGGAAAGAGCCCAGATGTTCATTGGCAGAAGAATGGATAAAGAAGATGTGGTACACACACACACACACACACACACACACACACACTGGAATATTAGTCAGCCATTAAAAAGAATGAAATCTTGCCTTTTGCAATGGCATGGATGGACTTTGGAGGCATTATGCTAGAAGAAATAAATCAGTCAGAGAAAGAAATGCCATATGATTTCACTCATATGTGGAATTTAAGAAACAAAAATATGAACATAAGGGAAGGGAAGGAAAAATAAAACAAGATAAAAACAGAGAGAGAGGCAAACCATAAGAGACTCTGAACTGTAGGAAACAAACTGAGGGTTGCTGGAGGGGAACCAGGTGGGAAGATGGGGTAACTGGATGATGGGCATTAAGGAGGGCAATTGATGTAATGAGCACTGGGTGTTTTATGCACCTGATGAATCACTAAATTCTACCCCTGAAACTAGTAATACACTAAATGTTAACTAAATTGAATTTAAATAAAAATTTTTAAAAAATAGACCTGGAAAGCAATTATCAAAGAAAAAAGAGCAGTGTTTGGTGGTCTTAGATGGCAAGCATTTTAATGACACAAATCCTATTCTCCCATTAATGTAAATATTTAATAACAATCCAGTTAAAATCTCAACCTGGTCTTTATTGATCTTGATAATACAATTGTAAAATTTATCTGGAGGTATATTTAGATGAAATTAATCGAAATTTTTTGTGGGAAAGATTAATAATACAAGGTATTTGCATTTTGATATAGAATTTCAGAGTTGAAATAATTCATGTAGTGTAATGGCTCTCATATAGAATATATATGTGGAAGGATTATGGAAACAAAAGAAAAAGCCAGGGTAAAATTGTTCTGTATTGTGTGTGTGTGTGTGTATAATGTATATGTATGTATATATCACATATATTTTATTATAAAATCATATATGATATATGTTTTATATGTGTATATGTATCTCATATATATATAAAATAAAACAATTTATACAATAAGACATTCAAATTAGCCATACAATACTGACAACAAATAACTACATATATTCTAGAGATTTTAAATTTTAAAATTAAACATGATACAAAGTAGAAATAAATATAGATTATTCAAGATAGGAAATTCAAGGTAAGAAAAATGTTAATGAATTAATTGATACATTCAACAATAATAAATTCATGCATTCCAAATAAGTATAAAACAAGCATAGAAAGACATTGGAGGGGCGCCTGGGTGGCACAGCGGTTAAGCATCTGCCTTCGGCTCAGGGCGTGATCCTGGCGTTATGGGATCGAGCCCCACATCAGGCTCCTCCGCTGTGAGCCTGCTTCTTTCTCTCCCACTCCCCCTGCTTGTGTTCCCTCTCTCGCTGGCTGTCTCTGTCTCTGTCGAATAAATAAATAAAATCTTAAAAAAAAAAAAAAAGAAAGACATTGGAAAAACTGAGAAAGACATTTCTTCTGTACACGATTAAAATCTTTGCTATGTAAATTCTTCTTACAAATTAGAAGGGGAAAATAACAATACAATTTACTAAACAGAAAAAATTTAGTTTTAGACAGATCTGTATCCACTTAGTCACTTTTCTAGTTAGAAATTAAATGGGCAGAAAGCATAATTTTAGATTAACTGGGTGTTTGTAGAATGCAATAAAAGTAAAAACAGACTTAAATTCTGTTTGCAAGCTTCCCACTTAGTAACTGTATAATTTAATCTTTATTTTCCACATCCAAAGAAATAATAGAAAATCTACCAGAAAGGATTATTGCATTAGGAAATTATGCAGAAATTGTTCACAAATACGTAAGTTCTGTAAACGGTGGTAATGCATTTTTTTCCAAATGCAAATCTAAATTATAAGATTTAAAAATATAATTTTAAATGCAATGGACAGTATTTCAATGATATAGTGAAATGTATAGTCTTGTGTATTTAGCAGAGAAGTATGTGCATATAAATTTTCTTTAGGGATATTTGGTGTTATTAATCAAATGACTTACAATATCCATTCAATTGACCCCACAATTCCATTTTTTATGAATTTATTAAGACATTTTTGCATATTTGAAGATAGGCTTATCTTCAATAATGTATCTTACTTTTTTTGCAAAAGATGCAATTTCAGATATGTATAGATATGTATATTTACCCTGGTTAATACAGACATATTTTTTTGTAAGACCTGAAATTTGAAGTGCTGCCTGACATCTTTGGTTCTCACAGGGTTCCAAAGTCCTAATTATGAGTTCCCTTGTTGGCAAATATGACTTCTACCCAACGGGAAATTCTCTCCACTAAGCTGGTTCCACCATCAGCCAGACCAACTGCACTTCACCTGTTCCTCAGCCTAACAGATTTTATATTCTTGCCATCCTGCAAAATTACTCCAACAAACCAATCCATCCTCCTGAACCAGGAATACGCTATCATCTTGTTGCTACAAAACCTGCTTCTTACTGCCCCTATTCACTCTGCTCCTGACTGTGACCTCTGTGTGGCCCCAAATGGTGTGTGGTGTCCTTCTCCCCAAGATGGTGAATTCATGTGATGAATAAATTGCTGCCAATCTCATTTGTCCAGTGTTGGGTTTCATGTATATGCTATACTATTTGTGGTGGAGTGGGGATCCCTTTCTCACCAATGGTTGACTAAGAGACAATCAGAACGCACAAATATTTTCTTGCTCTACTAATTGAAAGGACCTAGAAACCAAGATACCTTGGTAGCAGGGAGCAAACTCAGCACACAAATCTTGGCTTCTAATATTATTCTTCAATAAAAGACATCAGAGTTCCTTGGAGACATGACTGATTCTAGGACAGGAGCATCTTGTGTCAGAAAGCAAAGAAGTGCTAAGGAAACTCCACACAGATGGGTTCTGTCAAGGGACACAGGAGCCAAATTTAAGAGCACCCAATGGTCAAACTTAAATTTGAAGAACAAAATATAGTAGTATTGGATTGTAGCACAAAGTATAAAATAAATGTCCATGAATATATTAATATAAATAACTGGATGAATGAATGAATGAATAATTAATTAATTACTTAACTAAGAGGTGGGAATGGACAAATCTTCCATCTCCTGTGTAGAGGAATTTCAAATCATTTATGTACAGACTCAGTCTCATGTAGGTGGACCATAGTTCTCCCCTAAGTGGACTGTATATAGTAATTTCCTCTCTTTTTTGTGTTTAAGACTTTGACAGAGAAAGAGAGCACAAGCAGGGGGAGTGGGAGAGGGAGAAGCAGGCTCCCCTCCTAGCAGGGAGCCCGATGCGGGGCTCGATCCCAGGACCCCAGGATCACAACCCGAGCTGAAGGCAGACAGATGCTTAACCAACTGAGCCACCCAAGTGCCCCACCTTTCAAAAAGTACATTATGTAAATGTAGAAGAAAAGAGTAATCTTACAGTGGAGAAGCCTGGCAAAAATTGGCTAGGCCAAGTAAGGCAGGTCAACATCAATCGTGATAAGTCATGTCCATAGCACATACCCTTGCCATAATGTGATGGGAATGGCACTGGACTTCTGAGGTCTTCCTCCCCAAAATCTATAACCCCAGCATAATTAGGATAAAACCATATAATATCATCAAATTAAAGGACTTTCTGCAAAATACCTTTCCAGCACTTCTCGAACCGCCAAGGTCATCAAAAATGGCAAGTCTGAGAAACCGTCACAGCCTAGAGGAACCTAAAGAGACATGATGACTAAAAGAACGTGGTATCCTGGGTGAAATTCTGGAACAGAAAAACTATATTTGGTAAAAACTAAGGAAATCTGAATGAAGAAATGGACTTTCATTAACAGTAGCGTATTGATACTGGTTCATGATGCGTGACAAATGTACTGTGTGAAGGAAGATGTTAGAATCAGGGGAGGTTGGGTGTGGAAAATCTCTGTACTCTCTTTGCAAATTTTCTGCACATCTGAAACAGTTCTAATATAAAAAGCACATTCCAAAAATTGAATAAAATCTGTAGAGTAGTTAATAGCATGGTACCAATGTCGATTTCCTGGGTTCGATACTGTCCTGCAGTTATGTAACTGGATGAGGCTGGATGAAGTGTTCGTGAGACTCTCTGTGTGACTTTGGCCACTTTCTGGGAGTTTATAGTTACCTCAAAATTAAAGTTAAAAATGTTTTCTCTGAAAATATGTGTAACTTTATTTTTTATAGGTTAAACCCTGTAAAATTGTCAGTATTTGAGTGTTACTAACCTGTAGAAATGACAATTTCATATTCATCACATAATGCTATTGTAAGTCCCTGTTTGAACAATGCAAGGGATCTGGCAAAGATAAATTTGGAGCCCTCTTCCTCTGGCTGTTACTGAATTTAAGTTGTAGGAACGGGGGCGCCCGGATGGTTCAGTTGGTTAAGTGGCCGGCTCTTGATTTCTGATCAGGTCATGATCTCAGGGTCCTGGGATCTAGCCCTGTGTTGGGCTCCCCACTCTGCGGGGGGTCTGCTTGAGGATTCTCTCTCTCTCCCTCTGTCCCGCCCCACTCACACACACTCCCTCTTTTTTCAAATAAATAAATAAATATTTAATAAAATAAATAAATTGTGGGAACTAACATAGCTGAAGGTACACAGGAAAGAGGATTTCTTTGGCCCACATTCTTCCCATGCTGGCCTCTGTGACAGCAACTTCCCTGGACAGGTCTTGGGCTGGCAGTCTCTCCACTTGGGAATGATCAGGGTACCCTTGAAATTGATAGGGACGTCATTTGTTTTGTGTTCCTCTTCCCAATTCCAGTGCACTGCTCAAAGAATCCTGTACTATTCCTTTGATCTTCTGCTACAGTGACCTCAGAAAAAATCACGGGTTCACCTATGGCCCTTCACCGTGTTGAGGTACAGAGAGAATCCTGCTTTTCCTGCACCAGGGTACAGAATGGGAAACTTCACTGTTTGTTTCAATCCTTCTAGGACAAACCACCAAATGAGACGATTTATCTCCTGGGGCTTGGCCTCCGCCAAGAACCACTATGGGAAATGGAACATGACATCAATCTGGGATTCCTGGAAAAGCCCAGAGGAGGGAGAGACTAGAGTGTCTCCCCATTCTTGGTGTTCTCCTTTACTGTCCCTCTTCCTCACATCACTCTGAGGGTGTTTTATCCAAACGGATATAGGAATCCTATCTCCAACTCATCAGGTTTCTTTTTTCATGAGTCCTTTGAGGGTCTAAGCTTTTGAAAATCACAATCCATTTCTTTGCTACTATCAATTCTCTTCCATAAACAATGGCAACCTCATGCTATTGGCCGGAAAGCAATTTGAATTGGGGCCGGGAGAACAGAATAACTAGAAATAGCAACAGAGCCCATTATTCATTGTTTCAAAAGTGGAATGTGCTATATTTATTCCTCTAGTAAATATTCATATGGCAACAAGGAAAATTTGTTACTCCTGCCAATCTCTGTTCCTTCTGTGGCTCCCCAGGCTCTTACCCCTTAAAGAGGCGACTCCATTTCTATCTGTTCTCCCTGGACTCAGTGAGCTTATTCCCATCAAAAAACATCGAAAAGACTACGTCCATCCTTTTTCCTAAAATCTCACAACTTCCCATGGTGGGAAGAGGTAGGATAGCAACATCAATAAATATTTTAAAGCATTCTTCTTGGGGAGTATTCTTAACAAGAAGGAAGAAAGCTTTCTGCCTCTGTAATATTAAAACAAAAATGAGTGAGTTTTAATCTCTGCCCTCTGTTTTTTGGCCTTGATGAATTACCTTTCTTGAAGATCCAGTAAAAATAGAATATTGATTCAGGTCATAAAGAAGTTGCTTCCAAGGCTTTCAAACCCATAAATTTTATCACATTTATCAGTCTGAATGTTTCATAAATTTTATCTAAAATTGACTAGAGACATTAATATTTCATCCAAGCCATTTGTTCAACATGCTAAATATATTATTATATCTTCTAAATGTACTACTTTTATCAACACATTTCAATATTTTAAAAAACTATTAGTTAAATTTCCACAGCATTGCTGTAATATAAATACATATAATATGAAATATAAAATCACTGTGCCTTAATTTTTAATGAGAACTCACCTATGACACACATGATAAAGTAGGGAAAAGCCCCTTTATGTCCCTTTGTCATATTTTCCTCAGGAACTTCTTTGTTAGCTAGAGTTTATGTTAATTTTTATGCTCTCATAATTGCTTCAAGCTAGGCTCACAGTAAAGATAATCACTGAGTTTGCATATGTTCAAAAAAGTGTATAACCTTTATACTTGGAAAACATTTTGTCTGTGTATAAAATAATTGGGGCAACTTTACTTCCATGAGCATCTAGAAGGTGTTTCACCACTGTCTCTTAGTGTTTGACAAAAAAGAAAATGAGGTCACCAGGATCTTTTCTTCTAGCTACCCAAATTATGATTTGTTCATTTCTGAAGGTCTGTATATTTATTAGGACATGTCCAAGACAGACTGTTCTGAATCCGTTTTGCCTAGCACATGGTGAGCTCTCAAAGTTCATAGCTCTAAGCCTTTTTACTACACCTTTAAATATTAGTCCTTCTCTCTTGTTGTGGTTTTCTTCTTAGGGAAGAAAGAAGATTTTCCCGTGTGCCAGTTCACTTGCACCTGTCCTCTAGTTCCCTAATATTTCCCAACCTTATCATTTTGCATCATTTTTTTTTCATTTCCAGCCCATGTTTCATGCTGTATTTTCCACAGTGTGTATTTTCCCTTGTACTTGTGATTTTTTTCCTTCTTATTTCTGGGATGGTTTCATTTCTATTCTTTCCTAAGTTGTGCTAATTTATGTTTTATCTTGTCAAATTCTCCTGTCATCTCTGTCTTGACATCGTGCTTTTTGAACTCTCCTTCTTAAAGGCAATTGTGGCATGAAATTTTTGTATGTTCCTGGCAAACGATCTGGAAAGTTATATCTTCTCTATGGCATGCCTTTCAAATGAAAAGTCTATTGTCATTCTTGTTATTTTATTTTATTTTATTTTAAATATTTTATTTATTTATTTGACAGACAGAGACACAGCCAGTGAGAGAGGGAACACAAGCAGGGGGAGTGGGAGAGGAAGGAGCAGGCTCCCAGTGGAGGAGCCCGATATGGGGCTGGGATCACACCCTGAGCCGAAGGCAGACACTTAATGACTGAGCCATGCAGGTGCTCCTGTCATTACCTTTTTAAAACAAATATTTCCATCATTATTGCTGATGGTTTGCATTTACACTGATACTGTGCAAATTCCTACTCTGTCATTCATTGATTGTGAAAGAAATTGAATTTCCTGGACTTGCTTTTTGTATAAATGAGGGTGGAAGAGGGAAGCCTAATGGACAAGTGGATTTTCCAAAAGCGCCTATGTTCACATCTAACCACCAAGCACTCTTTTTCCTCTTCTTTACTTCCGTCGGTCAAGGTACAGAAGGACTTCCAGCAGCACCAACCTGCTCACCACAGTTCCCGTACCAATGTTCCCCAAAAGAAACACCTTTGCATCCCACGACCGCAGAAAAACATAAATGCTGGCACTTAGATCTGCCCTCATTTTGACCCTCTCACCACTCCCTGTATTTCTTGTTCCTGCGTATTCCCAGGAGGATTCCCCCAACCTCGTTAGTTTCAGCAGGTCTTACGTGTATGCATTTTGAAATCTGTGGATTCTGTCACCTAGTTTCACTAAAAATGATAATTCCTAGGTTTTCATTCTATGTTTTGCTTTTGAATGATTTCTAGGCCTAAAATAAGAATTGCTGACTCAGGAGAGCCTGGATGGTTCAGTCAGTTAAGCATGGGGGTTTAGGTTTTGGCTCAGGTCATGATCTCAGGGTCCTGAGATTGAACCCCATGTGAGGCCCCCCACTCAAAGGAGAGTCTGCTTGTCCCTCTCCCTATGCTCCTCTGCTCTCTCTCTCTCCAATAAATAAATAAATAAATGAATCTTAAAGAACAAAAAAGAAATTCCGACCCACGCTTTTATGTTCCCACCAGAAGTTCCAAAAGTGCTGCTTTTAAATGGGGAAAAATTTGGACGCACACTCAAAAGTGTGTGTGTGTGTGTATGATTTCTAGTCTTTAAAACTCATGCGGAGGAATATGTAGACATAATAAAACTAAAAGCATATGTTTTAGAAAAAAACTGGTTTCAAAATCTTTTCCATATGCAACTAATTATGCAAAGGTATAGAAAAGTTTTAAGTGTTAAATGTGGAAGGCAACAGTGGTTTAATGGATCTTGTTTTTCTTATATTTTCTGAATCATATACTTTTGAGAATAACAAATGAGAAAAACAAATTGTAACAGCATTTTATGTTTCGTCTGTTTATGTGTTTCTTACTTTTCCTTTATACTTCCTTTTTCTTCTTTTTTTTCTTTTTTATTTTAAGAAAGCTATTTGTCACTCCAAATTCAGATAAAGTTGTATTTTCATCTTCTAATTTTGGTAGTTTTTATGTTCTAATTGAACTCTTTATAGATATTCTTGATAATTAAATATCTCAACATCATTTATTAGATTATCTTTCTTTTCTCTACTCACTTGAAATGCTATTTTAGTACACATTATCAGTGGTTCTTAAGTTTTATTGTTTTTCTGATGCAACTGTTTTGCCATCAGAAATGGTCTCTCATTATGGCCTGCTGCATACATAAGGCAAATTACCATTTGTGCAATTATTGCAAGATGCACTTACTGTAACTCCATCCCCCAGTAATCGGTGATGTGCACTAGTGCAGAATCTAGGGATCAGATATTTATATACTTTGTTTTGTTTTTGGTCTTTTTATTCTCTTTCTATGTATAAAATCAAATATGCTTATCATATCCACTAATGATTGTAGTTTTAGGATATGTCTAGATATCTGAAAGAGTGGGACATCCCTTTATTTTAATCCAAAACTTCCTTTGGTGAATTTATTCTTCGAGATCCAATTTATAATTGTTTGGCTAAGTTTTTATGTTTGAGAGTTAGTTATACATTTCTCTTTTTCTCTATACTTTTAAGCCACGCTGTACTATCTTGTATCGGTAAGTTGGCTGTGTGCCTGCACCATACGCCACAGTGGGGGATGGGAGTACCAAGCATGGTGCGTGGAGCCAGGCTATTCCTATCCGAAACCCAGTTTCACCACTCTTTCCATATTTAATTTAACCCATTTATCTGCAGTTTTCTTAATCTATAAATGGGAATGCTAATATCATCTAGTTCACAGAGTTGATGTGAGGATTGTTTTTCATTTTCAGCAATACAGATTGCTTATGCATTCCCTCCACTCCCTGGTTTTGAACTCTGTTCTTCACCTCACCTTCTCTTGAAGTGGATACCAAATCCTGAGACTACCCATGGCTCTGCAGGGGTATTTAGCTTCATTCTTGTCCAGATCTCCCAGGAAAACCATTTGGTTTGTGCATCACTTGCCTGCTTTTCTTTAAAAAGAAGGTAATGGACAATTTTGCCTACTGTTGTCTTTGTGCTTCCTTTTGGGTTGACACTCTTCCACATTTTCAGTGATATTTGGGGGAAGAAAGAAGACAAATACATGTTCTCAATCTTTTATATTCCGGATGCATATATTTATTGTAAATGTAAATTTGGGGGGATATTTATTATTTTTTAAAGATTTATTTTATTTATTGCAGGGTGGGAGGGTCAGGGGGAGAGGAAGAGGGAGAAAAGCAGACTCTCCGCTCTGCGGGGAACCCAAGGCAGAGCTCCATCTCACGACCCTGAGTTCCTGACCTAGGCCGAAATCAAGAGTCAGACGCTTAACTGACTGAACCACCAAGGTGCCCCTTTTGCATATTTAGACAAATTTATAAAATCATTACACATGCTACAGCCCCATAACAGCAACATTTTTTTCTAAGGTTAAATAACATTGAACGGTTTTTATAATCTCTCCTCCAAGAAAGGTTTGTATACTTGATTGAATTATATGCTTGCAGTATGCAACCTTTTCTCTGGAGGTGGCAATGTCTTTGCCATCACTGCTGTAGACAGTTTTCCTTTAGAATAAGGAAGGGAGGGTGCTGGTGTGATGCAGTGGGAAGCTGAGGGAGGAAAGGATTTTCCAGGGGAGAGGTTAGAACAATGGCCTCAAAGTTGCATGAAAATGATAGCTCTATTACATGTAAAATAGCATTGTCAGGAGTAAGGTAGAAGTAAAAGTCAACTTGCTAAGTGTGATTAAAATTAGAAACAAGTAAATAATTGATTAAAAAGCAAAACACGATGGTGAAAGGAAGGTGAAAATTAAAGTCATAAATTGAAGGTACAGGAAGCCTGAAAGGTACATTTGGTTTTAGTCTGATGGAGATTTGGGAATGTGTTTCATTTGAAAGTTACAAGAGGGAGAAAATGAAGATATAATTTTAGCATTTTTTCAGGAGTTATTCTGAAACATGTACTGATCTATCCCTGTGTTAGGTAAGAAGTAAGTTAATTGAGTTTCCAAATAGAATGATTAGTATTTGAATGTAGGAGAGAATAAGAGCATGTAAGGCAGGTGGGTTCAAGAGAACAACAAAAAAGTAATGCTTGTTTGGCTTTTTATTTCCGGTGATATTAATCCTGGAGAAATAAAAAGCAAAGCCACTCACTGCATGGTAAAGGCAGAGTGGAGCTCAAGGAGGGTGGAAACCATTTCCTCGGCTAAGCCTGGGATAGGATGAGTTACAGTTACCTGTGCAAGAATGTGAATGTTTATTTTAGCCATCTTATTTCTTTACCTACCCATTGTTACAAAACATCTCCATAAACAAGTGGGAAACCAAATCTGACACGGCCGTAAAGCTACCTAGTAGAAAGTGAATTAGGAAATCAAATCCAAATGTGGGGACTACTCTCCAGATTTTTAAGATACGGAGGAATTGTACAGAAATTCAAAAGAAACACGGCATGTACAATTTTACAATCATCATTAAATCAGGATGAGAGTTCATGTACATCTGTCCTTTTGCCTAATAAAAATTAAGAATAGAATGCAGCAGACATGCCTATATTTTATACGTGATATATCATTTAAGGTTATTTTTAAAAGAAATTCTATTTGATCTATTGAATAGTCCTCAGAAACACACAAGGAAAAAGCAGATTTTAGGAAGAACAGAAACAAACAGTCTTAAAGATTCGGTGGAGACATTATCAGAAGACACAGAAATACATGAAGAGTATGATGAAATTTACATATGTGAAAGAGCAGCCTGACGGCAAAGTGAAAAAAAAATAATTGGAAAGAAAATGAAACTAAGGCACAGTCATACAGTCATATTCTCAAGCCTAATGGAAGAATTTATTAAACAATCAGTTCATATCCAGAAATTCTGAATTAGTTATCTATATAGTGGAAAAGTTATTCACTATTCAAATTTTGCCCCCAGCAAATATATTTCTGTAATATGCTTATTAGACTAGAGCCTTTGATTTACCAAAGCTACTCTATCAGAGTTAATGATAATAATTGTAATACAGGGGGGTGCCTGGTGACTCAGTCATTAGACGTCTGTCTTCAATTCAAGTCATGATCCCAGGGTCCTGGGATCAAGCCCCACATCAGGCTCTCTGCTCAGTGGGAAGCCTGCTTCTCCCTCTCCTGCTCCCCCTGCTGGTGTTCCCTCTCTCGCTGTCTCTCTCTGTCAAATAAATAAATAAAATCTTTTAAAAAATTGTAATATAGTACTCAACGGTTAGTGCTGCCATGACTGTTACCACTGTTACTATTGATTACTAATTATCAATGCTGATATTTCTTTTGCTGTGCTCTGTGTGGGACACATATTGCCTTTCACCTTAACAATAACTGTGGCACCTACATTGACTTCCAGTATATTAGGAATCCTTTAAATGTTTTACGTATACCAGCATATCCAGTCTTCATAACAAGCCTATGAGATGAAATCTATAATTATTCCCATTTTACAGAAGAGAAAGCTAAGGTACCGATTTCTTTGAATTGGTTCAATGACACACAGATAAGAAAATAGATTATTTAATATCACTACCTTAAACTAAGGCTCAGAGAAGTTTGGTGATTTGTCCAATACCAGACAACTAGTAAGATAAATCCCCAGCCTGTTGTCCTGATAAATAGAGTCTGATCCAGGATCTAAACACTGAGATGCATGGACTAAACAAAGCTCAATTTTCCTCTTGGCTCTAGCACGTCAGAGCTGTGTGAATATGGTCAAGTAATCAAGCTTTCTAAGACTTAATTTCCATTCTATAAGTTGAAGGAACAATGTTTATGTTACACAGTCATTATAAAGAATTAATGATTCATCTTTAAAACCCCATGACACCTATCACAAGATGTCTTAGACAAATTCTACCTCCTTCATCTCTCCCTTCCCCTGTCACCTTGCCACACAACCCAAGAAACAGGAAATAAGAACATGCCATTGTTCAAGTGGATGCAGTTTTGCCACAAAGGCCTGTTAGGGGGAAAAAAAAGTGAATAAAAAGCTTTTCCTTGAGGTACATATTCCCAAACTTATTTTTTTAATTGTTGAAAAAATGCACCTCAATTTAAATGCAAACTGTGGATTATAACCTTTAGATAGTGCTATTTATACGAATAACATCAGGCCTTCCAGAAGAACAAATAACATGACACTGATATGCATGATTACCATTAACCTTAATCAGACATGGCAAGCTCAGAATTCTGTGTCTTCAGAAAACACTTCCCTGATTAGCTCTGCTCAGCAGTTGGGTTCTCCTAAGCTGCACATTAATTGTTCCAGGCCCCATTGTAGGCAAAGGCAAAGTTGGGAAATTTTGTGTGTCTATGGAAAATGGATGGTTATGAATGGACTAGCCACAATGTCTTCATTAAACAAATATGGCACATTGATCAGGTGGCTGTCAAGTAGTTTTGATAGATTATTTTTTCCTCATTTTCCTTTGAGAAAGATGTATTGGTTCAGCTCCCTGCAAAGCATCCATGTATATCACTCCTCCCTCATTAAAACAAACAGCCTTGCATACTGTGGTCCATAGATCAACAACCACAGATTTTCCCAATAATTCATCCCAGAAAAGTCTGTGGCTGGCTGGTCCCACTGTGAAAGAGATATTATCCCATTTATAGAAATACACATTTAAACATTAATTTCAATCCTTGAAAATTGGTCTGAATACTGTGTTTACATTATGACTGGAGGTGTAATAAAATTAATGACACAGAAAATTTCCAAAATATTTAATTACTTTTTTACTGGAGTAGAATACTTTAGTAAGTAAGTACAGATGAAAAGACACAGCATGGCATTATGGAAAAGAATAAACAAACTGGACTTAGAGTTAGGTTTGGTCTCTAATTCAGGTTTTTTAAATAATTTACCAGTAAATAAGAAACATCCTTTTCCTAGAGCACTCTAATCTTATTTACAAAAATCATGCAGTTAAACTAGATTATTTTTACGTCCAAGTTGTCTTTTTGTCTATGCTCCTATACATCTCATATTTAAAATATTTGATCTCCAGGGAATGTATATTTATTAAGTAATAATTAAATAAGTTCTTATTTGGTTTTACTAGGGTCTCTGAAATGATGAAAACGTTGCCTTGATCTTCATTTTTCTTATAAGAGACTGATTTTTGGGCTCTTCTAACACTGATGATGATTTTTCTAGGAACAGATTTTACTGAAACCAAATAATTTGAGAAAAGATAAAAGAGGAGGAGAGGAGAAAGAAAGAAAAAACAACCCTATGGTCAACTAATCTTCGACAAACTAGGAAAAAACATCCAGTGGAAAAAAGACAGTCTTTTTAACAAATGGTCCTGGGAAAACTGGACAGCCACATGCAGAAGAATGAAACTGGACCACTTTCTTACACCATACACAAACATAAATTAAAAATGATTGAAAGACTTAAATGTGAGACAGGAAATCATCAAAATCCTAGAGGAGAACACAGGCAGCATCGTCTTTGACCTCAGCTGCAGCAACTTCTTACTAGATACATTGCCGGAGACAAAGGAAACAAAAGCAAAAATGAACTACTGGAACTTCATCGAGATAAAAAGCTTTTTCACAGAGAAGAAAACAATCAACAAACCTAAAAGGCAACCAACGGAATGGGAGAAGATATTTGCAAATGACATATCTGATAAAGAGTTAGTATCCAAAATCTATAAAGAACTTATTAAACTCAATACTCAAAAACCAAATAATCCAGTTAAGAAATGGGCAGAAGACATGAAGAGATACTTTTCCAAAGAAGACATCCAGATGGCTAACAGGCACATGAAAAGATGCTCAACATCACTCATTATCAGGGAAATGCAGATCAAAACCATGATGAGATGCCACCTCACACCTGTCAGAATGGCTAAAATTAACACACAGAGAACAACAGATGTTGGCCAAGATGTGGTGAGAGGGGAACCATCTTATACTGTTGGTGGGAATGCAAGCTGGTGCAGCCAATCTGGAGAACAGTATGGAGGTTCCTCAAAAACTTAGAAATAGAGCTACCCTATAAACCAGCAATTGCACTACTAGGTATTTACCATAAGGATACAAAAATACAAATGGGATAGAGGCTCCTTGATGTTGATAGCAGCATTATCAACAATAGACAAAATATGGAAAGAGCCCAAGTGTCTATCAACGGATGAATGAATAAAGAAGTGAAATCTTGCTATTTGCAATGGTATGGATGGAGCTAAAGTGTATTATGCTAAGTGAAATAGGTCAATCAGGGAAAGACAAATACCATATGATTTCACTCATGTGGAATTTAAGAAACAAAACAAATGATCATATGGGAAGGGGAAAAAAGGAGAGAAAGGGAAGTAAGTCATAAGAGATTCTAAACAATGGAGAACAAACTGAGGGTTGATGGAGGGAGATGGGGGGATGGGCTAAATGGGTGAATGGGGATTAAGGAAGGCACTTGTGATGAGCACTGGGTGTTACATGTAAGTGATGAATCACTAAATTCTACTCCTGAAACCAATATTACACTATATGTTAACTAACTAGAATTTAAATGAATATTGGAAAAAGAAAAAAAAAGTTGTTTTTTAAAGAAACACCAAGATTTACCTATGCAAAATTCCTTGTTTCTATCTATCAACTTAAATATAAATGTTATTTTTATGGTATTCTTCATTGTAGTCAAGTTTTTCCGTATTGTATACAATAATATTCCAGACTTCCTTCTATTATTTTATCAATGCTTTCTTGTAGTGAGTTCTATATTCCTTTAAGCCTGTCGCTGTGCTTACCATCTTTTCCCATCTTAATAAATTCTGACTTCCTATTGACTCCTTATCTTTCTGGTTGATAGATAATCAGGAACTCAAGGTCCAGGGACAGGGTATGATCTTTCCATAGTCCCTTATATGATATTGGGTTCACGAGATGCCTTTTTAATAGCTTTTATTCAATTCAGTTAATCCAGCTGAAATTAGAGGAAATGTCTCCCAGTATCCTATATTAGCTTTTCTCTCAGTTTTGTTGTTGATTTTCTTTTCCTTTCTTTCCTTCCCCCTCCCTTATTTTGTGTTTATGTGTATTTTAATAGAATATTTGGATAGGACGAATAGAGAACATAAAGTCAGATATCATTTTATGTTACAGAAAAACACAAGCTAAAACTATGTTATCTGTCTATTTACCTATCCTCTACAATGACTATAATCATTTAGTTACAATTGTGTAGTTACAACTGCACATATATATGGAAGAAATTGACTCTGTTTTCAGTTGTGTATGTTCTAAATCTAATAATAAAAATGATAACAATATTACTTTTATATAAAAACTGGAAACCAGTCCTGTAGAATATTAATTATTTCCTTATAATATTGTTAATCTTTCTAAGATTAGATAATATGATTAAAATATCTGTCAGAGTGCCAAATGGTACATAATTGATATATACTCTTTTCTTTCCTGTTATATTGCTCCAGATATGTAGTGCCTCAATTTTTTTTCAGGATGTTGGTATAGAATTCTCTACTCCTCTTTGCATTATCAATTGATATGTTGTAAATCTCAAGGTTTCTGATAGGAAAATTTGAGCAATCACTCTTTTGGAGAATGTCCTTAAATATGATTGTAAACTGTTTTTTCCAGTCAGCTTTCTCTTATGATCTTTTTTTACATTCCCAATCTTTAGCACATTTAGAGCCTCTGTCTTTTCCTCATTAGTGTGCTCTCACAATGTAATTGCCACATTCACTGTAATAATAGTTATTGTACTTACAATTAATCATGCATCATATTTTAATTAATATTAACTTCATAGTATTCACACAGCATAGCAATAGATTCCCCTGTTCTCTATTTCATGCAAAAGGAATGTTATCTGCTAGCTAAATAACACCACATTGGCTCATGCTGAGATAGTTAGAATGTTGCCTATAATTATGACTGGACAACCGATCACAGTTGCAGCATACTCTGCTTGCACTTGAACATTTTTCATAGATGTTGGCTGGTCTATGGCCCTTGGATAAATAGGTATATGTTTCTTTAAACTGAGTGCATTACTTTTACCTGGTCCAATGCCTAATTCATTTTAGAGCATTCTTTATGCTTTGTATAATACTCATCTATGACTGCAGAATGGCCCCCTTCCATTTAAAGGTGTTTAATGCCATTCCACCCATTTAGCAAACAAAGCACTTCTTTGCTAAGGCTGAAGGATTTTAAATATGATCTCATCTAGCCTCTATGCATAAAATTGAAATCTGCCCTGTATTAATACACCAAACCAGTAGATCAGTAAAATAGGGAACATTGTTTTAATGACTCCAAATAGCTTGTGCAATTAAAAATCCTTTGACTTTACCATTTACATTTTTCTACCACTTGATTCCTGCTTACTCTTAAGTTGCTGCTTTCATTTTTTTCCACCATACAGGAATAAATCCCCAATAACCTAAGGATTTTTCCCCTATGGTTCTAAAGTTTAATAGAGTGGAAAATTTTTTTAAGGGGAGAAATCTTATCTAAATTATTTTATACCCAACTATGTTAAAATAAAATTATGTAGTCCTAACACCAGCCCTTAATGTAAAAGTCTATTTATTTAAGATGCCATGAGCAAAGAAGAAGATATGGCATCTTCTTCATAGCTTTTGTTCCTAATTCCAGGGCAAAGGCTTATATGACCAAGATTGATAGCCTTGGAATGGATAAAACTCAAGTTGGATACAGTAAAAAAGAACCCTCCATATCCCAGCCTAACCACCTATGGGCCCACACTTAAGATATTTGTCTGTGTTATTGAGGGGCACCTGGGGTACACAGTTGGTTAAGTGTCTGACTCTAGGTTTTGGCTCAGGTCATGATTTCAGGGTCATGTGATCAAGCCCCACACCTGGCTCTGTGCTCAGGGCGGAGTCTGCCTAAAATTCTATCTTCCCTACTCCCCCTAAAAATAAATAAATAAATCTTTTTTAAAAAATAGCGTTATTGGGGCTGTGATTTTTATGTTGTTGCTTACCTTGCCCTACCACTCTCCATCCCTAGTCCCAAGACTATCAGAGCACAAACACACATGGAGATCAGAGGCTCAAACTCTCATTACATGGGAAAATTTTATTCACTGGGATGCCCTTGATTTAGAGGCTGTCACTTATGAACAGAGCTAGGAGAACCATGAGATGGTAATCCAGTATATATCTAAAGGGTAAAATGGTCAGGGAAAGATAGGAGAGTGAAAGATAACTAGAAATATAACCACCATGGTGGCTGAGTAACATTCCACTCTCTCTCTATATATATATCACATCTTCTTTATCCATTCATCAGTTACTCAGCCACCAAAAAGAATGAAATCTTGCCATTTATAACCACATGGATGGAGCTAGAGTGTATTATGCTGAAGTGAAATAAGTCGGTCAGAGAAAGACAAATACCTTATGATCTCAGATATGTGGAATTTGGGAAAGAAAACAGATGAAAATATGGGAAGAGAAAAAAAGAGAGAGGGAAACAAACCATAAGAGACTTTACGATAGAGAACAAACTGAAGGTTAATGGAAGGAGGCGGGGGGGGGAGGGGCTAGATGGGTGATGGGTATTAAGAAAGACACTTGTTGGGATGAGCACTGGCTGTTGTATGTAAATGATGAATTACTGAATTCTACTCCAGAAACCAATATTGCATTGTATGTTAACTGCTTAAAATTTAAATTAAAAAAAGAAGAAATGTAACCACCTGGAGATACAAGGCGATCTGAAAGATTTTGTTCAAAGAGACAAAGAAAAATGAACTGATACTTTGGACAAAGGGGCTAATGACACTGCTCCAGTGGAACTGATATAACTCTCTAAGTGCAAATCCCAATCCATGGCAAATAGACTAGGAAACCTGTACACACACACACACTGAAATTTTTTCCCCTCTCATTTCTGTGTTTCTACAGTGAAAATGAGAAACTTCTGTTTTTGTAACCATTTTTTTTTTAAAGTAGGCTCCATGCCCAGCATGGAGTCCAAGATGGGGTCTGAACCCACAACCCTGGGATCAAAACCTGAGCCAAGACCAAGAGTCAGATGCTCAACTGACTAAGCCACTTAGTGCCCCCCTTTTAAAATTTAGAACTGTTTATTTTTATGCCTTGTTGGATCTATATATAATGAAATCTTTGTTTATGTATGGTGGTTTCCTGCATAGGTAGTCATTCAATTCAGTATTCTGCTGTTTCCTTTTTCCCTCACTTTCTGGTCTAGCACTGCCTTGAAATGTATTTAAAATTATTTTTCTTTGCAATTCCTTCATTAGCTAATAGAACTTACTGAAATACAGAAGCTATATTTGCTTTTGCAATACAATATTGATAATGGAGGACTTGACAAAAAATTACAAGCCTATGTGTAACACTGTTGTGTAGCCTATGCTAGAAGTATTCATGGCCATCATTTTGTTTATTTTTGGTGTAGGAACTATTGGCTTCTTTAGGAGAAATAAGACCATGTACATTCCCTCTGAATTTCACTGTGCTATACATATCATTTACATTAACAAAACGGTATATTTTTCTTACGAAACTTTTAAATTTATTTTTAAGTTGTTCATGATAAAAAGAGTTTTGAATTGATTTCTTTTAAATGTCATAAATATGAGCTGTGTTTCACACATCTCTGAAGCTTTTATGAATGCAAATTTGATTCAAATCAATTATTTTTCTCACTCTTTGCAAAAATGGCTTACAGATGTTCAGCTAGTAAATTGGTCTGATATAGAGACTTCCTTTTGTATAAGTAGGTAGAAGAAAAGTGTTTTATGGTATTAAGTTTTGGAGAAGTCTTCTGGTTAGAAATGAAGAAGCAGGGGCGCCTGGGTGGCACAGCAGTTAAGCGTCTGCCTTCGGCTCAGGGAGTGATCCCAGCGTTATGGGATCAAGCCCAACATCAGGCTCCTCTGCTATGAGCCTGCTTCTTTCTCTCCCACTCCCCCTTCTTGTGTTTCCTCTCTCGCTGGCTGTCTCTATCTCTGTCAAATAAATAAATAAAATCTTTACAAAAAAAAAAAGAAGTAAAGAAGCATTATTTTTCTTGTCTGCAGAAAGACGTTAGCCACGTATATTTCAAATGATTAAGTACTGACCCCAGAAATTATGGTGTTAGTGAGCCAGTCATAATCACATGTATTTTCCTCAATATTAGTATTCTCATTCATTTTATAAATCCTTAATTTAGCAACTATATTAATTTTCATGGCCACACTATGAGCAATAATTAATGATATTTTCCATGTAGTCATAATTTATTTTTTTATTTTTCTGGAGTTCATACACGAATGTTATTTTTACTTTTTATTGTTGTTGTTTGTGTGTGTTCCCTTTCTATCTTTTTTACCCTCCTCCTGCCCTCCTCCTTCACTGTAGTTGTAGTCATAAGCAGTATTATCCTTTAAAAATGTGTTATTTGACACTTCTAAAATGTTTGGGTAGATAGTGTATTTTCAGAATTTGTACATCCAAAAAAAATATTTCTTCCTCATTTCACTCCCTTAGGTAAATGCCCTTTTGGATAGATAGAAAATTGAAGTGGTAAAATAATTATCTGACTATGTCTATCAATGCATCAATCTATCAATTTCTCTATCGATCATCTAATATTTTCTATCTCTCACCTCTCTATATTTATACTTCTTTACTATTCATTCTTTCAGGTATGTGAAATGTAAGCAAATCGATGTTTCAACAATTTAAAGGTAATCTCTTCTTATTTTTGAAAACTCATGTTTCACTTTTTCCATTTCTATTTTTTTTTCATTTCTTTTATTGTGGTAAAAACATATGACAGAAAATTTACCACTTCTAAGTGGACAGCTCAGTACTGTTAAGTGTATTCACTTTTGTTATGAAGCAGATCGCCAGAACGTTTTCATGTTGCAAAACTAAACTCTATATCCATTAAGTAACAATGCCCCATTTCTTTTTTCTCCTAGCCCCTGGTAACTAAACACCATTCTACTTTATTTTTCAATAAATTAGATTGCTTTAGATAACTCATATAGATAACTATATGGAATCATATAGTATTTGCTCTTCTGTGACTGCTTTATTTCACCTAGCATAATGTCCTCAAAGTTTATCCATGTTTTAGTATGTAGAAGGATTCCTTCCTCTTTCCTTTTTTAAAAATTTATTTCATTGTGGTTAGAACATTTAAATGAGATATGCCCTCTAGCAAAAATTTTAATGTGCAATATAGTATTGTTAACTGTAGGTATAATGTTGTTCAGCAGATCTCTAGAACTTACTCATCTTGTATAATTCAAACTTTATAGCCCTGGAACAGCAAACCCTCATTCCCTTTCCTCCTTAACCCCTGGCAACCATCATTCTACTTTCCGACTCTATAATTTAGATGACTGTCAGTGTCTCATATATGTGGAGTCATGCAGTATTTGTCCTTCAGTGACTGGCTTATTTCACTTAGCATAATGTTCTCTGCACTCATCCATGTTGTAACATGTAACAAAATTTCCTTCCTTTTTAAAAAATTTCTTTATTTAATTTTTTATTGAGATAAAATTGACATATTATCTTAGTTTCAGATGTACAACATAATGACTCCATATCTGTAAAGATTTATTTATTTATTTGAGAAGGAGAGACAGACAGAGAGGGAGAGGGAGAGAATCTCAAGTCGACTCCTTCCTGAGCACTGAGTCTGACTCAGCTGGATCTCACTACCCTGATATCATGACCCAAGCAAAAATCAAGAGTCTGACACTTAACCAACTGGGCCACTCAGGTGTCCCCTGTATTTGTATATATTGCAAAATGATCACCACAATAAAGCAGTTTATTGATACATCAATTAAAGGCTTGTGTTTATTTAAATTTTATTTACAAAAATTTTAAAGGTAGTTAAAATGATGATATATATTTAAACAAACTTTTTTTTAACTTTACCAAATTTTTATTTTTTTTCAAATTTTTATTTAAGTTTTTGTTAGTTAACATATAATGTAATATAGGTTTCAGGAGTAGAATTTAGTGATTCATCACTTCCATATAACACCCAGTGCTCAATACAAGTGCTCCCTTAATACCCATCACCAATTTAACCCATTCCCCCACCCACCACCCCTCCAGTAACCATCAGTTTGTTCTCTATAGTTAAGAGTCTGTTTCTTGGTTTGCCTCTCTCTTTTTTTTTCTATGATCATTTATTTTGTTTCTTAAATTCCACAAATGAGTGAACTGATATGGTATTTGTCTTCCTCTGACTGACTTATTATGCTTCTGAATAATATTCCATGGTATGTATATACCACATTTTGCTTATTCATTAATGGACACTGGGATCACAACCACCTCTTGGCTATTTTGAATCATACTGCTAGGAACATGGGTTTACAAATAAATCTTTGAGCTCTTGCTTTCAGTTCTTTTGGATATATACCCAAAAGTGGGATTGTTGGATCATATGGTAGTTCTATTTTTTAATTGTTTAAGGGACCTCTATACTGTTTTCCATAGCAATTGCATCATTTTACAATCCCACCAACAGTGCACAAGGATGCCAATCTTTCCTCATCCTTGTCAACATTTAATATTTTCTGTTGTTATTATTTTAAATAGTACCATCCTAATGGTTGTGAGGCGATATCTCATGGTTTTGATTTGCATTTCTTGACATTGATGTCTTTTCATGTGCTAGTTGGCCATTTATATATCACCTTTGGAGAATGTCTATTCAAGTCCTGTGCCCATTTTTCAATCGAGTTACTTCATCTTTTGATGTTGAATTGTAAAAGTTCTTTATGTTTCTGGATATTAACCTCTCTTAGACATATGATTTGCAAATATGTTCTCTCATCCCTAGTTTCCCGTTTCCCTCTGTTGATTATATCCTTTAATGCAAAAGTTTTTAAGATTGACGTAGTCCTATTTATCTATTTTTGTTTTTGTTGTCTCTATTACTAAAAATTACAAGTATATTATTATGTTACATTTGGTACATGGAAGGTATACATATTACACGTGTGAATTATGAAGTGTAATAATGAAACAATACTGAACCTGTCACACTTTTAAACTGTAGTATTACTGATTTAATGATCTTTGCATAGGTTCTATATTTTTATCTCTTCTCCCTACTTATCACTCTAAAGGTAATCCACACTATTAATTATATTTTATTATAATCTTCCATTTAAAAACAATTTTATATAGATAATATCATATTACAGGTAATAAATAATATATAAGAAATATCTACATATCTTATATGCTCCTTTTAATTCTTTTTTGAATTTCTAGAAATGATATCATTCTGTATGTAACTAGATTTTGTTCACATGATAATTTAATTTAATGTTATCCAAATTTGTTAGTTTGAATATTCATTCATTTGTCCAAAATTATTTAGGTAAGTGGTACTGTGATGTAACAGAGGCAATCTGGGGCCAAATCAATGCATTTAATCTCTTCATTGGTAACTCAGAGATATCAATTTTGCTATGCAGTTTTCTTTTATGTAGTCTTCTGTGTATGTGTGTTTAAATTTTAAATCAGATGAAATGATAATTTTCTCAGTTCTTTATTAATTTATTGTGACTTATTTTTACCTAGTTTACATCAAAATAATTATAAATGTATAAAAGTGAAATGATAGGAATATTTTGAAAACTTAAATTAGGAAATGATACCCAAATTGTTGTTATGTTCTACATTTCAAAAAGGCATAGCCAACAATTTAAAAAAAAAACCTATAATTTAAGATTGGTTTCTAAAACCATATTAATAAGTGTGTAGATTTTAAGAAGTCATATTTTCTTTGTTTCTCCTAAAGCATGATTCATGTATAACTTTAGCAGTATATTTTCAGACTTGTTCATAAGTATAACAGAGAATGTTTGTGCTTGCATTCCTCTTAAAAGAATTTTAGAAAATTTTAGTGCCTCAGACACTAAAAATATATAGACAGATGTCTTGCTTCTTCAACTTATTCCCCCAAATCTATTCTTTCTTGAAAGTTACAACTTTTGTTGGCCTACAACACTTGGAAGCACTTAGGGTAACAACAGGCATGAGCCAAGGAGTGAGAATTTAGTGCATTTATATCATGATTTTTTGGCAAATTAACCATAGTATCAAGAGCCTCAGTTCGGCTTGTTTGTTGTAATTTTGAATTGGTTGGCAATATCTACTTTATGTGGTTATTGCAAGATTGTAAGGAGATATTTAAAGCACTAGATAAGAGCCTGACAAGTAACTGGTTCTTGTTTGTGTCTGTTGCTATTTCTCAATTTGTCTTCTCAATGCTTCAAATGATCTCTTCTAAGCCACTTCCTCATAAGATTTTCCCAATTCACAGTTCATATATTTTCTTAAAAAGCAAATAAATGATTTTATTTAATTAAAAATGGTGATTTGCCAACATAATACAACAATAAGAGAAAGTATAAGAAACATATGATCTTTTCAAGAGATGCAGAAAAAGCATTTGGCAAAATACAACATCTATCCATGATAAAAACTCTCAACGAAATAGGCTTGAGGGAACATACCTCAATATAATAAAGGTTATACATGAAAAACCCACAGCTAACATCATCCTTAATGGGGAAAAACTGAGAGATTTTCCCTATGGTCAGGAACAAGACATGGATGTTCATTCTTACCACTTTTATTCAACATAGTACTGAAGTCCTAGTCATGACAATTGGACAACAAAAAGAAATAAAAGGCATCCAAATTGGTAAGGAAGAGGTAAAATCTCAGTAGGTGCGGATGACATACTATTTATAGAAAACCTAGACTCCCCCCCAAAACTCCTAGAACTGATAATGGGATTCAATGAAGTCTCAGGATACAAAATTAAAGTACAGAAATCTGTTGCATTTCGATTCACCAATAATGAAGCAGCGGGAAGTAAAATTAAGAAAACAATCCCATTTACAAGTGCACCAAAATAGGTAATGGGGATTAAGGAGTGAAGTTGTCCTGACGAGCACTGGGTGATGTATGGAAGTGTTGAATCACTACATTGTACACCTGAAACTAATATTACACTGTATACTAACTGGAATTAAAATAAAAATGTAAAAAGCCAAAAAAATGTTAATAGTTATTTGCTTGGGTAACTGGCATCATTTATTTACTGTATCTTTGCAAACTTCATTTATACACCAGATGCCAAAGTTGATAATGTTAATGCAATTAAACAACCTTAACCCAGTCAGTAACATGTAGGCAAACAACTTCTGAATTCATTGGAGATTAAAGAGAGGGTAAGCACTCCAGTAAACAAGTAGGACCTTGAGAAGAAAATGCAAAATCTTGAAACATAACAGGATATAATAAAATGAAATTTTAAAAAACCCAAATTTTTAGCATTATGAAATCATCTGCCATGGCCTCAGCTGAGTATACAGACAGAAAAAATTATGAAAATGTTGATTTGTGTAGTCAGCACAAATATAAAGTGAATGGAAACATTATTTGTGAGGAACTGAAGTATTAAATTCTTCCTACAGAAAAATAAAACAATAGACTAACTAGTAGTAATCATGACTATTTTCTGGATATGGACTCTCATGAAAATCATTCAGTTTCTATGCATTTATATTCTATATATTTTCTATACATTCTCTACATTTGTATTTATTTTTTTATTATAATAATATTTTTTTATTATATTATGTTAGTCACCATACAGTACATCCCTGGTTTTTGATGTGAAGTTCGATGATTCATTAGTTGCATATAACACGCAGTGCACCATGCAATGCGTGCCCTCCTTACTACCCATCACCAGCCTATCCCATTCCCCCACCCCCCTCCCCTCTGAAGCCCTCAGTTTGTTTCACTACATTTGTATTTAATACAAATCACTAGGAGTGGCCCTTCGGCATATTCATATTTTAACATCTCAGCAAAATTATTTCATTTTGCAAATCATAATGAGAGAGGGGATTTGGTGTGGGGGCAGTGGGGAGGTAGGTTGACTCAGAGAGGTAGTGGTAGTTATTTATAAGTTTTTATTTGAATTTTATCTGTACTGAGAAATTTTTTTCCTCAAGAAAAATGCGTGTGTGTGTGTGTGTGTGTTTGTGTCTAGTTCTATGTTTGTGTGTGTGTCTGGTTCTATGAATCCATAAAAGAGCAGATATCAGCTTGGATGACTAGCTGTCCCCAATTACTAGCTCCACCATTTACTAGCTATGTGACCTTGGGCATATGAATTAATTATTTTTTTTTTTTTAGTTAAGTCACCTGTACAAAGGGAATGCACTGGCACCTGCCTCATAAGATGAATTTATTAAACATGTAAAGTACTTAGAACAATAAATTATCCACAATAATTTTTCATATATGTTAGTATGTTGGTTTTTGTGATTATTATAATTTCTCATGCCTTTCTTCATGTACTGCCCATAATTTATTCAAATTCCTACTTAGCTTTGCTCCCAGAAATGTGAACACTTCAACCATTCCATGTGACTCTGAAATCTTACCTAGAGATATTGTCCTACACAAATAAAACCACCAGTTTTGACAATATATGTCTAAGCTGATTGGTTAAAGAATCATCCAACATTTATCAATTGGAAAGTGAGTGACTATATTGTTATAAATCCATATAGTGCAATTTAAAAAATAAAGAGTTTACATTCCTGTACTGGTTGAGCATAGTATGGTTATACTGCAGTAACAATCCCCAAATCTCATTGTCTTAAAAACAACAATGCTGCCTGTACATCCATCTGCCAGAAGAGGCACCTGGGGTATCAGTTACCATCTCAAATGTTGACTCTTTCTAGAAAGAGAGACCGTGGTGAAGTAGCCACTGCTCGTAAAGTGTCTTTGGATTGGTAACATATAAATTTGTTCATCTTTTATTGGTCACAGTAAATCATATGGTCATGCTTATCTTTCAGTAGGTGAAGAGGCTGAATTAGCTACAGGACAGAGAGCTGAATATTTATGAAAACTCCAACAACTATCACTGCTTGTACCAACTGACCTGGAGGAACAGAAATGAGAAATGTAAGTTGCTATATCATGGTTATACTATGATCTAATTTTAAAAAGTACTTTGTGAGTTTATAGGTTAGCATGAACGTAGATGCAGACATGAATGCATATTCATATGAAGGGGAAGAGAGGCTGTAGGAAATGGAGGAATTATGAGCATTTATTTTTCCTTTGTCTCTTTTTTCTCTTGTTTACTGCAGCACATATTTTATATTGTACTTTCAAGAAAATATAAAGATAGGAGTAAAGATTCATTACGCAGAAATCCTGCCATTGTTTATTGTCTATATTATTTAAATTCCTTTGAAGAACATTATATGGACTTATGTCAATACAACTCCCCCTAGTACACAGAATCAAGAGCTGAGCCTTGGAGAGGGCCTCTGACCCTACACTGTGGCCTCTTTGGCACCAAGGTGGTGTGTGCCATTGTTGGTGAAGTTCTCCAAAGCTAGCTAGTTTTTGGTATTTTCTGAATTTGATCTTAGTGCCCGGGCTTTATCAAAAATAAAAGGGTTAGACGAGACTATGGAATGAGAATGACATGTGTTTCTGTATATAAAGCTTCAACATATTCCCTATATCAGTTCCATGGTATATATTCACACCCATATACGAAAGTTCACACCAAATACGGTATAGGCACAGGGATGGAATGGTTAATTCTACCTGGAGGTCTAAAATATGGAAATATTTCCAACTAGTGATCTTGCTTGAACAGAGCTGAGATAGAAAAGAAAGGCAACATGAGCACCTAATTGGATGAGATTAACCCTGGGCTGTGAAGAAAGCAGATTGCCTGCAGCCATGTATCGAATTTTCAAAACAGCAAAGTAAGGATCATGGCAGGAGATGAGGTTTGTGTGGAAGGCTAAATCCTAGCAAACTTTTTTTTATGCCACGGTCAGTTTAATGTTTATTTCTCTGCTTATGTAAAATAAATTCAAAATAATCAGCAACTGCATTATAATCACTCCATAAAGTATTTTATTTCATTCTCTTATGCATATTACGGGAAGGCATCAGCATTTTTAAATAATCAAAATGTCTCAGTGGCACACCCTTAAGTCCCTTTTTCATTGACTCAGTTATTCATTCAACAAAATTCAGTGTAGATTGTTCACTGAAAAGGCAGAGTTCCATTCTTATTAGTTTCCTAGTGTTCTTTATCTGTACCAATAACACATGGCTATGCCTTTATAAGGGATACAATTTGCCAAGAAACTATTTCTGATTTTTTTCATGTCAAATTGTGAGCATGGAGTCATAACCATAAAGTACTGGAATCCGCTTACACTGGGTCTCATGCAGAAACTTAGCAAATAATGTAAATACTGGTCTCAATTACTTTTGAGGATAATTTCTGTATTCTCTCATTTGAAAATTTACATGGTGTGACGGATTCATTCTAGAGGGTGTTATGGGCTAAATTGTGTCCTCCCAAAATTCATATTTTAGAACCTTAACCCTGATACCTCAGAATGTGGCTGTATTTGGAGATGAACCTTTAAAGAGGTAATTAAGGGTCAACGAGGTCATATGAGTGACCTAATCCAATTTGACTGGTATCTTTATAAGAAAATGAAATTTGAGTGCTCAAAAAGAGGCACCAGGGATGCATACCCAGAGAGCAAAGCTATGTGTGGACACACTGAGGAGGACATCTGCAAGGCAAGAAGACAGGCCTCAGGAGAAACCAACCCTGCCTACAACTCGATCTTGGACTTGCAAGGAAATACGTTTCTGTTGTGTAAGCCACCCTGTCTATGGTATTTTGTTAGGGCAGCCTTGCAAACTAATACAGATGGGAATGTTTACAGACTACTGGCTGAAACAAACAGACATACAAACAAATGGCAAAAAAAGCAGTGCTTTCTTATCATACAATTAATTAAGTTTGATAAGTCACAGGGCACAGGTCTTCTTCAGGGATCATGACATTGTTCCACAATACAAAATCCCTCATTTGAACGCACTTTGAAGGGAATAAATGTGATAAGAGCAAGAGAAGCTAAAACTAGGTCAAATCCAAACCAGCAACACCACAACATCAACCAAAAATCCTTAGAAACCATCAAAAGAAAGCAGCTGCTCCTAGAGAAATTTCATTTGTACTGGAACTTTTGACTGCATTTAAGGGCAAAACATAATTTTTTAAAAAAACATATTAAGAAATCATTACTTTTGGAAAGAAAATGGCTGAAATGGGATGTACAACAAAAGCTCATTTGGGGAATACTGAAGCATTACTAAAATATTCAACTTATTTTTCTATTGTTCAGTGAAGTGTTTCAAACTTTCCTACTGAGCACATCATGTTCAATCCCTAATGCAAATAGATTCAGTTCCAATTCATTTAATCCCCATGTTTTACTTATTTGTATCCTACTGAGCCATTTTTGATGCCAGATATTCTCTTCTCTTAGATTTTATTTTTTATCTATTCAATTCCCCACTGTGGTTTGCTAGATGCCCTGTCTAACAATAAGATATATTTAAATAAGTGTCATATATTTGGAATTCTAATGGTCAGTACCCATTAAGCTGGAAAGAAAAAAAAACTTTATAATTTGCATAAGGGAATTATAAAGGAAACGGATTAATTCTGACCTTTTAATAGGATTTGTTATACCAATATTTTTAAATCCTTAAAAATCTCTGAATGGTGATTGCTCCTCATAGGAGAAAGTTGTATTCTTTATAGATACTGCCAGTTATCTATTAGTGATTTAATACTGGATACGGATTAAATGATACACAAAGGAATGGACTTGCTCTGAAAATCTAATCAATTGAGGCTTTGTTTCATGTAGGAATTGAACAGTTATTTATTTGCTGGCATTAAAAATTGTAAATATTTGAACTCTAACCTACTAGTTTTGCTTTTCTCTATTCTTTCTGTTATACTACGTCTAAGGAAAGACTTTAGCCACAAACTATTGTTGAGATTAGAACTCCTTAGACAATGGAAGGAAAGAAAATTTAATTAAAGAAGAAAAAAGTTGAATTAGATGGTGAACTCTTGGGGAAATATTAGTAGAGATGGTAAATTTCTTGTTATTTGGGAAAGCAGTGCTTGTGGTTTTTTTTTTTATTGGACGTATACCCATAATAAAAATCCAATTTGTTTTCTATTATTACTGTAATCGATGTTCTGAGGCAACATCGAATTGGGGGCTAAAAATAGGTTCATATTAAGGCCACAATCTTAAATAGTGTCTGTGTAATTCAATTTCCTTTCACTTTGTAGGAATTTTACTACCCCTTTAAAAGATACTTTCAAAATTGCTTTCTCGCTATCGATCAAAATATAGTGTCACGTTTTAGTTTGCTTTATATTCAAGAAAGAAATTTCTTGTTAAGGCATAAGGAGAGTGTATTTTAAAAGTATTATATTTAGTATCATGTATCAACTGATGTGAATAACCAAAAAGTCAATGGTTCAATAGTGTGGGAAAAGTGATTTTTGTAGGAGAGTTTCTTAAAATTCTTGGAGAAAAGAGAGAGAATAAAATTAGAGTACAAGTATTTCATTGGACATGAGAAACAAGAAGGAATTATAAATATATGGGTACATATGATGATGGGTAGATGTGGTCTTGGGTGCTTATGAAAATTATCTTCTGATTGTTTACATTTTCCTAACAGAAGGCATATTCTTTAACTATGAGTGACTATGCCAGAGAGATATGGAAATTGAAGAGAAAGAAAAAAGTACAAAATATTTGAATATTGTTACTGAATCAACTAAGAGGTTATGACCAAATTCCCCAGCAACATTAAGGACCCACGTCATGAGTTTAAAGCCCACTCACTATGGTTATATATTTTACTCGAGCACCATTCAGGCAAGAACACAGGAGTAGTGCAGGTGGAGGTGCAGAGTTTGACAAAGAGAGACTCACAAGATTTGAGGATGGGAAAAGACCAAAGTGGCAACATAGGAGAACACAGGCTCCATGTCCCCCAACAAGATCAATGATTAAACAGCTATCCATGAACAAACACAGCTCTGGGAGAGCTTTAGAGTCCACTTATGAAATTTTAACAACACACTGAAACAAAAAGCCTGAGAAATGAAAACATGTGCACTGAAAACTTGTACACAAGTGTTCGGAGCAGTTTAATTCATAATAGTCAAAGCAATCCTGAAAAAAAAAAGAACACAGCAGAAGACATCACACTTCCTCATTTCAAACTATAGTACAAAGCTATAATAAGCAAAACAGTATAGCACTGGCATAAAACATAGACACACAGACCAATGAAACAAAATCTACCACTCAGAAGTAAACCCTCACAAATACGGTCAACTGATATTTGACAAGGGAGCCAAGGATACTCAATGGGGAATGGGTAGTCTCTTCAATAGATAGTTTTGGGAAAACTGGATAACCACATGCAGAAGACTAAAGTAAAGACTATCTTACAACACTCACAAAAATTAACTTGAAATAGATTAAGTACTTACACATAAGACCTGAAGCCCTAAAACTTCTGGAAGAAAACATAGAGGAAATCTTGACATTCATCTTGGCAACAACTTTCTGGATATGACACGAAAAGCATAGGGGACAAAAGTAAAAGCAAAAACCAACAGGACTGCATAGCAAAAACAAAACAAAACAAAACAAACAATCAATGAAATGAAAAGGCAACCTACAGAATGCTAGAAAATATTTTCAAATGATGTATCTGATAAATGGCTATATCCGAAGTATATAAAGTACTCATTCAAGTCAACAGCAAGCATACAACCCACTTGTAGGAATGCTGACAATACTGATTCCATCTTTGCCCTTCAATTTTTTTCTTGTCTGTGCAATGGCATCCCTTGAGGCTGTGTGTTGAGGGGCCCATGAGGGTTAATGTAAGCCCTGACCAGAATGCAGGAAGGTTTGTTCTGAGCTTCCCTCTGGCACACAGATGGCACCACTTTAGATAGCTACTTTTTGACCTCACCACAATGACCCCCTCACTCTATAAAATCTGTGGATTAAGGTCCAGACTTTGTGGAGAATAACTATATAGCTGCCCTGGATAGTTTTCTGCTTGATCTCACACGTCAGTAAATTATCTTGAATAAAACTCTGTGTTAATGGCATGGAGTATCTTGCTTTGTTTTTCAATCTCAAAGCGACTTCTCAGTTTAGAGGATATTTTGCTGTCCCTCCTCCATCTTCTAACACCACCAAATTAAAAAGTGGGCAGAGGAGCTAAAGAGACATTTTTCCAAAGAAGACACTCAGATGGCCAACAGGTACATGAACATGTTCTCAACATCACTAATCATCAAGGAGATGCAAATCCAAACCACAATGAGATGTCATCTCCCACCTGTTAGAATGGTTACCATCCGAATATGAGGGTGAGGGGCACTGATGCCCCAGTGCAGGTGAAAATTCACTTATAATTGACTCTCCAAAAACTTAAGTACTAATAGCCTACTGTTGACCAGAAGCCTTACTGATAATGTAAAGTTAATTAACACATTTTGTATATTAAATGTATTTCATACTATATTCTTACAGTCAAGTAAGATAGAGAAAAAATATTATTAAGAAAATCATAAGGAAGAGAAAACGCATTTATAGTACCGTATAATGTTTATTTTTAAAAAATCCATATATAAGTGGACCCGCACAATTTGTGCTGTTCAAGGGTCAACTGTAATATATTGTTTTGGGTCAAACATAGGGTCATGGCTGTGTTTCTTAGAAAAATTCTGTTATTTGTGTTTTAAAATCTGTTGTATACTTAGAAATGTTATTTTTTGTCTTTCATTTACTGAGAGGCTACCTAGAAATATTGCATTGTGATTATGGATGGCCAATTCATCATCATAATCTTTACATATTTTTAAAATATGTGCTAAGATTACTAATCACGTACAAATTTAGATATTAATTTTTTAAAAAAAGCAATGAAAGTAGACTTCCAGTTTCAGCACCCACCTATAAAGGGCTTAGTCGTCATCACCTTCATCTTTACAACAAGGAAAAGCTTGATAAACTGAAAATCAACTTACTTGAACCTGTCAGAGAATTGAGGTCACAGGGCTAACTGCTAATCTGAAATATGGAAAGACAAACTCATCCAGAGAGACATAGTTGAAATCTGCTTACCTAGAGCAGATGCTAAAGGAACCATTAACTGGTAGGAATGCAAATGATAATTTTGATAAATTGAGAGTGAGCAACTCCTGGAGGCTGCAGTCATCGGCAGGCTCCTACACTTTTGTTGCCTGTACCTTTTGGTACTCTACCAGGCTTTCATGGTGAAGATCTGGGAAAAGTGTTCTGGTATCTTTAGCAGGGGGACAGAAGCATAATCATTGTGAAATATATTCAGAATCTTCTTTGAAAAAATGGCCTAAACTCCAGGGTTTTTTTCAAAGCCTTATTCCAGCTGGAAAAATGATATCCCTTTCCTTGTGACTCTTCCAGCCTTCCTTCCTCATCTAGGGGAGAAAAATATCATAGTCAACAGAGGTCAAGGATTCAATAAAATAAATTGGGAATACAGTGAAGTAATTAGGGTAGTGGAGAAGAAGAAAGTTACTGGAGACACAGACCCATAAAAAGACTGATATTTAATAGAAATATCATAGAACGTCCCCCCACACCTTATTACCACCAGGAGGACTCCAATATATAACAGTGGATTACAGTTAAAAGAGTTGCAAGATACTATTTCTTCTTAATGGTGAGTATTTAGGAAAGTCCAAGGCTGAAAGGAGATTCCCCACCCCCTAAAAAACCCTAAAGCTAGAGAAATTAGAATCTTGTGACTTCTATACACACTAAACACAGCCTATTCAGATTAACACAAATCTTTATACTATACGCCTATATATCTCAGTTCTTGATACCTGATCTATCAAGTTTGAATTTCAACAAACACACACACACATACATAAACACACATAAGACGCATGCAGAGGCAAGAAAAATCAGTCTGGAAAGGCAAAGCAATCATCAAAATCAGACTCAACGTGAAACAGATATTGAACTCACCAGACGGATGAGTTAAAATAACTATAATTTTTATGTTAAGGATTTCAATGGGATAAGTAGACAGTATGTAAGAACAGAGTGGTAATGTAAGCAGAGATGTGGAAATCTGGGAAAGATTTAAAAAGAAATCCTAGAAATCAAACGCAGTGTAATAGAAATGAAGAAAGCTTTTGAAGGGTGTTTCAGTAAACTTGACTTGGCTGAGGCAAAAAAATTATTGAGCTTCACTCATAATAAATATTTTCTAAACTGAACTGCAAAAAGAAAAAAAAAACATGAAAAGAACAGACATCCTAAGACTGGAACAATATGAAAGGTGTAACATGTACCTAACTGGAATATCAGAATGAAAAGAGAGACCAGAATAAGAGGAAATATGAAGTAAGAATAGCCAAAAACTTCCCCCAAATCACTGACAGACACTAAACTTAAATGTAATACATAAAAACTATAAAATTGTTAGAAATAAACAAAAAAGAAAATGCTTGGGATCTAGGGCTGGGCAAAGCATCCATATACCTGAAACCAAAAGTGCAATCCATACAAGAAAAATTGGCAAATAGACTTCATCAAAATGAAACTGTTTCTCTGTGAAAGAGCCTGTTACGAAGAAGCAAAAATAGATGTGGAATGGAAAAAAAAATATTTGCAAACCATATATCTGATAAAGTACAGGTATCTGGAATATGTTTTAAAAATTCTCAAAACTCAGCCATAATAAAACTAGCATTCCACTCAAAAATTGATGAAAAGACATCACTAGACACTGCACCTAAGAGGGTATTTAAATGGCAAACAAGCAAAAAAGATGTTTAACACTGTAAATGACCAGGAAAGGCAAATTAACATAAATTATTCAAAATTAATTTTGTTCATTTGTAATGATTTCTACCAGTCTACTTTATGTCTTTCTTTTTTGAGGTTTTCATTAATGTATCTTTGGAAATCATTGGAATAGCATAAATACTCTCAGTAGAAGTATGGAGCGCAGTCTTTTCTTCTCTAATTGAGATGGCCTTGCTCTTCTGAAGGTATACTTCAGGGTGAAGAACGAAGGGGCACAAGATGGTTCAGGGAAAGAAAAGCATGGGCGACTCCTTGGGTAATGGCTTTTAGTTGAGACTTCAGGCCCAAGAGATGAAAGCATCCAAGATGATTATATTTGATCCACCTCAACTCAATAAAAAGAGGAAAAAAGGTGTGAAATGTAAGTCTAGCTATGAATAAAGTTTGTACCTGTAGCTGACATTTACTATGTCTCATATTCATCACGGACATTTTTACCTCTTGGGCTTGAAGTTTCAACTCAAAGCCGTTATCCAAGGAGTCTTCCATGCTTTACTTTCCCTGGACCTGTCAATATTAAGAAATTAAGCATCTGGAAGTTGTCAATGACATCACTTTTTAGAAGTCATTGCTTCCATATTTCTTTCTCCTTTCTACCTTTCACAATTGCTATTTGCTTTCCCCCTCAAACCTAATAGCCATGCCATTTATACCCTTCGCTCTGATCCTTCCCATAAAATCCTCCATCCAGGAAAGCTTCCCACAGTGTGAAAAGAAAATATTATAGAAACATGAAGGATAAGAAAAAGCATAAATATGGTATTTTTGTATCTTGGATGCAAAGATGACACTAAAAGTGAAATGTCTAAGATACCAGTGGGAGTGGTGCTTTTTCTTATAGAGGCTTTTATCATTCTTTGAACCACACCAAGGGGGACCTTAAACTGTGCATATTCATCAGATCTTTATTTCATTCACTATATGCTTATTGAGCACGTACCTCACCCCAAACGTGGGAATCCAACCTTCAATAAGGCAAACAAAGGCCTCAACTTTATGAAACATATACTCTAGTAGACGAGACAAATAATAAATGGAGAGAGAAAAAAATTAACAAACAAATACACGAAGTAGATATAGATACAGTGACAATTGTTACAAGAAAAAATAAAGCAGAGTAGGTTAGATAGGTTGGCCAGAGAAAGTCTCTCTGAAGAAACGACTTTTGATCAGGGATATAACTGAATTGAATGGCCATTGAGACTATCTGGGAGAAGGGTACATCAGGCAGAAGGAAGAGCAGCCTTAACATTCTAAGTAACATGACTGGTAACAGCAAGGAGATGCCCAAGGCTGATGGAGTTTGGGGGAGGGGTGATGGAGGGAAGGAGGAGGAAGGGATAATATTAGAAGATACTGGAAATGTAGACGGAAATAAGTCATAATTGGGAGTTAAAATTTTATTCTAAGAGGAATTTTCATAAGGTTTTGAACAGAAGACTTTTTTAAAAATAAAACAATTTCTCTGGCTGCTGTGAAGACGGCATGTGTTCTTATTTATAAAGCCAGAACATCCTAGAGGCATCTCCACGACATGGGAGGGCACCGTCCATTGATAAATGGAAGTTGTACACAGTACCCTAGAAAAAGGACCGAACAGGAGTATGAGGACCTGATTAGTGGGACAGGACAATTGATCTCTTCCAAATGTAACTCATAAATTCTAGTCACAGCATGGTGATCGATATCTTTTGCCACTTTAATATTTCAGTTTATTTTAAAAATCTTTATTCTAGTAATGTGAATAGAAATAATTTGCAGAATAGCCTAATATATTTGATGAAAGAACTAAACTGCCTGTACTTTTCCTAATTGCATTCCTTGTTCTACCTTACTTTGCCATTTCAAAATAAATTCTTTTTTGTCAAATTAGATAATTTCCTCATCATATTAGAATAACTTTATCTAAACCTAATGGTTTTTAATGCTCATTTCAAAAATATTCACTTTGCTACATTTTATTAATAGATATTTTATAAATTTGCCATTACTACCTAATTGTGCAAAATGCTCTTGCCTACTTTTCTTATTAAAGCCAGGTTTTAAAATGAATTCAATATGTTAGTATTTAAAAATAATTATTAATTTCATGCCTACTTGCCTTGTACGTGTTTTACTCCTGAGATATTTGTATAGCTCCTTTCTATTCTTTTAATTCTTTGGATAGCATTAAATTCTTTTCCACTGGTCTCATATTTATTTGCATATCTTGAGGATTGTCTTGCATCCCAGCTCTTACACCCTGATCCACAGTAATCCCCATTTTTACCATTAAGTTCTCAGAAGATTATTGCTTTGGGATACCAAAAAACATACCTTCCTTTTTTAAATCTCACATTTGAGGAATGTGCATGTCATTCTGTAATTATGTGAACATGATATTTTCCCTGTCTTTATCCACAGAAATGTTGGCTAATATCTCCAGGAAGAACCTAATTGTCTCTTGGTTTTCAAATTTCTTTAGAAGGTTTCCTGATATTTCAAACTATTTAATAGCAGGAAATAATTTGAAAATTACTGATTAACATAAAATCATTTATTCCATTAACCATACATATTCATCAATTCTTTATTTATTTCATTCACTATATGCTTATTGAGCACGTACCTCACAGCTCACATGGGAATTCAACCTTCAGTAAGACAAACAAAGGTATCAACTTCATGAAACATCTACTCTAGCAGAGGAGACGGATAATAAATGGAGACAAAAGGGGCGCCTGGGTGGCACAGCGGTTAAGCGTCTGCCTTCTGCTCAGGGCGTGATCCTGGCGTTCTGGGATCAAGCCCCACATCAGGCTCCTCCGCTATGAGCCTGCTTCTTCCTCTCCCACTCCCCCTGCTTGTGTTCCCTCTCTCGCTGGCTGTCTCTATCTCTATCGAATAAATAATAAAATAAAATCTTTAAAAAAAAATAAATGGAGACAAAAAAATTAACAAATAAGCAAATAAATAAAGTAGATACAGATACAGTTATGTATAGCTATATATAGATAAGTGACAATTGTTATATGTACCTATTTCTGATTCGTCTTTCGATGATGCTCTAACTATCCTTTTTTCTCTCCCACTATCAATGTAATATACTTTAAATTATATAAATACACTGATATCAGTCAAATAATTAATAGTTATATGTAATATAAATACATAATATTATAATATTTTTTATAGGATTGGAAAAGACTTTAAATGTCGTCCAGTTCATTCTCCATACAATGGAGATCCCCTTCCTAAATCCCTCTAGGCTCATCTCTCACTGTGATACCTTTTTAATTTTTCTCCATTTTTCCATATTACTGCCAGTAAATCTCTCAAATGCAAACACCACTGAATAACATTCTTTGCACTTTGCAGATCTTGGTTTCTCCTGCCTCATATGTTTCTACATTTTTCAGGGCTATGTTTTGTAGTTTTAGCCCTGCAAAATTACATTCTTTTCTATGTTCCATATCCCAAAAGATAGAATATTTTTGTGAAAGAACCATTTGATATAATTATTGTCAGAGACAAACTCTGAGCTGTTTAAATCAGTGGTGAAACTCATGCAGACATTTCCAGTAGTTGAATGTTGAATAATGTGTTTCTATCATTCTATATCCAAGCCAGGTATTTGAAAGGAAGGGAGAAAACTGTGGCAGAAATCACTAAAATAAATAGACCTTTGACAGAGCACTCCAACCTGTGGAGGGCAGGGGAGGGATGCCGTGAGCCAGGGTGGAATAAAGGGAAAACGTATGTATAGTTGTCTCATTTTCAAATATGATTTTCCATTGAACTATTTAGTTTGAGTCTTCCAAATACTATTCTTTTTTATCATTATGGTAGAATACACAAAAACACCATTTTAAGATTTCATCTGTTTTCTTCCAATGGCTTTATAGTTTTTACCTCTCATTTGTAGGTATTTGATTCATTTGAGATGATTATTTTATGTGGTATGAGGTAGAGAGATAGGGATCTGTAGTGGTCAGGGTTCTCCAGAGACAGAAAGAAAGAGAGAGAGAGAGAAATTGATTCTAAGTAATTGGCTCATGAGACTGTGGGGAACTGGCAAGTTCAAGATCTGCAGGGCAGGCCAGCAAGCAGAGAAGTTAAAATGTTGAGGCTTGAATGTAGACTGAAGCATAATTCCTTCTTACTTGAGGGACCACCAACCTTTTCTCTTAAGGCCTTCAACTGGTGAATGAGGCTGATTCACATTATGGGGGATAATCTTCTTTACTCAAAGTTTACTGGTTCAAATATTAATCATGTCTAAGAGTACTTTCACAACAATATCTAGACTGGCATTTGACCACAAACTGGGTACCATGACCTAGGCAAGTTGACACATAAAATTAATCATCATGGGGTCAAACCTCTTTCTTTCTCATAAAGATATCCAGTTGTCCTAGAAACATGTGTTGAAAAGACTGGTTTTTACCCATTGAATGATCTTGACATTTTTGTCAGAAATCAATTAACCATATGACGTGGAGCATCTTTTCATATGCTTCTTTGCCATCTATATATGTTCTTTGGTGAGGTGTCTGTTCAGATCATTTGCCTGTTTCTCAGTGGGGTTTTTCATTTCTCTTAGTGTTAAGTTTCAAGAGTTCTTTGTGTATTTTAGACACAAGTCCTTCATTAGAAATATATTTTGTAATTATTTTCTCTAAGTTTGTGGCTTACCTTTGCATTCTTTAACAGTCTTTCACAGAACATATGTATTTATTCAGTGTAGTCCAAATTAACTTTTTGTTATGGCTTTGCTTTTGGTTTTATATCTAAAAATACATTGCAAAATCCAAGGTCACATAAATTTTCTTCTATATCACCTTCTGGAAGTTTTATAATTCTGTGTTTTATTTTTGTCTATGATCCATTTTGAGTTAATTTTTGTGAAAGGTGTAATGTGTATAACTAAAGTCACTTTTTGCATGTGATTATCCAGTTGTCCCAGCACTGTTAGTTGTAAGACTATCTTTGTTCTATTGAATCGCTTTCGCACCTTTGTCAAAGATCATTGACACTATTGTGTGAGCTAATTTCTAGGTTCCCTATTATGTTTCATTGATGTTTTCGTTTATTTTTTGCCAATGTTAAAGGATCTTACCTCCTTTAACATACCTCTGGTTGTTGCAAATTTTTGTTTAGATTCCAGAGCTCCAAAGAAGGTGATTCTGACAGTCTTTGACAAATTAATAATTGTCCTAGTGGGTAAAGTTTTGGTTTCTACTCTAACATTTTTGATGATTGCAATGTGAGTTCATTTGATAGACAGCTGGGCAAAATGAATTTTAGGGGAGGACAGGAGCCTTAAGGCAACTGACATATATTAAAGACATAGTAAAGTCTTATGTTATTAGAGCTGTATTTGCAGTTGAAATTTTAAATAAAGAAATCGGTATGTAAGGGACATTTGCTGTAACATTTACATCTTTCATTTTGGATTTTGACCCATCTAATGTCCAATGAGTCTATTCACAAGTCTACATTTGTAGGAAAAACACTTATTATGTGAAACATGCCTTATATTTTCTGAAAAATACTGACAGGAAAAATTAAACTAATACCTGCTCGGGGAGATAGTACAATAAACTTAAGCTGATGCCAGCTATATACCTCAAAGCTAAGAGAAAAAAATGTCAATTTTTATTTCTCAGTAATAGCATACTAATGCTTAAGAAATAGTCAAATTGTGTACAGACCGGTAAATTTGCATCAAGAGCTACTTTTGTTGCTATGTGAAAATATCAGTGGTAGGTTATATCATTGCTTTTCAAGAAATCAATATTACAAAGGGGTTTTTTTTGGTGATTATTTGAAAATCAATAGAAATACAAATGTATACAGGCTTAAATAAAGACAGTAACATTGTGGTGTTAGTAAGAGTTTGCGTTTCTAGTCTAACCACAACAATTCTAATACATTTAATTCTTTGAGAAAAATGCCTTGCCGAGCAGCAGGTGCAGAATTATTTCTGAACTGCTGCCCACAATGACATTTAAACATCACTATTTAAATTGCTTATTCCCAGAAATTGCTGTCCACATCTGCAGTCTCAAGTCGTTTGTTTAACTCTAATATAAATTACAACCAAATATTTTAACAAACAATATGTTTCTGTGTAGTTTTATTTAAAAATCTTTTTTCTAGAGCAACTAGCGAGGGAGACAAGAGTCATATTTGAGAAGAATCTTGACTTCCCTTCCATTTTTCTAACAGTATGACTAGAATTTATAATTAATAGATTCCACGGTGTCTTTCTCATGCCATTCTAAATGGAATCTTTTAATTGCTGCTATTACATTTTCTTGCAATTTCATGTGTATAATTAAAATGCCTTATTATAAAAGCTTAGTAAAAAAGAACTCCTATTTGAGATGACCAGGTTTCATTCAAGTGTGTCTTGGCCAAGTTCATATCATTACCATCTTAACCATCATCTCTCAAGGAAGATAATGGGCTTCATGTGCATGCAGTAGTCTTCTACATGTCAGCTTAGTATCATGTAACAGTTTTTAAGAGATCAATAGTGATCATTTTAATAACACCATCTAAGTTTGACACATTGTTTTTTTTCATTTGAGACATTGTTTTTTTTTTCATTTACAAGATATTCCTTAATTCTTTTTAATGCAATTACTATTTAGGTTAAAAACTAAGGAAATGGATAAAGAAAAAGAAGACATACAGATGGCCAATAGACATATGAAGACTTTGAATATCACTAATCATCAGGGAAAGGTAAATCAAAGCCACAATGAGATATATTACCTTACACTAGTCAAAATGGCTAATGTCAAAAAGGCAAGAAATAACAAGTGTTGGCAAGGATGTAGAGAAAAAGGAACCCTCATGTACCATTGGTAGGAATGCAAATTGGTGCAACCACTGTGAAAAACAGTACAGAGAGTTCTCAAAAAATTAAAAATAGGAAAACCATAGGATCCAGTAATTCCACTACTGGGGATTTACCCAAAGAAAGTGAAAACACTAATTTGAAAACACATAAGCACCCCTATGTTTATTGCAGCATTATTTATGATAGCTAAGATATGGAAGCAACCCAAGTGTTCATTGATAGATGAATAGATAAAGAAGATAGGGTATATATATATGCAATGAAATATTACTCGGCCATACAAAAAAGAATGAGATCGTGCCATTTGTGACAACATGGATAGACCTAGAAGGTATTATCCTAAGTGAAATAAGTTAGATAGAAAAAGACAAATACTGTATGATTTCACTTATATGTGGAATATAAAAAGCAAAGCAAATCAACAAGCCAACAAACAAACAAACAAAATCAGAAACAGGCCCATAAATACAAAGAACAAACTTATGGCTCCCAAAGGGGAAGAGGGTCAGAGGATGGAAAACTGGGTGAAGGGAGCAGGAGGTAAGGCTTCCAGTTATGGAAGGAATAACTCAGGGGGGTGAAAGTCACAGCATACAGAATATAGTCAATGATATTTTAGTAGCATTGTATGGTGACAGATGATTGCGGCACTTGCAAAAATTGCATAATGTATAGAGTTGTTGAATCACTATGTTGTGGCCTGGAATTAATGTAACACTGTGTGTCAACTATACTCCAGTAAGAAAAAAGAGAAATAAAGAAAAACATTGTGTTTTCCTTATAGTGATTGTTAATTAATGTTTTTTAAGATAGTTGAAATTTAAGTGTGTTTTATATTATCTATTTTTGCTAAAATTTTAACCCAAATGTAGTCTTAAAAGGAGAAAAAATTAAATTTTCAGATTAATTTTTATATCAGTATGTCCAATTCTGCAATCTTAATAATAGTACCCTTTATAAAATCAGGATCCATTAATTTAGAAGTTGGAAATATAAACATAGTAAAAGCTAGTCACCCACACAATTCTTAATGATACAATTTGTCAAACCCTATGTTGTAAATACTGTAAGACAGTATTGTTGTAAATACCATAAGACAGAATAGAAAACACCACATAAAGATGACTTGAATTATTATTCTAAGATTTTTCTGTTATTTAGGTTATTCTATCACTAAAGGAAAAATTTTTAACTGCTCCAAAATACAAAGGCAAATTAACATAAAAATTTCCAATATAATTTGCTGCAATCACATTTTAAAATAAGCTTTCAGGGGCGCCTGGGTGGCACAGTGGTTAAGCATCTGCCTTCGGCTCAGGGCGTGATCCTGGCGTTATGGGATAGAGCCCCACATCAGGCTCCTCTGCTGGAAGCCTGCTTCTTCCTCTCCCACTCCCCCTGTTTGTGTTCCCTCTCTTGCTGGCTGTCTCTATCTCTGTCAAATAAATAAATAAAATCTTTAAAAAAATAAATAAAATAAAATAAAAATAAGCTTTCAGTCCCAAATTCCTTATTCTTATTAAGCCTCAGGTACCCAGTGATGCTCCCACAGCACAAAGTCCTTAGTTTTCTTTGGCAAAATGGGCTGGAAGCTTTGGCCTATTGTCTTGCACTAAATTCTATACCTAGGAAAACATTAGTCCCCTCACCGGAGAGAAGCTCCTTTATTATAGGAGGAGATGGCAAGAAAGGAAAACGTATCTACTATTTGGAGTCAGAGGACCTGAGCTCAATTCTTGATTCTGTAATTTGCTCAGTATATAAACATTAGCAAATAATCACTTCACCTATCTGAGCACTGGTTTCTTCATTTATAAAGAGGAAATAATAAGAAGAAGAAGAATGCTTTTTCTGCAAAATTATTGAAAAGTAAACATGAGATAATGGCTGTCAAAAGCATTTTTATTATACGATATATTATGACTATGATGGACTATAATTATTTTTGACATTTATGTGTAATAAGGAATATATAGACAATATAATAGAAGTTATGAACTAGATTTGCTGAGGTCTGACATTTTAATTCTTTATTTGAAGGCCCTTCCTTTTCTCTTCCTTTATATTTTTCCCTTTTCAGTGGTGGCTTCTCCTTTTATTCATGTGACAGCATCATTATCCTTTTCTGCCAGATTTGTCAGTTTAGAGTACAGAGCTCAGACTACAGAACCAGTGTAAGCGGAGGCAAAGAAATGATATTTGAGAAGAGTTTGGGCCAATAAATACAGACTTTGTTTCAAGTGTCTCTGCCACTTATTAGCAAGACATGGAAAAGTTATTTATTTTTTAAATTGTTTTTTAAATTTTTATTTTAATTCCAGGATAGTTATCATAGTGTGCTATATTCATTTCAGGTGTACAATGTAGTGATTCAACAATTCCATACATCACCCAGTGCTCATCGCGACAACTTCACTCCTTAATCCCCATCACCTATTTCACCCATCCTCCCCAATCACCTCCCCTCTAGCAACCATCAGTTTGGTCTCTATAGTTAAGAGTCTTTTTTTTTTTTTTTTGGTTTGCCTCTCTCTCTCTTTTTCCACTAACTCATTTGTTTTGTTTCTTAAATTCCACACATGAATGAAATCATATGGCATTTTTCTTTCTCTGACTGACTTATTTTGCTTGGGATTATGATCTCTAGCTCCATTCAGGTCTTTGCAAATGGCAAGATTTCGGGGTTTTTTGATGGCTGAATAATATTCTATTGCATATTTATATGCATATGCATATATGCATATACACATATCACTTCTTCTTTATCCATTCATCTATCAATAGACACTTGGGCCACTTCCATAATTTGGCTATTGTAAATAATGCTGCTATAAATGTCAGGATGCATATATCCCTTTGAATTAGTGTTTTTGTATTTTTTTGGTAAATACCCAGCAGTGTGATTACTGGATCATAGGGTAGTTCTATTTTTAATTGTTTAGGAACCTCCATACTATTTCCCACAGTGGCTGCACCAATTTGCATTTCCACCAACAGTGCAAGAGGGTTCCTTTTTCTCCACATCCTCTCTAACACTTGTCGTTTCCTGTATTTTTTATTTTAGCCACTCTGACAGGTGTGAGGTGATATCTCATTGTAGTTTTGATTTGCATTTCCCCGATGATGAATGATGTTGAGTGCCTTTCCATGTGTCTGTTAGCCATTTGTAGGTCTTCTTTGGAGAAATGTCTATTCGTGTGTCCGCCCATTTTTAAATCGGATTGTTTGGTTTTGGGGAGTTGATTTGTATAAATTCTTTATATATTTTGGATACGAACCCTTTATTAGATGGGACATGGAGAAGTTATTTAAGTCATTTATAAAAAGAGAATAAGAATACATACTTCAGAAAGCAATTGTGAAGATTGCATTGAAGGTAATGGAAATAACCACGCTCCCCAGTAAAGTACTGTAAATGTGCCCCAATTAAGCCTCAATTTATGTTTCAGTCAAACACCTCAAATATTTGATGGTTAATAGCAGCATGTCCATCCACCACTGTTCACTAAATTATGCAGATTCCCTAGGACTTGTGTCCATCCTGCAGTGAGAATTCAGGGAGGCTATATGCATGGAGTATTAGGGTATGACATCTACTATGGCCACTACAATGAGAAGGCTGGGGAGACAGAGCCTAATCTTCCCAAATGGTGTGGCAAAGATTTGACATTTAGCCAAAGATGCTGATTCACTTTGGTGGCCTGGGATGTGGGGAGAAGTTGTTTCCTACAAAGACAAGGAAAAGGGACGCAAGTGGCTGATTTGGATATGGTCTTGTTGGCCCAGCATCATAAATCAGGTCAGAACCCAGGATGTCTTTTCAACCACCCCGTCTGACTCTTTTTTTTTTTTAAAGATTTTATTTATTTATTTGAGAGAGAGTGAAAGCAAGAGAGATCACAGACGGAGAAGGAGAAGCAGAGTTGCCGCTGAGCAGAGAGCCCGATGCAGGGCTTGATTTCAGGACCTTGGATCATGACCTGAGCCAAAGGCAGTCGCTTAACTGACAGAGCCACCCAGGTGCCGCGCCCATCTGACTCTTTTAAGTTAAGGTTTTATTTTCCCTTTTTAACTTGTTTTATATAATGAGAAAAACAATGAAAATACTTTTTTTCTGTGCAAATTGAAGTTTTATAAAAACATTCAGTGTTATCAGTATCTTCTGTTCTGCCTATTTTGTGCTCAGTGTTGATAAAGGTGGAAGAAACCTGACCCTTACCTCTGTGTGATGATTTCAGAAAATATTTCAGCTATGGTGGAATTCATTTTATCCGAACAAGGGGCCACAGAACTGCCTGAAGTTGAGCATTTCCACTGGTTGCTAAACAGGACAATCTGACTGTAAGAACAAAGATAAGATAGTTTGTAAAATCGTACCATGTTTCAGAGCTAGTAAAAATTCTCAAGCTTTACGTGCTGTTAAATCAAGGTCTTGGGAGATTCCCTGTTAGAATAGGTAATCAGCCATCCTTCAGATCTGGCTAATTGACATTAACAGATTCCAATGCACTCTCCTTCTGCAGTCAGTCCCAATAGATAAACCAAATGCACATGCCTTATTGAACCACCTTATCTGTTGTGTATTTCTGCTCTCAATGTCATCAGTCTGTTGCTCATTTTTAAAGGAAAACTGCATCCCTAATGAAATGTGCTCCTTAACGGAAATCAGAAAACCTGTGATGTTAAAGTGTGGCGAAGAAAACCCAGCAGAATTTAGAGTAGAATACCTTGGCAACTCTAACAATTTAGAATATTCGTGAAAGCTAATACTGAAAAATTTTCTAAACATTCAGCAAATAAAATACATCACTCTGCCTTTATAAATAAAAATAGCTCACTCTGTCATTCCACTCAGCTTTTTGTTAAATTATGCATATATGAATTTGAATCCCATCCAATATACTATGACAGTAAGTGGCTGGAAAACAGACATAAAATATAAGTACCATGGAAAGGTTGTGATTTAAAGTCAGTACCTCTGTTGTAAAACATGGATAAAACTTTCCTCCCAGTATTATTTTGAAGAACCAATAAGGTGTGAAATAATTCTGTAAGAAACTATATGAATATCAATTAATTAATTTGTTTACTTATTTTAATGTGATAGGATACACTACAAAGAGTGTTGTTGAGGTTAGAGCTGGCCTCATTTTTGTTTTGTTTTGTTCCAAGCTTTTATTGAAATTCCAGTTAGTTAACATACAGTGTAATATTAGTTTCAGGAGTAGAGTTTAGTGATTCATCACTTACATATAACACCCAGTGCTCATCACAAATGCCCTCCTATATAGCTGGATTTAAATGTAAATCTTGCACTCATTACCTTCATGAGTTATAAGACTACCTAACCTATTTGATCCTCAACTGATTCTTCAGTAATAGTATTTTAAAGTAAAATAATCAGAAAGTTGCAATAGCAATTAAAAAACAGAAACTGTGTGAGAATAGCCTAATATATCCCCTTAGTATACCAGGAGACTAACAGCTCATTTCTCCTTACACTCTTTTACCTATTAATTCTAATACTTTCAATATCAAGATATGCATAATGAATAAATGACTAGTTAGAATTTTTTCCAATAAAATAATGAAGATTATCATTAGACAATAATGATGAACAGAACTTGGAATGAAGTATACCAAATATAAGAGTGGGGCTACATTTTGGAAGCACATAAATATTTAGATAATCATAGAACACAATCACTTTTATAAAGTAACCGAAATAAAGATGAAACACATGAATATACCTATGAACTCATTGAAGACATAAGCATTTTAAGTGACTTTATATCTCTGAAATTTGCTGTATAACCTTAGTGAACTGTATTCTAAAATAATCAAAAAAGAAATTCTGAACAGTTTATAATAAATATATTGTTTATGGTGTTATTATAAGTGTTCTTCTGATACAATTTTGGGCTTATTATGGTACAAAAGAAATGACTAATTATGTGGGCATCATTGAGAACCAGAATTTTCAGCATTGAAAAAAGGAGAAGAGAGGTGATATTTGTGGGGCTACATGAAAACCCTACATTCCTGAATTCAATTTGGAAGTATCATTATTAACATTTTAAATTTAATCCTTAAATGTTTTGTTACCTAGTTCTCTTCACTAAAAGTGCCTAGACACAGTATTATTCCAGTGTCAAAGAACACCCCTAGGGTCCATATTGTAAATCCTAAATACTATTTTTCACCAAAAGGTGCCAAAGCTTCTTTTACAGAAAGCCTATCCAGGTCTGGTGCAAGAAATGTACAGGATGAGCCGGGAACATTTTGTCCAGCCATACAGCAAGGATGTTCTCAACAACTTCTAAACCACAGGCAAAAAGATTTAGGATTTAATGCAAGGAGGCTCCCTGTAGGCAAAGATGAAACATGTGTCAGCTCTAGTTAGAAAATGCTTGTTGAGGGGCGCCTGGGTGGCACAGCGGTTAGGCGTCTGCCTTCGGCTCAGGGCGTGATCCTGGCGTTATGGGATCGAGCCCCACATCAGGCTCCTCTGCTGTGAGCCTGCTTCTTCCTCTCCCACTCCCCCTACTTGTGTTCCCTCTCTCGCTAGCTGTCTCTATCTCTGTCAAATAAATAAATAAAATCTTAAAAAAAAAAAAAGAAAATGCTTGTTGAAACAAAATACAATTGAAACACTTGTATTAAAATCCATAAGATTATCATAAAAGTACAAAAATAATAAACTCATGGATGATTTTTGGAGGATGCTCGGTATTCAATTTCCCAGTCAGAAAATGGGTATATACAGAGAAACTATCAAATATTTTACTCGTATCTTCCTGTTTTCCCTGGTTGTACTTCAAGGTGACTAGCCAGATAACAATGGCAAATTTCTCTTTAAAGAATTACTCAGCTAATAAATGAAGAAAGAATGACAGATAAGAACATCACCATTTTCAACACATAATGAAATAAAGGATCACACAATATTATTAATGAATGTTAACATGATAAAAAGAGTGACAACTGGATTTTATGTCCCTGTAGGAAGACCACAACTCCACCTATACAATGTTTTAGCCAAAACACATCAAACCAGAATTATATAAAACTTGATACATCTGTTTATTGCAAATAACAGAAAAAAAATTAGAAAATGGTGAGGGACAGCATAGGGATAAATGAGAAAAACACAGGCTCTGAGAGACTTTATAAGACAAATGACTTTCTCTCAGTAAATATAGTGAGGAAGGAAAAAACATGGAGAGGAAACCTGTATATTAAAAGAGATCTAAGAGACGTATCAATCAATTGCAATGCATAGACCTTATTGGGTTATGATTTAAATAAACTGTACAGAAAATATTATGTTTGCTTTACAGGAGTCATGCTTCTGTCAAAAGCAACTACATAAATGAAGAAGGAGAAGAAGAAGAAAAGAAAAGAAAAGAAAAGAAAAGAAAAGAAAAGAAAAGAAAAGAAAAAAGAAAAGAAAAGAAAAGAGAAAACAAACAACTGTGTTACAGAGTAACCAATGCAGTCAGATTTAAAGACTTAACTGTCCTTAAAAGTAACACCAATACCTAGAATTGGCAAGGATATGGGTTAAATGAAACCTTTATACTTTGATATCAGAAGATACATTAATATAACTACTTTGGAAACTTTTTGATATTATTCTCTAAAGCTAAAGCTATGTGTACCCTATCACTAAGTGTTCTGTGAAACAATCTAAGTACCCATGAACATTAAAATAGACTAAATGAATGAACAGTTTCATAGTTAGGCAATGGAAATCAATAGAACAATGATAAAGAATGAACTATTGCTACGTGCAACACCACAGATCAAACTCAAAGACAAAATGTCTAGCAAAGGAAACCAGGCACAAAAGAATGCAGACTGTAATTCCAGTCACCTGACTTTCAAAAACAGACAAAACAAATGCAGGGGAAATGAAGATCAGAACAGTAGTTACATACAAATATATAATATTGTATTGATGGGACATAAGAGAACTCTCTGGGTGGTGGAAATGTTTTACATCTTGACGGCCATCTAGGTATACGCATTTTTAAAAGGGGGGTAAAGAAAGTAAACTAAAATGTGCAATGAAAATAAAAATAAATTATGAGATAATTTGGGAGACTTGAACTCCTACCAAAGAAATGATTTAAGAAACTATTTTCAATTTCAACAGTTGAGGCAATGATATTTTTAAGTTTACCGATTCTTAACATTTAGGTGTATGTACTGAGATATTTACAGGTAAAATTATATAATGTCTGGAATTTGCTTCATGATGATCTAGAAAAACAAAGCCCCCAAATATATGAAGCAAACAGTGACAGAACTGAAGAGAGAATTCAGTCATTCCATAGTCAGAGTTGGAGATTTCAATACTCAGAATTCAACAGTATAACTAGACAGACGATCATCAAGGAAACAGATAACTTGAACAACACTGTAAACTGACTAAATCTACACAGCACACAATCCAACAAGAGCACAGGGAACATTCTGCAGGACAGACCATGTGCTAGGGCCATAAAACCAACCTGGATAAATGTAAAAGACTGAATAGTACTCAAAGTATATTTTCATATGACAATAAAATGACATTATAAATCAATGACAAAAGGAAATTTGGAAAATTCACAAATACGTAGATATTAAAGAACTCACTCCTAAATAACCAGTGAGTCAAAGAAGAAATCATAAGACAAATTAGATGGGATGAATGCAAATGAAAAAACCAGAGCAAAACAAAAGTTATGGTGCTGAGCTAAAGCATGCTTAGAGGAAATTTTGTAACCGTGGATTCTTCTTCTTAAAGAAGAAAACTCTCAGGGCACCTGGGTGGCTCAGTCGGTTAAGTGTCTGCCTTTGGCTCAGGTCATGAACCAGGAGGCCTAGGATCAAGCCTTGAATCAGGCTCCCTGTTCAGCAGGGAGTCTGCTTCTCCCTCTTCCCCTCACCCTGCTCATGCTCTCTCTCGCTCTCTTGCTCTCTCTCAAATAAATAAAAATCTTTAAAAAAACAAAGAAGAAAACTCTCAAATCAATCATATAACTTCCACCTTTAGAAAGCAGGAAAGGAAGAGCAAAGATAAATGATGGAAATAAAATATAGTAGCAGTACAAGAAAGTAGAAAAATAAAGCAAAGTAACAATAAAAAAAGTTGATTCTTTGAAGAAAAATCAACAAAATTGACAAAGCTTTGGCTAAACTGACCAAGAAAAAAGAGAGAGGACTCACATTACTAAAGCAATGAATGAAAGACGGGACATTACCACCAACCTTACAGAAATAAAAAGGATTGTGACTGAATACTATAGAAACATGTGTGCTAATAAGTTAGATAACCAGATGACGTGGACACATTTTTAAAAAAAACACAAACAATAAAAACCCACTTTAAAAGAAACAAACACTGAAGACCTATAACAAGTAAAGAAATTGTAGTGTTTTAAATATCATGGAAAGAAAAGCCCAGGATGATTTCACAAAATAACATCAATCTTTCACAAACTTTTCCAAGAAATAGAAAAGGACGGAACACTTTCAAAGTCATTCTTTGAAGCCAGCAGTGCCCTGATACAAAAACCAGACAAAGACATTATAGAAAAGAAAACTATAGACTGATATCATTTATGAATATAGACACAAATATCTTCAACAAAATACTAGCAAACTGAACCAGCAACATATAATAAGGACTATACCATGACAAAGTGAGACTTATCCAAGAAATGCAAGGTTGGTCTTATATATGAAAACCAAGAAATGTAATGTACCATATTAATAGAACAAAGAGCAAAAACTACATAGACATGTAGATCAAAGGAATAGAATTGATAGTCCAAAAACAAATCCATACATCTATGGCCACTTGATTTTTGACAAAGGTGCCAAGAGTATTCAATGCTAGAAAAACAGTTTCTTAAAAATGAGTTACCATATGATCCAGCAATTCCACTTCTAGGTGTATGCTCAAGAGAATTGAAAACAAAATCCTTTACACAAATGTTCATAGCAGCACTAATCACATAACTGGTACATGGAAATGATCCAAATGTCCATCAGTTAATGAATGCATAAACGAAATATGAACTATCTATACAGGGGAATATTATTCAGCCATAAAAAAGAATGAAGCAGTAATGCGTGCTTTAATGTACATAAACTTTGAAAACATTTTATTAAGTGATAGAGTCCGATACAAAAAGCCATGTCAGAATCACATCACTGATTCTTTTTATATGATGTTCAGAAAAAGCAAATTCATAAAGAAAAAATACATTTGTGGCTGCCAGGGGCTAGAGGAAGGAAAGGAAGAATTAGAGTTGCAGCTAATGACTATAGGGTTTCTTTTTGGGGTGATGGGTGCATTAATCTGGTGAATATAGTAAAAAATGACTTATGTGTACACTTCAAAAGGATGAAATTTATGATTTGTGAATTACATCCCTCCCACCACGCCAAGCAAAACAGAAAGATAATATGAGTTGGTGTTTAGGATTCTGGAGGGCCATAAAATAAACAGGATTGATCATAAGTTGTCACATAAGAGGCACAGTGATAAGTATGTGTGTTTTCATTGTATTACTTTCATTTTTGTGTATTTGAAATTTTCCATGATAATGAGTTCTTTTAAAAATAAGAAGCAAATAATTCTTTGCAAATATTGCACAGGACTGAATAAATATTTAGTTTCCAAAGTGTTTCCTAATTTTCTAATGCCTACACTATACTGAATATTCAAAGGGAGTTGAAATTGTATAGCTAATTTATTTAGAGAGAAATATTTTCAAATGAATGAAATACTTTCAAATCTTGATTCTTTAATCTGGAACTTCAGTTTTATCAATCTCTATAATTTCAATTTATCATCATGTTCATCCCATTATCCATTTCATCATCCCATGTAGAATATAGATTTAAATCTATGGTACACCAACCAGCCATTTTGCATGAGGGACTTCTTTACACCACCTTTCCTCTATGAGTTTAAAAAATATTTAAGGGAAAATATATTTGATGTATTTTTTAAGATTTTATTTATTTATTTTTGAGAGAGAGAGAGCAAGCGAGAATGAGCAGGGGAGAGAGGCAGAGGGCAGGAGAGAAGCAGACTCCCCACTGAGCAGGGCACAAGATTTGGGGCTCCATCCCCAGACCCCGGGATCATGACCTGAGCCGAAAGCAGATGCTTAAACTGAGCCACCCAGGTGCGCCTATTTGATGTATTTTAAAGAAACTTCTGTGTTTTCATTTTCTGGTATTTAGTGTTTGGGAAATTAAAGAAGACTTTTGGGTTTTCTCTAGAAATCAAAATCTCCCAAAAGAACAAGGAAGTGACACATACTCTGACAAAATACCCATGGATAAGAAACAAAGATAATTTGTTAATTATAATTGCAGCATAACATAGTAATGAAGTGACCCCTGTGATTCTGCTGACCTTTAGCTACCATATAATTTATATGCATGAATGAATGAAACATTTATATTTTCTAGGAATTCGTACTAAGATTGCAGAGGTAACAGACACTTTTTATAAAAAATGAAAAAAAAAATTTGAGCATCTGCCTGCATCTAAATAGCCAGATGTTTTTCATTAAGCAGCAAAGTTCCCAGAAAACTTAAGTTTAATACCTTCACTGTCCATGGGGAGATGTTGTCTCTCTCCTGGTGAGCAACAAAAACCAGACTAGATGCATGGCAACTAGATTAAATGTCTAGACCCACAAAATATTTCCATAAGTTTTGATGGAGGTGTCACTGTATCCATTCTGCTTAGGAACATTAAAATAGTGTTTGGAAATTTTCTAAAGAATATTCCTACTTAAATTATTTGTCTCCTGCTGAATAAAACTGAAATTACATTCCTGAATATATTATTTCCTTATGATGTGGTGATATCTGAATTATATACGAATGAAGGGCATAGTGAAAGCATTTTAGAAAGAAAAAGTGAATGTCATTGAATTGCTATAGGAATTCATTCCAGGTACATTGTTAATCCATATAAACACATATACTAAGTCAAATATAACTATACTAAGTCAAATATAACTAAGTCAAATATAATAGAGAATTTGATCCCATATGACATCCATTATATGGGACCTAACAAAAGACTTTTTGATATCTAAAAAAAGACTTATATGGAGAAAATGCAAAAATAACTATATTCATAGATTAAATATAACTTTGGATTAATTAAAACAATGTATTTATAATTAATATCCTATTATTTATGGAAGTTGTTTTGTAAAGCCTAAAATTCATATGGAAGAGGATTAAAACAAGAATAGTTACAAAGTTCTGAAGAAAAACAAAACATGAAAATTTTCCTTAAGATATATTTTATAGCAACAGGGGCTCCTGGGTGGTGGCTTAGTTGATTAAGCAGCAGCTCTTGATTTCTGCTCAGGTCATGATCTAGGTAGGGGTCTGGGGATAGAGCCTCACATCAGCTCAGCACTCAGCAGGAAGTCTGCTTAAGAATTCTCTCTCCTGGGGTGCCTGGGTGGCACAGCGGTTAAGCTAAGCATCTGCCTTCGGCTCAGGGCGTGATCCCGGCGTTATGGGATCGAGCCCCATCAGGCTCCTCCACTGTGAGCCTGCTTCTTCCTCTCCCACTCCCCGCTTGTGTTCCCTCTCTCGCTGGCTGTCTCTATCTCTGTCAAATAAATAAATAAAATCTTTTAAAAAAAAAGAATTCTCTCTCCTTCTCCCTTTGCCCCTCCCCTGCTCCCTCTTCTCTCTCTCTAAAATAAATATATTTTTTAAAAAGATATATTTTATGGTGATAGTTATTGAGGTAGCATTTACCCATAGACAGATAGTACAGAGTGGAAATTTCAGAAACAAACCCATTAATAAAATATTAGTGAATTCATACATAAATAGGAAAAACATGTTATGTCTCTAATTGGAGAGTGTGAAAACATATTTTAGTAGAAATGCATTTGCTTTGCTTGTTTACTTTCTGGTTAATTTGTTTAGCATTACAATGTTGTGGGAATTTTCACACCATTTCTGTAGAATGGTTGGCATTTGTTAAAAAAAAAACCTCTAATAGCTTGTGGTAACTCCACACTGACTTCATCCTCAGGAGAATTTATGAAATAGTTCAAGTACAAAATGATTTCTTTAGAATCAGGACTACTAAATCTTAGATTCCTTCTCTCTTTCAAAGGCTTTATTCTCTTAGTTCTTTTTACCTTTGATGTGGTGTGATGCAGAGTCCAAGGAAATGTTGACCTGTCAGAGGCCTCAAGACCTTTAGGAAGTAGCCTAGGAAGAAATAGAACAAACTTTAGAAACCTATCTTCACTCCAAGGGTTAACATGAAGGATAAAATAACTTTCTTCAAATGCCAATTAATTTAACCAGTATGGGAAATCTGAAAGAAATTTTGAATTCAGGTACCAATGGTTAATGAAAGCTGTGTATTTGTTATTGACTCTTGTTTTGTACATATGGAATTTCTTTTTTTTTTTTTTTAAGATTTTTATTTATTTATTCGACAGAGATAGAGACAGCCAGCGAGAGAGGGAACACCAGCAGGGGGAGTGGGAGAGGAAGAAGCAGGCTCACAGTGGAGGAGCCCGATGTGGGGCGCGATCTCATAACGCCGGGATCACGCCCTGAGCTGAAGGCAAACGCTTAACCGCTGTGCCACCCAGGCGCCCCTGTACATATGGAATTTCTGATCCTCCCCACATGATAGATATTATCATTTTCAATTTTGAAAAGGGAAAACTGATGCTAATAGAGTGTATTAAATGCCTATGCTCACACATTTTTTATTAATAATTTTAATTTTGTTATATTAGTCACCATACTATGCTCACACATTTAATTGGAAAAACTGGAATTTGTTTTCAAGTTTGCCTGTCTTCAAAGCGTATGCTGTTTCACCACAGAAGGAAGAGTATTCTTTTACAAAAAGAAATTTCGTCTTTGAAAACACCCAAGTTCAACACAGAATAGAGTCATTTCTTTCTGCTAATTAAGTCTGTATTTATACCATGAAGGAATGATGGCATCCATAAGCACATAAAGGTATAAAAAAGTAATGATTCACTCTTGGCAAGAAATATTAAAGACATCTTATCTTTGTGTATTGGTATCAACACCACATTTAGGAGCCAGAAAAAAGTTGTGAGTAAATGATTAGAACCCCTGATGACTCAAAAATAAAATCTCTTATCATCCTGCAGGTAGAGTATTTATTACATGAGAAAAGTACATTTTGCCAACTATTTCCCATAACCATTTCATAACTTTGGTCATATATTTGCACATTATTCTGAAGGATAGCTAGAGGCATTGATCAACTTACATAAAATATTTTTAGTAGAATGAAAATATTATAGGATAGATCAATTAAATGGCTTCTTTTTAATGTGGAAATATAAAGGGAATTCCAAGAAATAATGGAAAATTGAGCAAATGCATCCAAATTCCTTCCTTATATATTAGCCTGAGAATGCCTTATAGAGCAGAAATAAAAACAGAAAACTGTATTAGTGCCACTAACAAGTAAAAGAGCATCTCCAAGTCTTATAGACTTCAGCTACTTTATTTTAATATAAAGATATTATCAGACTGAAGGAAAAATCATCACATCTAGATCACTTTAAACATTTTGGCATGAAATTTCTCTAATAGAACACAAAATATTTTTAAAATAGTAATAATGAAAACCTGAAAAGAAGTGAGAGAAAATTGACAATATCAGAAAAAATAGCAGGTGAAATGATACTACGTAAGAAGTGAAATGATATACATATACAGTCAAAAATTAGATTTCCACCACCATTGAATTAAACATTAAGAATAAAAAAACGCTTAGCAATACATTATTTGCTTCTAATTTAATTTCATTGTGGTCAAAGCTTATATTCTGTATGCTTCAATTACTAAAAATATGTTGAAACTTTATGACACAATTTACTGATTGATCTTCGCAAGATGAATGTATCATATCGCTTTACAAAAGCATATATTCTGTAGCTGTTGGGTGTGTGTTCTATGAAACTCAGTTACAGAGAAATGAAAACATACCTGACACAAAAGCTTATGCACAAAAATTCACAGCGGCATTATTCATTATAGCCAAAAGATAAAAACAACCCAAATTTCTACCAAGTGGTGAGTAGATAAATAAAAGATGAAATATATCTGTATAATGAGATACTATTCAACAGTAGAAAAAAAATGAAGTACTGATGTATGTGACGACATGAGTGACCTTGTAAACATTATGTTAAATGAAAGAAGCCAGTCACAAAGGGTCACATGTTGTATGCTTCCACCTTCATGAAGTGTCCAAAATAGACTAACCTATAGGGACAGAAAGTAGATTGGTAGTTGCCTGAGCTGTGGGGATGGAAAGGATGGAATCAAATGAAAATGGCTCTGGGGTTTCTTTCTGTGATGACAAAAATGTCCTAAATGAGATTGTAGTGATGTTTGCACAGCTCTGTGAATGCATTTGGAAACATTGAACGGGGGACACCTAGGTGGCTCAATTGGTGAAGCGACTGCCTTCAGCTCAGGTCATGATCCCAGGGTCCTGGGATCGAGCCCCACATCAGGCTCCTTGCTCAGCAGGGAGCCTGCTACTCCCTCTGCCTGCCGATCCCCCTGCTTGGGCTCTCTCTCTCTCTCTGACAAATAAAATTTAAAAAAAACAAAAACAGAAAACATTGAACTGTACACATTAAATAAATGAAGAATATGGTAAATGAATTATAACCTCAATAAAGCTGTTAAAGAAAAGTCAGTCAGGTCAGGATGGTTGATAGTTTTGCTCAAATATACTATATGCTTAATGCAATCTTGCCTACTTTTTCTGAGTTAAGAGAAATGTTAATATCTCCAACTATGTTTTAGGATTCTTCTCCTTTTTTTTTTTTTGCTAGCTTATGTTTTATGTATGTTGACCCACTTTAATTTAATTACAAGGTAATGATGTGGTTAACAATAGTGTTGAAATTGTCTTCCAATCATTTAAAATATATGTAATAAATATGAAATATATAATATGTAATATATTATAAATAAATTCACATTTGTAATAGTTTAATACTTGATAAAATGAGGGTTAAACTTCCACAAATTTTCAGTTTTATATGAATTTTGTCAACATGTGTGCATTTGATATGAATATATATAAAATACAGAAACACTTAAAAGACCTTAACAGTTGAGGTAAATATATGATTTGTAATTTTTACATATTTCTGTGTTTTTCATTTAGAAAATAATAGGAATGCTTTAATCACATTTTAAAACCCTCAAATTAACATAACTTTGTACTTGTGCACAAGCATGCACATCCTTATAGGAAACCGAAGAATTAAATTTCATTGCGAACTTTCTAGTCTTCCGGTAACGTTCTTCATAATAAAAATTAACTCTTTCAGTTAATAATGTAGCTTTTTAAAGTGTAAGAAAAGCACAGTAAAGAAATTTCAGATAAAGAAGAGCAAATTTAACTCAACTATTCCTTGCTCTACTACCAATTCACAAATATCTTTCGGTTTTGATTTATTCCCTTTGTTATCTGTTTAATTACTTTTTAATACATAATTTTATTCCTATGCTGTAGGTCTTTACCTTCAATATTATGTTTTAATCTTTTCCCCATGTTATTAATTAGTATATTTTTGATATGTCTTTAGGGGCTAGAACCCATCGAACTTATTTTTTTATGTTGGTTTTTTTTTTTTTTGCTGTTTAATGATATAGTAGATACTTTTTCTCATCAAAATGTTTTTCTTTCTCTGTACTTATTTTTTAATTTGGAATTGCTTCTTTTAACTTTCATTTCTTGGTGAACTGCAGATGCTTACCAGTCCACAGTGGTTTATTCTGGAAGTGTCTACATTGAAGGCAACTGCAATGAGTAAAAGCTATATGTATATTAGCTATTAATAACTTGGGATCAAACAATCAAATAGTAAAGTTTTTAAAAAATATTAGCCACTACTTAGATTGAACGCCAAACCTATGTAGTTAAATACAAAATTGTTTCCTGAATCTTTATGTTTCTGTGGAAACCTATCGATATTAGAATAAAGTTATCTTTACTAGAAAAAAATATCAGTGTGTCTTGGTGTATACTTTGGTCCTCTAGTGCTCTCACATTGTGATGCCATGGATAACAATATCAATTTCTAGAAAGTAAAAGTTGGAATCAACTTTGTATTAATACACTCTCTAAATTTAATTGTTAACCATTATAAGTCAATAAAAAATTTTTCTTTTAATAATGTAATCACTGTCATATTTTTCATATGCAGACAATTGTAAAACATTTTGACATTAAAATTTCAACCAATAAGAAGTAAAAAGTTAGAATGTTTTGTAAGACTTAGTCTGAGAAAGAATTGGAATACTAGCTACCTTGAATAAACATCAAGATCAATTTTACTACAAAGTATTTAAGAAATTCCAACATTACTTTATTATACTATTTGGGGAAATGCGCCATTCATATTTAATTGCTACTGATGAAGCACTTACATTTTACTAAGATTTAATTTAAGTTACTTAAAACAAGTTTACCTTTCATTTTGCACATCATTGACAAGATATGTTGGCCTTTCAGGACTTACTTTGTTAGCGTTAACAACTTGTTGTGGAATTTATTTTTTTTTATTTTGTTTAAACCAGTACAATTTTAAGGATGACAATAGGTAGCTGTATGAAATGGAAATGGATTACTATCTACAAAACATTCAATATATGCTGGCAATTATAATAAAAGATTTGACATCTACTTTATTGCTAGACAAAAGCTTGTGAATACATTAGAGAAAACAATACTGAACATGGAAAAATATTCACTCTCTGGAGACATTAAAATGTAGATTAAGTAAACTTGAGGTAAATTTTCACAAGCATAAATCAAAAATTAAATAAATCATAATCCAGCGCTAGTAATAGCTACTGAAGTTGTTACACACTGTTTTGTAACATAAAAATAAACAGCAAAAGGCAAAAGCTATGGGCAGTTTCTGTGAAATTGTTGTTGCTCAAGTTTGTGGATCTCCTCCTAGAGTCAGTTTTTAAAAGAATCAAAATTTACTCATCAAATACAATCACATTTTTCTGTGATCTATTATTGATCAATTATGGAGCAGTCTAACTAAAAGAAATACATTATGTTTGACTATAGGTAGTAGAATTATATTACTCTGATAGTCTGCCTCTCAGATAAATGCAGTCTTAGCAAGATGATAGAAAACATTATGTTTATTTGTAGAACATTTTTATATATCAATATTTGAAAGGCAATATGGAACAGTACCTACACTATACATTCAACTGTATAACTATATCTCTAAATGTATACAAATGTATTTTATGACATAAGAAAGCAAATGATAAGGCAGAAAAATAGGCAGAGAGAGAAATCAAATTGTATAACAGCCATTGAGTTATTGACAATTTAAATTTTTTATTATTTTCTTAATGCTGCATTTTTGAAATAAAAAAAACTAAATTAGATAATGAGATGCACCAAAACAAATTTAAAAGCAGTAAAAGAAAAGCAGTTCAGTGAATGTTTATTGTTTTTGCAATTTCTGATTAAATATTTTCATTAGTTTTCACATGAATTTAAAAACATTTTTAGAAAAGCACACAACTTGCCTATAGGCAATTGCAGAGATTATTTTTTCAATTTTATTTCAGACTATATTACTGCATGTTTTCAAGCAATGTGCAGAAAAGATGTAAACTGAATCTCCAGCAATTACGTGAATTAGCAAAAGAAGTGAGGTGATTACACACTATTACTCAACAAAACATTCCACTTGAATCTAAAAATATGGAATCAAGTGACTACAATGTCTTTAGGAGAGACTTCTCTTAACTTTCATGTAGGAAATTACACATATCAAATAATAACCTTGTAAAATTTTTTTCTCAGCAAAAGACATATTTAATGCTGATAAATTGAATCTACAGAGCTGAAAAAAGCTTAAAACAGTGTATTTTGATAGTATATTTACATGGAGAAATCACATTCATTAGAATTTTATTCTAAAATATTAATATTTTTCACTGGAAATGGTAATTCCTAGGATGGTTTTTATATCCAAAATAATAAAAGATTATTAATTTAACAATGTATCTAAGTATTTTATCAAGAATTTTAGGTTTTTTGGAATAGAAGAAACTGAAAATGTTTGTTCTGTGGCAACATTTTAGAAAATATACCAAATTCTATTTATTTATTTTATTTTTTTAATGATATTTTATTATATTATGTTAGTCACCATACAGTACATCCCCGGATTCCAATGTAAAGTTCGATGCTCCGTTAGTTGTGTATAACACCCAGTGTACCATGCAATATGTGCCCTCCTTACTACCCATCACCAGCCTATCCCATTCCCCCACCCCCCTCCCCTCTGAAGTCCTCAGTTTGTTAGAAAATATACCAAATTTTTAAAAGCACAGGACAATCTTCTTTTAGTTAATATCACTAAAACAACATTTCATTTTTAAATTGAATTTTCTAATTCTCTGCAATGACATTTACTATGATAATATAAAAGTATAAAACACCAGGTCAAGTAGAATAAATATAATACCATCATGCAGAAACCATTAGCAAGTAAGTTATAAGCCTTATAAATATGCATTCTGATATCACCTATCATCTCTTTCTCTTTTGTTTGGGTTTCTTTCACCACCAATGGTAATTTGTTCTTACTTAATGTTTTTCATTCCTGGAAATTATGTGACTTCATAGTAATTACTTGAATACAGGTTCAAAAAAATCTCTGACAGGTCTTACTTGTGTCATATTAAGTTTAATCAGTCTTTTTATAAATTATGTTGCCATCCACCTTAACATTTCAATGTTTTAATTGTATTGAAAATTGTAGAAGGAAAGGTCATTTTTAAAAGCTAAAGAATAATATAAAGGTGTCACAGCATAAAAATACAGTACAGATTTTTGTGCAGAAATCATACCAAAGTTTTATTTTCTAATATCATTGTAGGTAAAGTATTTTTACTTTTTGCTTTTATTTTCAAAGAACTGTGATACAAGAATTTTCAAGTCAGCCCAATCCCAGTAAGTATGAAGGAGTTAAAAAGCTGCCACTCATATAAAGTCTCTAAAAAAAAATGATAAAAGTACTTCACCTGCTAAAAAACAATTCATAACATAGGCCCTAGTAAAAGGGGAGATCTAAAAGAAGTGTCTGTGAGTAATTTAGCCAATACAGTAAAATTAATGTCTAGGTAAATGTCTTGATGGTAAGTCAGTACAGATATAAGAGATAAAGAGAAGATATATGAGAAAATACATAATGATCATCCAAATAGAAGTCTTCAGCTTATTGTAAGTCGAGGTGTGTCTGTTCAGGGACAGAAATAGCAGCAGGCTAAACTGTTCATTTTTCACGTGTGGTGTAAATTGATGATGCATTATTCTACTAATTGTTTTCTTTGCAAAATAAGTGTTCAAATAACTTTTTGGACTATTTGTTTTTTTTATAAAAGATTTTATTTATTCATTTGAGAGAGACAGAGAAACCAAAACAGAGAGAGCACAAGCAGGGGGAGAGGCAGGGAGAGAGGAAAAAGCCAACTCCCCAAGGAGCTGGGAGCTCAATGTGAAGCTCTATCCTAGGACCCTGGAATCATGACCTGAGCCGAAGGCTGATGCTTAACCATCTGAGCCACCCAAGTGCCCCTTGGAGTATTTAGAAGGACTATTTTATAGAATCGAATTAAGATAAAAAAAAATCTCACATTACTTGGGTGAAGGAAAAGAAATAAGCTTGCAAAAATTTACCAATTTAAAAGATTAGACATGTACAAGGATAATATATTGACTAGAGAACACTGATTTCCCTGATAAGTGGTTGTTTGCAGGACGATGGGACCATAAACCAAAGTAATACAGGTTGAGGAATCTAAGAAACACCATTAGTGAGTGTAACTATATTTTTCAAAAGTTTATCACAGGTCTAGGAATGTAGTACTTTTTCCATTGAAGTACTTTTTCCATTTCTCCATACATTGAAGATGTACTGGACCTGCACCGACTTCTCCAGGCCCCCACCAATGATGAAAATCATACATATTTTTAAAATTCATTTATAAAAATGGTACAAAACAAGTAGAGGTGCTTCATTTCAAACAAAGCAATGCCTGAAAGACAGAAAGGTGACAAGACCTGAATGAAGAATGGAACCAAGGTCTATGACATTCCGAAAAGTACTTCTGCGAAAGGGAAGGTCTTTGTGCCTGACGCCCAGAGCGTTGGGTATATACTTGCTAAAGGAGCGAGTATCAGGGTCACCTGCTAGGTTGTTACAGCAAAAGCTGCGAAGAGTGTCAACCCGTCCACACTTTTCCTTCCCTCTTATTCAGTAAGATGGCTCTTCTGGGTAATGAGTTTTTGGTGTGTGAGTCGGAGAAGCCCTGTATTCTCCAGCACTAGGAAGCACACATTTTAAAGACAAGTCTAAAATAACTGTAAAATCCTTTTATTTAAAACGAAAAAATTAATTAAAAAGTCACAAAACTAAAACTGAATAAATGGAGAGATTTGCCCTGTTATTGGATAATGATGCCTTTTAATATTATTAAGAAGTTAGTTCTCCAGATTAGTTAATATAAGCCTGATATAATTAATATGCCATACTATACATCACTATAATTAATTTAACCTCAATCAAAGTCTCACCTCAGTTTTTCACTTAATCTAACAAGTAAATTGTAGCAGTACAATTTAAAGAAGTAAATGTGAAAGAGCTAGCTGTAAAAACATATGAAACTATAGCAGATATTTCAAGTAATCCATAAATATCCCTTCAAAGAAGGCAAAAGTTAATAAATCTCTTTTTTAAAGTATTGTTTGGGGAGATTAATTGTGATAACAGATTTGGAAACATTTTATAAATTCTATTAAACTCCTGACTGATATCATTTTTAGGCTAATTGTGGTCTGAGTTATGTTTACTACTACTGGAGGTTATGTAAATAGGAATAGTATTTGGTCTTGGAAAATATATGTATTTCTGAAAAATTCTTATCAACTGTAACCCCTCCGCACAGGTTTTAGCAAAATATCAGTTTGAATAAGGCATAGAGTTAAAACAATGTACTCCTTCGTGGGTTAAGTATTTGAAGCACAACAGAAAAAATAAAATTATCTTATTGATTTATTTGCATGTTAAATAGTCCATAAGAAAAACCATGCCTGTACAAAGTTGATCTAGCTAAGGCATAATTAACTAATAACTAACCAACCAACTGACTAACTAAAGAAATAAAATTTCATCAGGTATTGATAACGATTCCAGGACATATGATTCATAAATAAATTATAATAATGAAATAAATTATCCTAGGCAATATATCCTCAGTAATTATAAACGAGGGCTAGTATTTAAGAAAAAAATCAGAATATACGGCAATGAATAGAGAAGAAATGATTAGTTTGGCAAGTTTACCTACATCAACATTTAAGTGTGATTCTAATGCATTCTATATTGACTAATGAAAACCTTCTGATTCTAGCAAAAAAATCTTTAAAGTTTTATTTAAACATAAATGACTTTTAAATTTTCATACCAGTGCTTCTTCAAAAATTCCTTTTACTTTCCTTCTCATTCCTGTTTTAAATCACATTTAAAATCCAGTGTCTCACAACTTGTTAATCATTCATTATTCTGCATATTCATGTAATATTAGAAAGCACCATTCAAGTTCCTTTATGGCTTTACAAAATTGGATCAATTTATCATCTAATTTCCAACACCTTGGAATGTGTGTCACCTAGATAGTGATTTGTTTAGCCTTAAATGTTGAAAGTGTTTATTTCTATCACTTTTACCCTCATTGCTTACTACATCATCTTAAAAGAAAACAACTCTTGTTAGACACCCATCTTAAAAGCAAGTCAACAGCACAGCTATTTTGATGTTATTGTAGACTTCATATGCTCTTGACTTATTAATGGACTTGGGACTTCGTGTTCCAAATTACTTTTATGTTTGAAGTATTTGAAAAGACTTTTCTTAATCCCCTGTCCCATCTGTCAGCATTTTGTTGCTTTTGACCCAATTCGCTATAGTTTTCACTAACAGACTATTCATCTTTAGGAACTCACTGACTTAGTAAAATTTAGAGCCCATCATGCTTTATTTTGTGGTTTTAAAAACTTCTGTAACCTATCCAAAATCACAAATTCAAACAACTGTTAATTGATCAAAGGAAAAAGTTAACAAAATTTCAAATTTTTTCAAAAAATTTATAACACCAATAGATTATAGTTCTTGAAGAAATTTAGAATATTTATATTGTCACCAACTAAACCAATTATTCCTAATATGTTAGCATATTTTCTTTTGGATTTCAGTCAATGGCCTTATATCAATAAATTAATAGTATATATATTTCTCACAATAATTAGACTAAAATTTATATGTTCTTAGAAGTTTGTCCTATGTTTATTTTACCTATTACTAGATGGTGAATATTTTCCATTTTATTTATTTTTTAATAATAAAATAGTTTATTACTCATTAACTTCTATATGTTTATGACTGAGCTTTTCTTTCCTCTAGAAATCTCTTAATCAAGCGGCTCTCCCATAAGTGTTTATATCAAGCTTAGGTTTGTTTCCATGGGTCAAAGAAAATTGGAGATTGAAGCATCACTATTATTTTTTTAAGACTACAAATTACTTTTCTTCACACTTTATCTTTCTGTGTAAATGGTATCATTATTCCAAAATTGTTGTAAATAAGACATATCATTCAGCTACGGGAGAAAAATCTCAATTTGAAATGACTAGCTTTCTCTACAACTGGCATGAACTTATTTGAGGTGGTTCAATTTTCTCAGTTTTAGCAATGCTTAAATATTTCTGGGTGTTTTTTTTTTCTTTCTTTTTTTTTTTTATTATGTTCAGTTAGCCAGCATACAGTACATCATAAGCTTTTGTTATAGTGTTCAACGATGCTCATCCCAACACGGGCCCTCCTTAATACCCATCACCCGGTTACCCCATCCCCCCCACACCCCTCCCTTCTGTAACCCTTACAAATAATCCAGTCAAAAAATGGGGAGAAGAGATGAACAGACACTTCTCCAAGAAGACATACAAATGGCTACCAGACACATGAAAAAATGTTTAACATCACTATCCATCAGGGAAATACAAATCAAAACCACAATGAGATACCATCTAACAGCAGTTAGAATGGTAAAAATTAACAAGACGGGAAACAACAAGTGTCGGTGAGGTTGTGGAGAAAGGGGAAATCTCTTACCCTGTTGGTGGGAATGCAAGCTGGTAGAGCCACTCTGGAAACAGTATGGAGGTCCCTCAAGACATTAAAAATAGGACTACCCTACAACCCAGCAATTGCACTACTAGGTATTTACCCCAATGGTACAGATGTAGTAAAAAGAAGGGGCACATGTACCGCAATGTTCATAGTAGCAACGTCCACAATAGCCAAACTGTGGAAGGAACCAAGATGCCCTTCATCAGATGAATGGGTAAAGAAGATGTGATCCATATATACAATGAAATATTACTCAGCCATCAGAAAGGATGATTACCCACCATCTGCACCGACATGGATGGAGCTGGAGGGAATTATGTTAAATGAAATAAGTCAAGCAGAGAGAGACAATTATCATATGGTTTCACTCATATGCAGAACATAGGGAATGGAGTAGAGGACCACAGGGAAGGGGAGGGAAAACTGAATGGGAAGAAATCAGACAAATATTTTCCATTTTAATACACAGACAAATATTTTCCATTTTAATACACATATGTTTTTTTGTTTCTTTTAGCTACTAGATTTCTTTTTATGCTATTATCTGAATCTCTTTCTAAGCATATACTTTCTCTACTCCAATGTTACATGTAGAATTCTTACTCTTTGGACCTCAGATCAAATACCACTTCACAAATTATCCCACAATAATCCAATCAGAAAATATATCCATTTGTTTGTTCCCATGGCACTTATTCCATCAATGTTTATCCATTACAGCCTATTTCCTAAAAAATTTCTGTGTATATTCTATTAATATTCTGATTGCCTATAATTTCTTGTACTGTAATTTGCTATAGTGGTAATATTCAGAGAAATTAGCACAGTGTCCAGAATATCATCCAGTATATTGTGAATGATCAATAAATTCCAAATTACCCTGAGTTTTGCAAAGTATGTCAAACAAAATTTTGGACCTCTTTCGTACTATTGATGTCTACTACTGTAGAGTTATCCAAAGAAATAGATGGTTCTGATATATAACATGTTTAAGGCATTGGGGTCCATAAATATACTCGAGAAAGTATTCTTTCTTTAATGCATATTTCTTGGTACAGAAAGACACGTAATTAGTCTTTCCAAAGCACACAGTGACAGAGAATTTCATTGAAGTTTCTGTATCACCTTGGGGAAAAATAAAAGAAATGGCAACATTCTGAAAAAGTTAGACTGCAGTGGTTGAGTTCTCTAAGGTGGCTTCATTTTGCATCAAATTAGAACACTCATCTGTTAGACATCAAGACCATTTTCAATGAGATACGTGACATCACAGCCATATGTCATTTAATCATGTTTTCAAAGGTCTCATTAATAAGAAGAGAATTGTTTGATTCACGTATAAGGAAATGTGACATTGACAGCTGAACGGCTCTTTCAAACAACTTATTCATTCCCACTTTTTAAATTTGTTATAAAGAGAAAACCCTAACTATAGTGATTCAAAAAATCATTCTTCCACTTCCCTGCACTTTTTGCTATGGTCACTGCACTTTTGCAGTTATAATAATGTACTTTTGCCTATGTCCCCTATACAGAAATGTAATAATGCAATGACATCATTTCCACTTGCTGAATTTTCACTCTTGGGAAGGAGGCATGAGGGAAAAGGTAAGGAAAATGGGGAGAAGGAAATACAAGAGGAATTAGAGACCAATCATAATTCTGTTAAAGCTTCCACAAAGGAGAAAATTGGCATTCATCGGTGATTAATCATGTTTGTGGCAAGTGCTTTAAACACCTTATCCAATTTTCTGAAAATTCTACAGTGTAGGTATTTTTACTATTCTGGAGATAAAAAAGAGGATCAGAGAGGTTTAATACATTTCTCAATATTCCAAACAAGGAAATGGTAAAAAGGAAATTCAAAGTCAGCTCTTTAGAGGTTTGGTTATTTCCATTCCACTATCCTGTTTCTAAACTGTAGAAAAATCATGTTTCACACTCAACTGAACTCCCTGTTTCCAAAAAAATATCATGGGAAAGGAAAGTTTCAAGACTAGTCATCTGAAGGAAGATGATGGGAAGGTCTTGAAAGGTTTTAAGTTACTGGCATGATGACCTAATTGACATTTTAGAAAAAGTACCTGGCTTTGTTGTATCTGTTTTCCCAGACCTGACACACAAATATGTTCTGGCTCTGCATTTAACACATGTTCTATATGCAAATACAAAAAAAAATGAAAAGGAAAAATGAATCCCATCCTAATTATTATTTTGTTGAAGGTGGTGGCATGAGTAAGTATTTTGTCTTAAATTTTGATGTGATGCCACTTTTAAGGTGCATTAAGATGTAATAAACACGTTAGTTGCATAAAGATAAAACAGTTAAACAATGAGGTTCAGAGCAAAAGGTGCTGATTTAGTCTGTGGGGCTCCAAATGAAAGAATTTTGTGAAGTTACTAAAGATGCCAGTCAAAATTTGGTGTAAATGGGTGTGGCTGTGCAAAGGGAGGCACCGTGTCAGGAGCTACTATGAATTACTATGTAGTACTAAGTACTGTATACTACCTGTAGTGGGAGTCAGAGGAGGTGAGATGGTCTCCATTATAATCAGCTTTCTATAACAAACATGGAAGCTAACTCCTTTTTAATCAGTGAGCTTTCCTTCAACTGGCTTGGTTGGTTGTCCACTTCCTTACCTCCTCCTAGGCATCGTAAATCCAATATAGAAAAATAAAATGGTTAAAATGTAAATATCTTCCTTTCCTATTGATTTAGACTAAAACATATGAATAGGAAACTATACCAATCGGAAAAGCAATTTACAAACTCATCGATAAATATATGAAAAGGTTTATTAGCCCAGAAAAAAAGGACACTTCTGAAAATTCAGTGGTAGTAATTTTCAATACATTGAGCTTACTTTCAGAAACAGTAGGGAATCTGGGCATTTTTTTATACAGTATGTAATATAGTAAAGAAGACGTTCCAATCATAGAAAATGAATATTTGATATCAGATTAAAACTTCTATGAATATGCTATGGTTTTATGTCATGAAAACTGTCAAAAGCAGAAGCTCAAAGAAATAAAACTTAAATTGACTAAAGAAATTCACAGAACATATGTGTAAGGGTAAAAAATAAACACGATGAATGTAATATGAGAGATACAGTGGTCTAAGATGCTGGAAATCTCTGCAGGACAAAGAAGATTCTCCTGAAAAAGTATTAAGTCAAGGATTATGAGAAGTAACTGTGGAGTTGAAAAACCAAACTTGAGTCAAAAAGAATCAAAGGGTATGGCTACTTACATAGAAAAATTAACCAAGAGAGACATCTAGAAAGATAATGGTGAGATTTTGGAATTTGCACGGAGGAAAAATATCCCAAAGCTATATATCTAAACCCAAAATATGTTGGCATCATATTTCTTAACATCAGTGTCTAACTTTAGAAAGTAATGAAGCAAGTACTGTAGCAAATATCCAAGACTTTAATGTGACAATGTATTTTAATTTTGTTTGTAATATTACTGTATTAATTTTGCCAGTCAACACAATAAACTATTTATGTCTTATCCCATCTAATGAAAGAAACAACCCTTCTTATTTGATATTTTTTATCCCCATTACAAATATAAGACTATAGAGCCTAAAAAAGGTGGTTTCACAAAGCTATGATACCATATGATTCAAATCTGAGCCAGACTCAATCTACAGCCTGAAGAGCTGACCCCAAAACATAACTTCTCCCAGTCCGTAAAAAAATATCTTAGAATATCATAAATTAATAATAATATCATTACTATTATAATATTTAAATCAACATTTTATAAGGTAAAAGATGCATCAGATCTGAAAAAATTCAATAAATACAATTGAAAGGCACAATTCAATTGATAAAAGTCTCTTATTTCTGTCAAAATAGACCAAAAGTAAATACGATTAATATTAAGAAGTTCATACCCATATAAAAAAACAATATAAGTTTTTCTTATATATTATTTTCAAGTATATGTGAGTGTGTGTATATATGAAGATGCCCTGCCTTAAATAATCAAAGCTCTGCATATGCAAATATTAAATGTTTTTTAGAGTAAATTACTGATTGCTGGTAAATGGTATGGGGAAATAAACCTGCCATATATTTTTTGGAGCTGTAAGTTGGTATGATTGTTCTAAGGGAAATTTGGCAATGAGCAAATACTCCAAAGTAGGTCCAAATATACAGCAGTTTGGTTTAAAATAAAGTGGCCTCAAAATAGTTTTCTGTAGATGTGAGAACTCAGTGAGAAGTGAAAGTGGTATTTTCAAATCAGTGGGGAAAAAAAGAGATCATTCAATAACCAGTGATGGGGAATATATTAATAAATCAGGATCCCATTCTGTCTGCTTAGAAATACCTTTACCCCTCAATGATTATAAATAATTCACAGCTGTCATTCATGCATCCTTTCTACTATATATTTTAGAACTCTTATGATTCTGTTTTTTAAAGTTAAAATTGATCCATCTGAAAAAGAACTCATAATATTTCAGGTATTGATGAGCTGCTTATACAAATAACAATAGCACAGAAAGGTAAGGAAAGGGTGCTCTTGGGGGACTGCTTTTTATATAGGCTGGTGAGGGACAGTTGCTTTAAGGGGCTGAGGAAGGGAGGGAGGGACGGGTCTCTGAGGGCTGTTAGAGGGGAGGAAACCACCAGTGCAAAGGCCCGGAAGTGAAGGCATATTTGACAATTGTGGCAGCACAAGGAAACCAGCTAGTGAGAGAGGAGAGGGACACAAAGTCAGGGGAACAGCCAGAGACCAAATGACTCAATGCCTTTACACCATGCATGGATTTTAGGTTTTACTCAGAATGTGACTTTCATTGAGAATAGATGAGTTAGAGGATGTCACAATCATTCCAATGTGACATGATGACTGTAGGTCATGATAAATGGGTATATTGTGAAAGTAGGACCAATAGAATTTGTTGATTAATTGTGTGCTGTGTATGAAAGAGAGGAATCAAATCTGATTCTTAAGGTTGATGGAAGAATTTCAATGTCATTAATTTGTACAGAGAAGCCACCACACGTACACACACCTTACGAAACAAAAAGTGGTTTACATCAAACAACTAATTATGAATATGCAATACCATCATGAAATGATGCAAGTAAGAATTTAGTTGTATACATTAGCCAAGGAAAATGTGCAAAGATGTTCATTACAGTACTGATTAAACAGCAAATCATGTACTCAACCAAAACATTTATTATCTGATAATCAGTAAAGTTATAGTTAATTAAAAATAAATCGGTTAAGAAGAATGAGGTAGAACCATATATGCTGGACAAATATAAAAGAAGTGTTATGTGAAATTAATAAGCTTTGCAAAAGATAATTGGATTTATTTAAGTGATTTATGGAAGTATGTGCTTAAATAGTCATGGCATAATTTTTCAGGAAAGAATTACATAGAACTCTTAAAAAGGTTATTTGGGGGACAATGAACTCAGAAGTGGGTGGAGAGGAATACTTTCATATTTTTATGTTGTGCCTTTACTATTTCAATTTTATAACCACATCCATGCTTTACTTTTATTTTGTAATGTCAACTAGATTTATGTGACTGGTGTACTTACAATCATTTTTGTCTTTATATTTATTGGCATTTAAAAAAAGAGGAACTGTTTCATAAACCAAAAGTAAGAATATAATATGAAAATTCTCATCTAGACTAGGAAATAGAGATTCAAGACCCCTCAAACACAGTTGGCAAGAATATAGGTTCCGAATAAATTTCTGCGGATACAACTGAAAATTTCCTTTAAAACATTAGAAGTCACTTTCCTTTCATTCCTGGCATAGAGAGGATTCAGGAGATCTCTAAACTCTGGACTCACTTTGACATGATTGTATATGGTCATTCTAACATTTCAAGGCTGTTTGAACCTCAACAAAATACATATATTTTCTTAACCTATATTTTCATATTTGTAGCCTTATAAGATTATTGTAAGGATTAAATGGAATAATAAATGTAAAATGTGCTGAGAACACTGCCTGGCACAGAGTAATTGTTCAGTAAATGGTAGCTGTTAGAATTGGGGTGGCCTAAAGCAAGTGTAGAGTCCAGCATTTACTAACTTCTTCCTTTTAAAATTTTCACTGCTCTGAACACTTGAAATGTCTGAGAATCCAGGTGACTTGTTTCACTTCTATGGAAGAATCCAGGGGAATGACCACTTTAGAAAGAGTAAAAAATGTATAATGTATTATAAAACATGACATTTTGTTCTTTCTTGCTGTAGAGATTAATTCATTTGCCCATGTCTCTAGAATAGCTATTTATATTTATTCAGAAATGATTTGATCCTAATGCATAATGTATTTTATTACTCTCAAGTTACTCATCCTAATATTAGTTCTATACTTCTTATGCCTCAAATATTCATGTAGTGGGCTTTGCACAAAAGTGTAGGTTTATACACGGTCTTGAAAATAAGAAGGAAATTATAAAAGACATCTCTAACTTAGAAGTTGTATTTTCTCCTGATACATAAATTGCACTTCACACAAAATAAGAAGCTATATTTCTACCCCTTTCTTCAGTGCTCTTCTCTGAATTTATGCTTAAAGTCAAATCTGAACTTCAATTAATCTCTCTAAAACACACACGGCAAGAAAATCATAAAAAATAAATATAATTATAAAATTATGTGTTTCCATTTTCAAAGGAATTCCTGCCCCAAGTCAGCACTGAGAGGGGAGAGGCAACTGCTTCCCTTTAGAATTCAGCATTGTAATTCAGTGTAGCCATGATGAATGAAATGCTGGGGGAATACAGAAAGAGAATGGCTAATTTGGGCTGGAGAAGGATCAGTGAAATCTCAGTAAAGGAAATGATAAAATTAAGTCTGGAAGGAGAGGTAGAAGGGTTGTACAGACAAGCAAGATGAAAAGCATGGAAATGTCAGTGAGAGGCATAAAGGGTATTTAAGGTGGGGTGGGGGAGATGGCCTGATATGAATTATTTTAAGCAATTCATTTCCACCAGATATACCACGCACACAAATAAGCAATATGAGGTGGAATTTAAATTGAAATATATGTGCATACTTTGCGTTTGATTTTTAACATCTTGGAAAATGTAAATAGCTTGACTATTCTTGAAGATACCATGGGATTGATGAGCAATACCAGTCTGTCTCAAGCAAATTGTCAAAGCCTACATGGAGTAAGGATTTAAATTGGTCACTCAGTCAGAACTATCTGCTTATTAAAGTGTTTGCTTAAGAAGCCAGGTGCTCAAGGGCTAATGCATTTATTGATGACATGCGAATTTGCTAAATATTGAATTCTCCTTCATCAAGATGTCAGAGTTGTCATTCTCCTTCCTCTTTTTCCACTTCTTTCTTGCAACAGTAGAGAGAACAAATCAGAAAAGCCTGAGTTCAGCTTTGATCTACAAAAAAGCTAATTAAGGCAAAACAAAAGATAAATGATAAAGAGCGTGAAGGAATAAATTAAGCATTCTCCCCCAAAGAAGCTGTTGCTATTGAGTCATAATGGTACCGAGGAGTTGATTTTATAGTCCCCTATGGAGTCTTTTTCCCTAATAAAATATCACACACATTATATTATATCACTCATTGATTTATTACAAGATAGAAATTATTTCAGCTAGATTTTCATGATTTTAAGACGCCGGCTTAATTATTAGGCTACGTATTAAGTAATTAGGAAAATCAGAGGCTTTAAAAGAAATGAAGGTAGGACAACCACTGAGAGGATGGGTAATGATTAAAATAGCTTTAAACCATTAAAAGAAAAATGGTCCCTTGAAGAAAATACACCACGCGTCCTACCTTCTCCTTGTAGCCACCACTAATGACTTTCCATAACTGTTTCCCAGTAGACTCATTGGGTGTATCCCATTTGGTCACCTGGTCTGACTTTGTGTTAAAGGGTAATTCGTAATCCCAAATGTCTATGTTTTGACCCTCTCCTCAAATGGACGGTTCACATCTACAACTGTTTCCTGTAGTTCAGTAGAAAACGTGCTCTGTAAAGGTACAAACCAGATTTGGCAGAGGAAATGTTTTGAAGAAGAGGTACTGAATGTGAAGGAACATAGGGTCAGGATGAACCAAGTAGAATGGCTGCAGATATGGCAAGAGATGAGATTGAAAAAGTCAATGGAGACCAACATCTTTGAAGAGTGTGTCTGACACCTCAAGGAAAGAAAAAACAATTATATTGTATTGATGATATTTATTTTGGGATTTCAAACACCATATTAACATGATTAGACTTGTGTTTAAGACGGACCACAGTGGCAAGTATGCAATATTTGGATTGGGGTAGCAAGAGATATTGAAAATAAATTATAGGGAGTAATCCAGGAAGAAAGAATCTTGGAATCCAAAACAGGAAAATCGTAATGGTCACTTAAAGATATACTTTCCTGAAAATACGTACAAATAATGCAATGATGCAATAAATTATTAATTTAAGAAAAACATAAAATTCTATAAATCAGTTTATGTGAAAAGGAATTATTGGGTAGACCATCTGGAACTATTCTTTATATGTAACTTAAAAAGGCAAAAAAAATCAGATATAGAATTGCAATAAAACTGTAGGAAGAAAGAAAAATATCAAAAAGCTAAACTCCCAATGAAGTCTGATCTTTGGAAAAACTGTATAAATGGGAAATATAAATGTGAAAGGGAAATTTTAGGTATAAAAGAGGCATTGTTCATTTAAATATATTGTAAGTAAACTTTTTTTCATTTTGTTTTATTTTACAAAGTTTTTTTATAATATGGTTTGCCCAGAAAATCTATATTTAAAATATCCAGAATGATAAAAAGACATAAGCTGTTATAAAGAACATTCCTTGGTAACAAGTCAACAAATGAGGTGTAGATAGCTTGGTCAAGTGTAGTTCTCATTTTCATCTAATGCACTCATATGTTTAAACTCTAAGTGTGTGGATTTTATAAACAATTAACAACTCTATATCATCTTGTAGATGATCCTGGAATGGTTGATTTCTTTTCTTTATTTTTTTTTCAAGATTTTATTTATTTGAGGGAGAAAGGGAGAGCATGAGCAGGGGGTGGGAGGAGGGCAGAGGGATAAGCAGACTCCCTGCTGAACAGGGAGCTGAACTTGGGTTCCATCCCGGGACCCTGAGATCATGACCTGAGTTGAAGTCAGACACTTAACTGACTGAGCCACCCAGGCGCCCCTGATTTATTTTCTAAAATAAGAATAATATTTATTTGGTTAGGTAGCAGATACTTCATGAGAACAGAGTGATGAAGTGTATGTTATTTAATCACAGCATTTGTTAAGGACTGCTGTTATCCTCATCCTCATTAATGGTCAAAGTCATTAATAATAAAAATACAAGAGTCTGGAGTCATCCTTGATTTCTCTCTCTCAAACATGTTTTAAACATTTTTAAAAAGCATACTGCCTCTATCTTCAAAATATACCCAGATTCCATTGACTACACTATCACCCACCAGCCCCTTGCTGCCAGCCCCTACCATTTTGCTGGATTGCTGCAACACTGCTTCTGACTTTGCTCTAGACAGCTCTAGAGTCTGTTGTTGATACGGGAGCCAGCGTGAGCCTTCAAAATAGCAAATCATCTTATGCCATTCCTCTAATTAAAAGCTGGCAATCGTTTAACATTTCAAATGGTATAAAAGTCAATGCACTTAAAGTTATTTACAAAGCTCTGATTCCCTCTCCAAATTAAATTCTTCTGCACTATAATGTGCTCACTTTGTTATGGCCTCTCTGACATCTTCAGAGTTCTTCTAACTTGTCAGACACAGTCCTCCCTTGGGATTTTTACATTCGATGTTTCCTCTAATCAGATTTTTTGCCCCCAGGCACAGGCCTGGGAAACTACCTCATCTCCTGGAAGATTTTGCTCAAATGCCACCTGCTCAAAGGTTGCTCATTTTACTTAAAATTGCACACTCAGCGCCCTCCATCCTCCCCCCACTCCTTTTTCCCCATAACTTTGATTCTCTTTTAACACAGTAAATTATTTACATTTTAATGTATGTAGTGTATATTATTTACCTTCTACCCACAAGGGGAATGTAATTTCCACAAAGCAGAGATCTGCAACTATTCTGTCCATGGAGGTAAAACAAGTATTTAGAAGCAAGCATGGTATGTAATAGGTACTTACTACATAGTTACTGAGTGAATACCTGAGTGAATTAAGCGGTGTTCTAAGATGTTATAGAGCTGCTGAAAATAAACACCTCTGGAAATCTTAGAAGATAATAACTTCTTCATTGCTTGAGAAGTGTTCAGTGTTTTCTATTACATATAGCTGAAGGATTCTGACTGCTACCATAAAGCCAGAAAGTTTCTGTCTGGTACGTGGTCTGATATTGGACAGATACTTGGTGTAATTATTGAAACAAATAGCTTCAGAGTTTCAGACTTGTGAGAAGACATGGAAGATGGAGATGAAAAGATAGATCCATGATATATTTTAGATGTAGAATTGATATGACATGTGGAAAGAACTATTAGAGAGTTGCACTATAGTCATACCAAATGTATGTAGATGGGTAAGTTTTCAAAGCCGGAAGAAATGATGACATAAACTGGAAAGGTAAGACCTTGGGAAAATCTGCATTTACTATTTGGCAAGCCAGAGAGGATACTTGGAAAATTTCCAGGGATTTCCTTTTGTGATTTTACATCATACCGAGAGATTACAGATAATTTCTCCTCCAAAATATTGTTCGGTCCAGGTCTTAGCAGAAAAAAAAGGAGAAACAGAAAGTTGAAATGTACAGATGATTTTGTATTTGTGTATTTTTAAAAATACATACTTTAAAATATATGTCAAATCTCTAACATCACCACTCATCAATACTAAATACATGAAAAAAAATTGTCCTTTTTATGTAATTATACCAGACCAGTGATCTTGCAACCAGATGCCACTTCTTATAACAACAGATGTCACAGATGATACGATGAATTCTTGCAACTGTTTCCAACAAAATAGTTAAAACACTCTCCAATCAGGTCTAATAGCATACAGCTGTTTTTCATAATGCACAGAAGCTAATTTTCTTTACTTCACACGACAATCATAGATATTTTCTAAACTGTCTTAATGCACCTGTCAACCCAGACTCACTGAACTCACTTGTATTGATTATCAAAGACCAGTCTTTTGGAAAAGCTTGAAACCATACCTCATTATTCATTCACATATAATTATACATAGTTTATATTCTTAAAAACATAGATCTTTATACACTATTTTATATTTCTTAGCAGAACGTGTACCCTGGAATATTTTCTAATGACATGTGCCCCTATCCTATTGAATGTCTTCATATTGCTATTTGGCTGTTAAGTCACAAGGTGACTTACCCCATTCATCTATTACCATAACATTGAATAATTGTCCAATCTACATGAGTGAAATAATATATCAAGTAGTATTTAATTTCATCAACTGATGATGGTGTGATTCATCTTTCCAAAGGATGGAAGAGTCAGCCGACCAGTATTTAAGTTCAGAGCTCAGAACTATGCTGGATACCATGAAAGATTATGAAATCTTTATATTTTATATCATCAATTTGAAGTTTTAGAGCTGAGAGATGAATATAATGGGTTGTTAAAATTAAGAAATTTAGTAACTAGCATAATGCAAACTTTTATGGTTAAATTTGTGAAATAAATATAAACAGTAAATTGCAGAAATGGGAGATATCAAGGTAAACTTTTTGAGGTATATATGGTGGTATGATATCTGGATTTGAATAATTTATTGAGGTTTTCTGAGATGGTGGGAAAGCATAAGTATTCTAAAAGCACAGGAATAAAAATTTTAAAAAGGTAAAAATAAAAGCCATATTCAGAGAACAATTTAAATTTCTGTGATGGCAGAGAGAATATGCAATATTCTGTTTGTACATACCTGCAGGTAGGTTGTGGAGTTATGGAGTGATTGAAATATAGGGAAATTGTTAACATTAAGAAATAATTCTAGGCTTTGTGATTTTGAGTATGAAAAGGTTAGAAGGAAACTGGTGCTGAATAAATAATGATTGTTAGAAAAAATAAGGGAAAAAAGTGGGTCAAATGATAGATATGTAACAATGATCTTAGAGTGAAATGACAAAGGTTTTTACCTACATTATGAAATGGAACTTAGGTAAAAGAAACTAATTCATATACCGACTAAACAAGGAAAAATCACTGAATATCTAAAGAAAAGTGTGTCATGATCAATAAACCAAGGAATTCTGTTCCAATCACCACCTTACACACTTTTAAATTATTAGATATAGCCAAAAATATAGAAGGAAGTAGACTATGAACACCTAATGCCATATACCTGGTTATAATAATTACTTCTTTTCCATATTCTTTTCAAAAATGAAGTACTTAATTTCAGTTATTCACGAACTTTTGTAAATGAAACTGCAAAACCTCCCAGAGATGGAGGAAAACTAAGTCTTTTTTTTTTTTAGATTTTATTTATTTATTTGACAGAGAGAGAGACAGCCAGGGAGAGAGGGAACACAGGCAGGGGGAGTGGGAGAGGAAGAAGCAGGCTCCCAGCAGAGGAGCCTGTTGTGGGGCTCGATCCCTGAGCCAAAGGCAGATGCTTAACGACTGAGCCACCCAGGTACCCTGGAAAACTAAGTCTTTTAATAGACAAATCTACAACAACAAAGAGAAAATGTTGGAAAGTGGATCAATAATTGATACCTAAATCATTAAATCTGATGGAAACCAAAAGAAAATTTATAGCACTAAATTTATTGTCAAGAAAACATACCAGAAAACGGAGAAACTATGGCCCATATAAAGAAAACAACAACAACAAAGGATTATCAATAGAAGCTGTCCTTAAGCAAGCTCAGACACTGGATTCGTAGGTGACACTTCATATCAGCTATTTTAAATATGCCCAGGGAACTAAGGGAAACTATGTTGGAAGAATCAAAGAAAAGTATGATAACACTGTCTCCCCAAATACAGAACAGCAAAGAGATAGAAATTATGAAACACAGAAAACTGGATATTTTGAATAATACCATTTGGCAACTCTGGAAATCAGATTCTCCTTCCTTCACAGAATTTGTTTTAATGCTCTTGTGGATGTTTGTTTCTTTAGCCATTTACCTAAACCAATTCTGTAAAGTCTGTGTTCTTTGCCATTTGTAGCAACTGAAATCTCCACTTGGTTAGCTTAGTGGTCAGCTAATGATTTGATGGAGACTTCCTTAAGTGCCTGGTAACAAGTCTCCTTTATGTTGAGTAGCTGTGTGTGTGTTCCGGCATACAGGAGTGGAGAGACAATGGAGTTACATAGAAACCAAAGTTTTGTACACTATTCAAATAAGTCGGTTATTAATCTGAACTACATTGTTACATGTTAAGATGTTATGTGTAATTCCCAGGTCAGCCACTAAGAAAATACCTGTAAAAATCGAGTATAGAGAAATGCAGTTGGTTTTTGTTGTTGGTCTTCTATCATATGACCTCACTGAATTCACTTATAGTTTTATGGTTGTGGTTGTTAAATCATCAGAATTACATAAAATGTCATCTGCCATGAGAATTTTACTTCTTTCCCAAAGTGTATGCCTTTCATTTAGCTGATAATTTTTAAAAATATTTTGACATTGAATATTCTATTTTCCAAATTTATTCTTTATGATATCTTTACATTTTCTGGGAATTTTTACATTTTGTTCAAGCTTTTAATTTTCTTGGCTCAAGTCTGAGAATTTAAGCCAAATAATTCTTTGTCCCTGTGTTGCACAATACTGGAAACAGAGATCATTTCCCATTCTGTGCTAAACAATTTTAAAATGAATCATACATTTTTTGTTTAGTTTTTTAATAAACAATACTGAAGTCAATAAAGAGTAATATGCTTGCTCTAGGAAATACTAGCTCTTGGAAGATAGTGAATCAATTAACCATCTGACTTGCCAGGAGTAACATCACTCCCATCAAGACTTTCTTAAAGACCCTCACCTCACTGTGCACACTAATCCAAAACCATTATGTCAATAATACTACCCAATTCCTAGTCATGTACATCCTGTACGTCTCATTTCAAAATCACTTAGTCTAGGATGTAAACCCTATAGATGTCCTCCTCTGTTTTCTTATTCGGAAACACAGGTTATGTTCTCCTTTATTGTAGTACATCTATTAAATTTAGCTTTGCTTCATCAACAGGTTTTGTCGGTGGTCTTCTGCAGTACCCCAACTGACACAGATGCTCATAACACTTTTATTATTTTTTTAAAGATTTTATTTATTTATTTGACAGAGAGACAGCCAGCGAGAGAGGGAACACAAGCAGGGGGAGTGGGAGAGGAAGAAGCAGGCTCCCGGAGGGGCAGGGAACCCAATGCGGGGCTCGATCCCATGACCCTGGGATCATGCCCTGAGCCAAAGGCAGATGCTTAATGACTGAGCCACCCAGGTGCCCCCTACTTTTATTATTTTTAATTCTCTTCTATCTCTATATTTATTTCCATTTCACTTCATCTTTCTTTTTCCTTGACTAGTCTTACAATGTCCGGTTAATCGTCTCCAATTTTATTTCTCTTTTTGCCTCTGTTTCATGAATTATAACTTTATTGTTCCCTTCCTACTTTTATGTTTGCCCCATTGCTCTGTTTAAAATTCTTTTTGTTAAAATGCTCATTTTTAAAGATTTGTTTTATTATTTTATAAAGTGTACGCTTTAGTGGGTTTTAGTATATACAAAGTTGTGCAACCATTACCACTGCCTAATTCCAGAATATTTTCATAATTTCAAGAAGAAATCCTGAGGTCAGTAGTAGTAGTGATTATCCATTTCCCTCTTACCCGAGACCTGGGTAACAGCTAGTCAATGTGTAACAGATTTTCCTATTCAAGGTATTTCATTTAAATGAAATCACAGGATATGTTGCCTTTTGTTCTGGCTTCTTTTCTTTAGCACAACATCTTCAAGGTTTTGACATGTTGGAGATACATCAGCACTTCATTCCTTTCATGAATATATAATACTGTTATACTGCATTTTGTTTATCTACCTATTAGTTTATGGATATTTGAATTGTTCCATTTTTTTGGTTATGCCTAATGCTGCTAGGAACATTAGTTTAATATCTATTTTGCTAATAGTAGTAAAGCCACTCCAGCTCTCTTGTAGTAACTACTACGTATCTTTTCATCATTTTATTTTATTTTATTTTTTTAAAGGGCTTTACCCTTTTTTTTTTAAGATTTTATTTATTTATTCAACAGAAATAGAGATAGCCAGCGAGAGAGGGAACACAAGTAGGGGGAGTGGGAGAGGAAGAAGCAGGCTCACAGCGGAGGAGCCCGATGTGGGGCTCGATTCCATAACGCCGGGATCACGCCCTGAGCTGAAGGCAAACGCTTAACCGCTATGCCACCCAGGCGTCCCCATCATTTTATTTTTAAACTATTTGTGTCTTTGAATCTAAAATGTGGCCTTTGTAAGCAGTATGGAGATGGTTCATGTTTTTTTTTTGTTGTTTTGTTTTTTACCATTGACTGGATTACTCAATCAACTCATTTAATGTTATCATTGAGGGACCTGGATATACATCTGCCTTTTTACTTTTTGTTTTCTACCATACTGTGACTTTTTTGACCCATCAGTCTTCCTTTATACTTGCTCTTGAGCTAAATGAATATTTTTAGTGTAACATTTTAATTCCTTTAAAGAAATTTTTCACCATATTTTTAGGTTATTTCCACTAGGATTTACTATATACATCTTAACTTATGAAAAACACCTTCATATTCACTTAATTTATATTTAACTTAATCAATTATATTAACTTAATCAATTGAGATATAAAAATGTTACTCATAGATAGCTCGTCCCTCTCCCTCCTTTTTGTGCTACTATTGTTGTGCATATTACATTTATATATGCTACAAACCCAACAATATATTTTAACAATTTTTACAATTATTACTTTATATTATTTATTAATTAAAGAAGTGCAGAGGAAGGAGAAAAAGTATATATTTATAGAACTTGTTATGTCTATCTTCTTGTTTATCATTTATAGTTCTTTACATTTGTTCCTATGGGCCTAAGTTACCATCTGGCTTAATTTCCTTAGTCCAACACAGCTTTGCTCCAAGCCACTTCCTTGGATTATTAGCAAGTACATTACATTTCTTTATGTTAGAGCCCCAACAATACAATTATGTTCATATTGTTTTATACAGCTTTTTATAGAGAAGAAAGAAGAAAAACAAGCACTTATACAGTCTTTTATAATTGCATAATTACCTTTACCACTGCTCTCTGTTTTTTCATGATTGCCAGCCCTGGTTCTAGACCATTCCGTCAAAGAAATTAGCTGCAAATTTGAATGAAAATGTAGGACAGTAACCAGTGGCAACTTGTGTTGTTGGTTTTCTCTGGTCTTCAGAATGAACATGGAAGGGAAGCAGAATATGTCACCTCAAAAAGACAGTTACATTTATAAGGGAAATCTCCATTTGTAAGAGTGTCTGTCTTCTTCTCTGTACCAGGAAGATAAGGATGTCTAAATTTCTAGAAACTCTTATTTTAAAAAAATTATTTTTTATTTTTTAAATTATTATTCATTTATTTTTAATGTGCATTTTATCTTATTTTATAATTTAAATTCAATTAATTAACATATAGTGTATTATTAGTTTCAGAGGTGGAGTTCAGTGATTCATCAGTCTTATATAATACCCAGTGCTCATTACAGAAACTCTTATCAATGGAGAAGGTAAAGACTTAAATCTCTATAGCAACCTTATACTTGGTTACTGTGTTTTGCCTAGTAATCTCCCATAACTGGCTTTCTCTTTCCCCTAACATGTTCAGTTGTCTTTGACTATAGATGGTACTTAAGGTAGTGGCTTGGGCCACTTTGGGAAATTACTCAGTTTCCCTGGGTATCTCCTATGCATATAGGAGGTATAATGCATGTTATTGAACTTCTCTGTTTTTCTCCTATTAATCTGCTTTTTATTACAGAGAGGTCTAAGTCAAGAATCTAGAAGGTAGAGAAAAAATTATTGATCCCTCCCCTGCAGCATACAGAGAGTGCACTTGCTCCAGCTGACACACAGACATACAACCTGAGGTGAAGTCACCTTAGCTGAACTGAAGATCCATAAGCGTTGGAATAAATGCTTATTTTTATATGTGACTGAATTTTGTGGTGGTTTATTTTACAGTGAAATCGATTCCTAAAATATTAAGAAATACTAGTATACAAGCAACAGATGTTAGAAAATGTAGCAAAAATATGACATTTAAAATTGTTTAAAATAATTGTATACCAATACATACCTGTAAATTGTGGAGTTCAAATGACCCTTGTCATCTGGGCAGCTACATGGAACTATATATAGGTGGATAAATAGTTTGAGAAATGGATAGGTAAAATCAATAGAAAAATAACTAGATTACACTGAAGGATGCATAAAAATATATGCAAGCAACTTAAGAAGAAAATTAGAAATCTTTAGTGCCTGACCTCAGAACATCAGCACCTTATCAAAATCAACATAAGCAACATGATACAACCCACTTTGCCTCTCCCCAACATGACTCATTTCCACAACAAAGTGTAGCATGAATAGATCTGTCAGACCATGCAAGAGAAGGGGAAACTGTCAGGTCAAGGGAATTTTGAAATTGTTGATTTTGACTTCCCAGCCTTTGCATAACAGAAAGGATTTGAAATGCATGGTTAGCAAAATAACCTTCAGTACGCGCGCGCGCACACACACACACACACACACACACGCACACACATTATTAAGAAGTAAATCTTGGGAGAAAAAACCCAAGTGACCAATAAGTATGTGAAAAGATCTTTAACCTTCCTACTACTCAAGGAAGCAAAATTAATACCAAAGTAGTCTTCAAATACAGAAAATGTTTCAAAACATCCGTCATTTCCAATGATAAAGATTATTATTTTACTCTGCTTTTGGGAGTATACATTTTTATCCATATATTAGAGAAGAATTTGGCAATATATTTAAAGATAAAGATGCACATAGCCTATGACTCATCGATTCTACTCAATGTATAAACTCTAGTTAAAGTATTTCACAAATTTAGGATGGGGCCTTTATATGAATGTACATAGAAGAATATTTTTAATCAGAGAATTATTGAAGCCAAATAAAATGTCCAACATAAGAAAATATGAATATATTGCAATATGCACTTACAATGAAATACCATAAAGCAATAAAAATATACTAAAGTATGACAACATGGATGAATACCGAAACATAATTCTAAAAAATAAGAACCTATGTTAATGTGCAATACTATTCTATCTATTAACATTGAAAACATTCAAAATAATAACATTTGACTCTATGAAGAAAGAATGTTGGTGTAATCAGGAAGGGGTACAGAAATACAAATATATTATTAAAGTTTTATTACATGTGATGGCTAAAATACACTCATATTATTTTTTCTTCTTGACATTCTGAAGTATTTTATAAAATATTAATAGAAAAAAGGAAACATAAATAAAATAATAACATATTTTACCTGTTAATGTTTTATCCAACTTCCACATTGAACTCTGTCTTAATAGTCACCAGAACTTTTGGATTATTTTTACATAGATAATCTTCTATAAATTATGACACTTTTTCATTTTCTCTTTATATTTAACCACCTTAAGCCTCTCATTTCATTTTCTAACTGATTATGTGGGTAATGATATGAAACAGTCTTATCTTGTTCTTGACTTTAACAAGAATATTTCTACCATCCCTTGCTATTAGCCATGAGATTTACTTACAGTTTCATAAAGGAAAAATTTATCAAACGGTGCAGAATGTTATACTGTAATTATGTCATATAATTAGATGTAGTTATTATATAATATAACATATATTACATATAGGTAATATTCAAGAGATAGATGAAAGAGGGAGAGAGAGAGAGATACCGAGGTTACCTTAAGATTACTCCCCTTTTTCTTATCAAAGTAGTGTTTGGTACTAATAAATTTTCTGATGTTCAAACGTCTTCTTTCTCTGAATATATCTGTGAATTTGCTTTACTATTGCACATATTTTATAGGTGAGATGAATTCATATTTTTGGAATTGCACCTTTCCCAATAAAGTATCCAGTTTATACTAGCCAAATAAATGTTTTAATTAGAATCTTGTTTCATTATTCTTTGAGCTTGCATAACAAAAGGTTTTATTTATTCTTTGAAGATTTGCTCAAACTTGTGTATAAAGCCATCTAGTGGCCTTTTGGAAGGGATAATTTTGATTACAAAATTAACATCAATTTTTTTATTCATTCAGAATTTTAATCTCTCTTTGAGCCCATTTTAATAATAAATATCTTTAAAATGTATTGCATTTAAAAAATTTTCATATTTAAAAAATATTTATGTTTATCTACAAAAGTATATAACTTCCACTTATAATACTACAAGTTATATCTCTTGAATTAGTTCAAACTATTTACTTGTGATCTTTCTCTTTTTTCTTTATTTGCTGACTTATGGGGGCAAGGTGGCAGGGGAGATAGGACTAGTCTCAATGAACAGCTTTTCTGGCTTTGTTTACCCTTCCTATTCTTTATTTATTTTTCTATCTTATTGATTTGCAATTAGTTTTATATTCTGCACTCTGCATATTTCTTAGGCTTGTTATATTTTTCCTTTTAAATAATTTTTATTAATACAAATATTTAAAAACAGTAACTTCTATTTATTTATTTATTTATTTTAGTAACTTCTTTTTAAATACTACTTTTGCTGAAGCCCTCAAGATATCATATTGTGGTTACTTGCTGTCATTTATGTGCATATGATTTGTAGATTACATTATACAATACTCATAATTATGAGACAATTATGAATAACATGTTTTATTGTATGCCTTTTATTATATACAGATTTTTATTGTACTTGTAAAATGTATTATCTTATTGGATGAATTTTGTACAATTGAATTCATCCAATACATATAGCTTTATAATATGAACTCTTGGAAATTTTTTCCATTGTTACATTATACCTTGGCAATTTTATTTTTTGAACTTACATTTGATCATGAAAAGAATGAAAAGAATGTGAATTATCTGTTTTGGATTTGCATATGGATAATACATATGTACATTGCATACATATATACATTTATAAATATATATATACATATAAGTATACATATATATATAATTAACCTTGGTTGAAAACATAGTTATTAATTATGTTTTATAACATTCTTAAATGTACCATATTTTTGTCTACATGTCCTATGTTTGTTAGGTTCTATGGTTCCTTCAAGCTCTGTAATTTTATTTTATTTATTTATTTTTTTTTAAAGATTTTTATTTATTTATTTGACAGAGATAGAGACAGCCAGCGAGAGAGGGAACACAAGCAGGGGGAGTGGGAGAGGAAGAAGCAGGCTCCCAGTGGAGGAGCCTGATGTGGGACTCGATCCCGAAACGCCGGGATCACGCCCTGAGCCGAAGGCAGACACTTAAGGACTGCGCTACCCAGGCGCCCCCAAGCTCTGTAATTTTAGATTTGTCACAGTTAATAACAATTCTGAGAATTTGCTTTGTATATTACGTCACCAGTTTATCAGCCATATTTATGGCTTTTCTATCATTTTGTTTATTAATTCCTTCAATATTATATACCGTCCTATATGTTTTTGCCTAAAATTCTTTTTGGTCTGACGTTAAGTACCTATACACCACTTTATTACATTTTGGTTAGTTTTTGCCATATACATGTTTTTGTATATGTTTGTGGTAGATGTTTTGTATATGTTTTTGTATATTTCATACCTTCATACCTTCCTGTGTAGATATGTCATTTATGAGTACCATGTGGCTATCTGGCTCTGTTTCCATGCTACTATGATAACTTACATTTTTCACATATAAGATTAAATGCTTAACACTTATTCTGGTTACTGACTTTTTTTATTTTTGTATTTTCTAATTTCCATTGTTTTATTCACATTCTTTTTTTCTGCTTTTCATACATTTGTGTGTGAACAAGTTTCCTCTAATTTTTAGTCTTCTTCTTCTGCTTTAGAAAGCTATTTCTAGTTGTGTATGTATGTTTGTCTTTAATTTTAAATTTAAAAAATAGACCTAGAAACAATTTTATTCTTCTCCTTGAACATATCAAGAAGACATAAAATACTTTAAGTGTGCTTTGAGTATTTCTTCATATTACTTTCATTTTATTTTGTAGCTTTCCCCTTTATTATGCAAAATAATTCATTACCTTTTAGTGTTAATACAAAATGAAAATTACATCATTTAAAGTTTCTGTGTCCATCACTCTTCAAATAACCCATGTTCTTCACGATTTTTGATCCCTCCATGCAGGGCCTACACATGATAAAATTATTTTATTTGCAAATGTTCTATTTTGTTTTCTCTCTTTATTGATAGTGGAACTGTGTATACAATTTTAGGTTTACAACATTTTCTCTTTGTACTTGATAGAAATTAACAAACTACATTATTTCTTCTATTATTGATAATAAGAAGTCTATCAGCTAATTAAAACTACTTTGTCATGAATTTGCCTACTTTTCTGGTAGCTTTTTAAGATTTGTTTTTCCTCTCGATACTTTATAATTTCCTAAAATATAAGTGGATCTAGATTTAGTAATTTTTCAAAGATTTCCTTGGTTCTTAAAGAGTCCTCTCAATCAAGAAGCACGACTCTAAAAAAGTCTTAAGAATGTTCATCTGTTACCTCTTTAAATATTACTTTTCCATCATTTTCTTTATTATATTCCTCTATAATTACTATTAAATGTTTAATGGGGCTTTTCAATCTGTCTCTATATCTCTTAATGGCACTTTTATATTTCATTTTACTGTTTTTCTCTGTTCTGCATTCTGAGCATAGTCTGTATGTTAAAAATAAAACTGTTTAAGTATGAAGCAAGAAGAAATAAAACTAAATTCCATGTTCTGTGGAAATGGTTCTATCAGATTACTCCATTTTTTCCTTCTACCTAAATTATTGCTGGTGTAGTAAATTAAAATAATAACAACAACAGCAATAATAATAATAATAATAATAATAATAATAACCTACTATCCAGGCAAACAGGCATGGATTCAAAATTTGACCCAGCCACCTGGCTAGCAAAGCAATGTCCACCTTCAGATGGAACAAAGTCAGAGAACAATCTTCAGTCCCTTACCGTATGATGTATTCCTAGCAGCAGCAAAAAGTGGAATTGTGAACTATTGTGAGACATAGATCTACTTTTAGGAACCTCATAGTGCATTGCAACTTAAAAATATTTAATGGAACTAATAACTATTGATCATAATGTGTATTGGGACATATGTTTATATGCATTTTCCCATTTAATCCTCACAGCCCTCATAGATGTGGGTATAATGTTCTTCATTTAATAGATGGGATGCCTGCTATTCAATGAGCCTTTTTAAAAATTCACAGAAATGAGAGTTAAAATAATTAGGTTTTGAACCCAAGTCTTTCTAACTCCAAAATGAGCTACAAAAATTGTTGAAATGATATCTGAAGCTCTCAGGAAAGATTTGTTAAGAGTATTAATGATAATGAACTTATTATAAAGCTTCATCTGAAAAAAAAAGCTAAACCCAATAAAAAATCAACCCACAGCTAAACACCAGGCACACCTAGCTGTGGCCTGCAAGCCTTAAGAGAAGCTGCATCCTACTTTAATTCAGAATAGTTGGGATCTGAAAGACTTCTCTAAGTCCATTTATTATGTGGAGAGATCCAGCATTGCTGGCTTTGTAACACAGACCTGCCCAGGATGATCTTATTCCAGAAGACTGAAGGGGAAAGAGGAAGAGAAGAGCTCCTTTAATGCAAAGTAAACATAAGCAAATAAATGATAAGCCCTTAATTGACTTTAGTCCAGAAAATGGTCAGCATACGACCAATCAAATTAGCTGTTTCTCCAAAACAGAGTGGCTGTTAATGAGCATCATTTATTGGCAGCTATTCCCCCAGCTGTGAGTAGAGGCAAATAAGTTGGGAAAGGAGAGGAAAATTCCCCCTTCCACTAATAGAATTTAACACATATTGAGTGTATGTCCCCATCTTGTCAGGCACTTCCAGCACACATATTTTGTTTAACAATTGTTACAAAATACTTTAAGGCAGATTTTATAATTATAAGCTTGATGAAGTTGAGGATTGTGAGTTCAAAATATTTTTAAAAATCCCAAGATTATAGCCCTTAAGTTAAAGAAATAGTTTTAGAAGCATAGTTCAACTGCCTTCAAAGCCAGTGAAATTCCTCCCATACTGTTCTTCCTCTTCTTAGGAGGAGAAGTCTTAAATTGAGCCTGAAGGCAGGAATGGGTTGAAATAGGAAGAGGGGCTTGCATGTTTAGTTCATTGCAGGTTTGTGTTAATAGCACAGTAGGGTCAATGCATGTAAGCTATTTTGAGCAAACCATCCTGATGGAGGAAGTAAGTAACAATGGACTTTGATGGGTAAGAGAAGAATGAGGTTGAGAAAAAAGAGAAGCCATTGTTTGTCCTTTCTTGTTTCTGTTGTAAAGAGAAGTTGTCTTTGATTTCGAGAAATATTTTTGAAAGCATACTATGTTGAAGAAGCTGTACTGACTGGGCTGAAGATGCAACCGTGAACTAGGTGCATGAAATAACCACTCTTCGTAGAGGCTTAATTTTTATAGGGAAGTTGAACATTGAACAAGTAATCATAAGGTGATGAGTTATACAAAGAAAAATAGAAGTTGCAATGAAAATATATGACAAGGGAAATTAATCCAGTTGGGTATCAGTAAGAGCTTTCCGGAGCAAGTGATAATTGAACTCTCAAATTAAAAAGTAAGTTAAGTATTAGCAAGTAAAGTTTGGAAAGAGCATTTGTAGATAAAGGGAAAGTGAATGAATTTAGGAACATATATTAGGTTTCTGGGAGATGTGGAGGGCCCAGCTGGGGATTTTAACCATAGATTTTTGCTAATACTCCTTTCCTAATTCTGATATTGTCTCCAAAAGTCCTTAAGTGCTCAGTCGTGGTTGGGAAGATGGGTTGTTGTTCTATTCCACCAGTGTTGCCATGTACATTCCAGGGAAAGACAATGAAATAAAGGAGTTTAGGGATTTGTAAAGAAATGGTTGAAATAATTGACCAAGGAATCTAATCTGTAGAGGAGAAGAATTGAAGATAACATGGTTATTAGTGAGAATGAAGGAATCAATGAGCAGATAATACCAATGAGGTGGAAGAAGATATGGGATTGGTGTAATTGAAATGTTAGGTGGAAACAGAAAGTGGTAGTTAGTATTGTTAAAATGTAGAATTTTAAAGGTAGAAATGTTTCAGTGGATGCAAATCCATGGTGTGTAAATTGGTTTGGGAGGTGGGAATGGAGTGCTTCAGAAGTTAGGGAGAATGAGGTAGTCTGAAATAAGGAAATGAGGTCTGAAAGTGGAAGACTGAAAGCTTTGGCAATTGGGTTTTCCAGGAGGTTGGCCTTACCCTTCTACAGCAAGTCTTGTGAAGAGAATACAACAGGAAGGCAGGACACAAAGTTGATAATGTGCAGCAAAAAGAGGACTTACAGATAAAGATTCGGATCACCAATTCCATTATATATGAAGGGGGGTTCCCTACATCACCAAGCTGTTCTCAGGCACCTGCTGGATGTCCCACAATTTAACTTCATTCTGACACTATCTTCCTGGAGCTAGCATCAGATTCCACAGGTTAAGGGCTCAGCCCAAAAAGATTGCACCCCCCCCCCGCAACTTCAGAAACAAGTCAAAGCCCAGCTTGTCCCTTGTACTTCTGACCAACCAGCACCCCCTGTCTTCTAGTTTGATTAATTTTCTAGAACAGCTCACAGAATTCAGAAGTGTTTTGCTTCTTAGATTACCAGTTCATTATAAAAAGATGTAAGTTAGGAACAGCCAGATGGAAGAGATATAGAGGGAAAGGTTTGGATAAGGGCAAAGAGCTTCCACAATCTCCTTAATTCTCCACATGCTCACCAACTGAGTTCTCCAAACCCTGCCCTTTTGGGTTTTTATAAAGACTTCATTACTTGGGCATGACTGATTGACCCATTTGTCATTGGTGATTGATTGAGCCTCCAGTCTCTTTCTCCTCCCTGGAAATTGTGAGGTGAAACTAAAAGTTCCAACCCTCTATCCATGGTTGGTTCCCCCTGGCAATGAGCCCCATTCATAGTTGCTTTTCAAAAGTCACCTTATGTCCATAAACCCAGTTGTGGTGGAAAGGGGATCATTATGAATAACAAGACACCTATTTACCCTCTATGGCTTGAAATGATTTCAGAAACTGAGGCCAAGAGACCAAATATTATAACAAAAGATGCATCCATTGCCCTTATCACTCAGGAGATTCCAAATATATATTTATTATAAATCACAATATTGCACCTCTTCCAAGTTAGGTGCTTTATAAGCACTGAAAATATGCTTGTCAATAAAACCAATGGAAGATCATTGCCCTTTCATACTAGAGAGGAAAGATAGACAAAATATATTATGAAAATAATATATAATGATGACCATATATGCTCTAAAGAAAAAGACAAAAGAGTAATGAGGATAGATATTGACCCGGGTGGTAGTAAGTTAATATTTCTTGTGAGGTAGTTATAGAAAGCAGCTCACTTCTTCCTGGCCACCACCACCACATATATGTCCATAAAGTGCCACCTGAACACAGAGAGCCTTAAAGCAAGTGATCAACAAATCATAATAATAGCTAGAAGAATGATGCTGGCAGGGAAGACATCAAGTGGAAATTTCTAGAAGTTAAAGGATGCATGAAGTGTTTAGGAACCTCAGTCCAGGGCAGCTGAAGCAGAGTGCATGAAAGAGGGAGGGATAGGAGTCGGGTTCAGTGAAATAGAAGAATGGGGTTAAATAATAAGTGGCTGTCGGGTCAATGTAAGGATTTTAGTTTTTTCTCAGAGAAGGATTGGAAATTACTGGAGGATTTTGCTCAGAAAAGTAACACCTTTTGTTCAAAAAGGAAGGCTCTGGCTATCATGTTGGTATTGGCCTCTGGGGAAGCACAGGTGGAAGCAGAAAGCCAATAATAATAATAATCCAGACAAGATGTGGACTGAGGCGGAATAGTGAGAGCAGTTAGTTGTCGTTGGAGCCTAGGTGTGTTGTGAAGGTATTGCCAGCAAGATATTCTTTGCACGTAAGAAAAAAGAAAGGAGTCAGGGAGGATGGCAAATTTTTGGTCTAAGCAACCATAAGAATGGCTTACTTTATGCTTTGCAGTCTTCTCTGTGCAATTCTTTTGGCCATCTTGGCATTCTTTTGGAATCACCACCATTTTACATATCTGATTTAAGTGTCCGCATCTAATGAAAAGCTAACTGATTGATTGTCCCATTTTTTATTATTAAAGAATAATGGTTAAAAATAAGAGACATTTTAATTAAATAAGAGAAACTCAAACTGAGCAAAAAATTAATTTTGACTCCACCTAAAAATGGCAGTCTTTCTTAGTTGAAAAATCTAGTCCAATTCCCTCATCTGAGCAATAGGGAAATTGAGGACTATGAAATTCGGGCCAAAGATATATTGCCAGTAATGAGTAGAGCTGTGACTTCCAGAACTCCATCATCCTGTTTTTTCAGCTTTCCACTTAACCATGTTGATTGATGTGATATAGAACATTCTGTTACTGGAGCCACGATCATTCCTAAGTGGTGTCATATGCTTATCTGTTTGGGTTTGACTTGCTCCCTGCTTATGTTATTCTTGTCAGAGATCCTGATGTCTGTAATCTTAGAATGCAGAGATTTTAGGATTCTGAAGCTTGTGCAACACAGAACCTCAGCTTTTCCCATGTCCTGACTCAGTCTCTGAAATTTTACTCAACATCATGAAGATTTTTCACGAGGCTGAAAGATTATCTGATGGATTTTATTTAAACATATAGATCAAAGAGTACTCCTGTTAATGATACACCAAGATCCCTGAAGCATTACAATGCTACTGGTATTCAGTTACCCATGCTAAAGGAAAGATACTCTGTGAAATGGTTCAGCAAAGTTCTGCTCTAGGACGAAACGGAGTATGCGTGTTGCTGTGAGTAAATGCTAGAGTACTTTCAGGTGTAGTGCAAACTGCCACATCTCAGGAGACTCCTTGGCTGAACGAGTAACCCCCAGTGCAGAGCACGTTGTCTCGAGCTTGGAGTCTAAAGGACCAGACTTGGAAAAATCATTCTGTGGGTGGGCTGTTCTGCATCCTGTGACATTAGAGATTGCCGAGCAGGTATTGGTGCCTATTTCCAGCCACCAGTTTGGAGCTCATGGGTAAGGTGAGAAAAGAGTCAGAATTCCTGGTTGTGGTATGGCCCTTGAACCTCTGCCACAACTGTTGTGTTAAGTTGAAATGAAAGGTTTGGAAATGTGCTTTCTCTTTTTTTACCTGGCATTTCTTCCTTGTTCACAATATGAGCACCCATCGTCTCCTTGTATCTCCAAATATTTCATAATTATTGTTATATTGGCATTTTGAAGTGGGTAAACTTAGCACTGTTATTTGTAGGTAGACAGGGAACACTTATTTTAATAAAATGTTAACATATATTTAGTGGCTTGAAATTATACTATATGTTGATAATATATCTTTATGTACTGATCATCAGAAAAGTGTCTATTTTAATAAATGATTATTGTGTTTTTATTTTAAAAACTAGATTATAGAGGGATTACACTACAAAGTTGTTCTATCTCTTAACTTCTCATTCACTTTCTAATGATAAAAATGACCATTTCCAGGTGGACATTAAAATTCAACATGAAGAAGGGTTATCCTGTATTCCACCTTTAATTAAAACACTTAGAGCTATAGTCATGATGGTCTTAATGAAACTGGAATGTAATCTTTTAAAAGCACAATCAAAACAAAAATTGATGTATGAAAGAAACTGTCACTGTTCTGCATTTTTATTTACCTTATTTACCGTTTAAAAAATGTTAGGATCGAGTTTCAAAAATATTGAGTAGCTTGTCCAAGGTTACAAAATAAGTGGAAGACCTAGCATTTATAAAGAAGAACTCTTCAATCTTTTTAAAAAGATTTTATTTATTTACTTGTCAGAGAGAGAAACCACAAACAGGGAGAGTGGTAGGCAGAGGGAGAAGCAGGATCCCCACTGAGCAAGGAGCCCAATGTGGGACTTGATCCCAGGACTCTGGGATCATGACCTAAGCCGAAGGCCAATGCTTAACCAACTGAGCCACCCAGGCAACTCAAGAACTCCTTAATTTAAGAGGTCCAATGTGCTTCCTCAACCAACCATGTCTCTAAGCCATTTGGTTGGGGGTTTGCAGATCACATGTGACAAACCCTCCTTGCCCCTTACCCTAAAGACACTGTACTAATCCAAAATTACATCATGAATTACATCCTTCATCCATACATCTGAAATCTACATCATTGCTTCTTTGACTCCAAAGACCCAAAACTAGTAAATGTTCATTTATCGAGTTATCATCAAAGAAAGACATGCCAGGCCAGATAGGAAAGACATGCCTTAGTACCCACACAAAATACAAATTGCAGTTAACAACATGCTTTTCTTCATAAAATGCTGTTAGTAGGACTAATTATAACATGTTTATTGTGGTAAACCTGCAACCTCAACTCAGCTATGATAACAGAGGCAATAGTTACAATAGGATCTAATTGACACATCCAGAGTCCTTGTTATCACTGGAAAGAAACGAGATTTCCTGGGACACCAGGACATCAATAATTCTGATGGATGTGTGGTGATATTACTAAAAAGACTTACTGCTACTCCTAGCTAGCCTTTGAGTGATTACTGGCATTCTGACTTTAGGAGGAATGAACCTGGGGAAATTGGCTGCTGACCTTTCTGGCTGTCCTAATCAGTGCAATACAGCCAGGGGCAAGAAAAAAATAAAGAAATTGATAGCTGGATTCACAGAGAACATGAAATTGGGCCTTATGATTTTTTTTTAATTATATGTATTTAGTATCATTTGAAATGATGTTAAAATGAAAGCATCCTATTAACCCAAATCCTATGACCAGAAATAACAATCAATATTATGAGAAGAATTATTTCAGGCCTATGTCCATGCAGATGAATAGACAGGAAGACAGACAAAGATAATTTTGGCAATGTGTATGACACTTAGCTTTACTCCAATTAAGAAGAACAAAAAATACTGCTGTCGTAAAACTAAAATGATCACCGAATTCAAGATAAATCTTTGTCACCCAAATGAAATTTGTTGCTGATGCTGTAAAGTTCAGAAAAATATAATTTTGTAAAACATTATAATTTTAACCATGTGGTTTAATTTTAGAGGTTGTCTATTAACTGTCTTCTTTGAAATATTAAGAATATTACATTATCCCCCCTTACCTTTACTATTATTTCAAAGATTTTATAAAATCATTATTCCTTCATCACCAAGATTTATAACACATACATTCTATTTTGTAAACATAATTTCTTGGTTGTTTAGCTCTAGTTTCTTTTTTAAATATAATTTTTGATAGAAATTTTATTATTTTATTTTTTTGAACTTATTGTATTATTATTATTATTATTATTATTACTATTACTATTATTATAGCAATCTCTATACCCAATATGGGGTTTGAACTCATGACCTCAAGATCAAGAGAGTCACATGCTTTTCTGACCTAGCCAGCCAGGCACCACCTGGTCTTAGTTTCAATATAAACTATATGCTAACCTTCTATGGATTTACCACAACTTCTTCAGTCCTGATTTTCTTGGATTTCCTCACAAATTACTTTTTACTTAGAAACAGTCATATATATATGAGATTAGCTCTAATTTTTTAACTGCTTGAGTACACAGGCTGATTGCCAGCATGTATGCAAAAGACAACTTTGTTGGAAATTATTTTCTTGGATCACCTTTCTTTGCTTCCAAATTTTATGGGTATTGTACAATTTTACATTGACTTGAGATTGAATCTTTGTGAAGAATTCTAATGTCAATTTGAATTTTTCTCTCAGTAAATGATTGTCTTATTCCCCATACTGTTTGCCTGTTACTTTGATACTTATAATTTAATAACTTAGGGTATATTTTTATTGTCCATAATTATTAGTCACATTCTGTATGTGATAAATAATATTCTTGAATTACAGAGACAACTTTCCATTTTTTCCAGAATATTCTCTTCTATTATAACTTCCCTTTTATTTTTCTTTCACACTTTATGAGGTTTAAAAATTTTTTTAGAGTTAATTATCCTAAAATTTGATAGTCTTGCCTTCCACATCTTTTATAGTATCTCAAATTCAAATTGTTATGTTCCTCGGCATTCACTGGATCTCAATTTATTGTAATTATTGTTATAATTCAATTTTCAATAGGATCCCCTCTAAATTGTCTATTTGTTCACTATGTTTCAGTCAAGTGTCTTAGCCTTCTATCCTTTAAAGAGTTGTGATTGTTTTTTTCACCAGATCATCCTTTTGCTTGGGCTTCTGCTTCTCAGTCTTTTTATACCATTTCTACTCCAGAACTTAGTGGAAGTTGAACCACATTGCAGGAGCCCTTCCCTACTCCAGCTAAAGCTACCTCCACTGTGTGCACTCTCAATATATTCCCCATTTATTCTTGTAGTGCTTCCCACTACTTTTCAGGCCATGAGATATCAAATTGATTAATGAATTAATTAGTATATTATGACCTTTTTTCTTCCTCTTCACTCATGCCACCTTTAATATGTAAGCTTCAATCCATTAATGGAGCAGCTTGCTTCTCCAGTGACTGGCATAAAAGAGGTGCTTGATAACTGGTGGGAGTGACATCAGCAAGAGGGCAGAAAAGTAGGATCCAGCATGTTCCCACACAGAAACACCATCTGACGTGCAGTCATGGACCAAAATACCTTCATAAGAGCTCAGAAGTCCAGATAAGATATCACAACACCCATGTGTGGAACACAGACGTGAGAACAGATGCATTGAAGAGGGTAGGAAAGACAGTTTGACTTTACTTACAGCACATGTTCCCAAAGCTTATACAGTGCAGCTCTGAGAGATTCCCTTTGTCTAGAAGCTCTCCTATGGGGGAAGGACAATGAAATGAATGTCTGACTTCACTATGGCCTCCAATATCAGATCTGCTTCAATAAACAAAACTTGCTCCAGTTGACCTCGGCTACAGGCCCACAACCCTGGAAACAGGTTTTAGGCTGGCCCCTGTGAACCCAGCTCAGGGGTTACTTAGTGTCACTGTCAGGCTGGCCCATGCTTACACAGGCTGCAGGCCTTCCCAGGCAGATCCAGGCTCAAAGTCACTCAGAAGACCCAAGACCCACTGCCTTCTCACAGACCCCAACCAGTGTCCATACAGTCTCTGGCTGGGATGGCTGATGAGGGGTTTCCCTTGATGAAGTCAGTCTCTAAATATTGGAAGAGGTTACTGCATTTTCAAATGTACAGACAACAGTGCAAGACTGCAAGGATCAGGGGCGCCGGGGTGGCTCAGTCAGTTAAGTGTCTGGCTTCAGCTCGGGTCATGATTCTCTGCTCAGCGGGGAGCCTACTTGTCTCTCTCTCTCTCTCTGCCCCTTCCTCTGCATGTACACTATCTCTCTCTCAAATAAATAAATAAAATCTTTTTAAAAAATTAAATAAAAAAGACTACAAGGATCAAAGAATTGGAGACATATGGCACCACCAACGGGAAAAAAATAAAGCCTTAATAACTGACCTTATAAAATGGGGATCTATAAACTGCCTCATAAGAATTCAAAATAATCTTAAAGAACCTGAGAGAGCTACAAGAGAACACAGATAGGTAACTAAATAAAGTCAGGAAAATAATACACAGAAAAAGCAAGAAAGTCAATCAAGAGATAGCAGACTTGATCAAACAGATGAAAGAATCAGTAAGCTCAAATATAGGTCTTTTGAAATTATCCACTCAGAGAAGGAAAAAGAAAACAGAACAACAACAAAAAGTGTGAAGGAAGCCTATGATTTATGAGATACTACCAAATAAATCAATATATACATATTATGGAAGTCTTAGAAGGAGAAGAGAAAGATAAAGGGGCATCATGCTTATTTAAAGAAATGTTGGCTGAAAAAAATCACAAATTTGGGAAGGGGAATGAACATCCATATTTCCAAAGTTCAAAAGACCACAAATATATAGAACTTGAAGAGGTCTACACAAAGACACATTATAATTAAATTGTCAAAAGTCAATCATAAAAGGAATTTTAAAAGCAGCAAGAAAAAAATATCTTGCCACATACAACAGGAGCCTGGTAATATTATTAGTGGATTTCTCAGCAGAAACTTTTCAGTGCAGGAAAGAGTGGGATGATATATTCAAAGCCATGAAAGAAAAAAGCCTTCAGCTGAGATTAGTATACCTGGTAAAACTATCCTTTAAAAATGAAGGAGAGATACAGGCTTTCCCAAACAAATAAAAACTGAGGGAATTCATCACTTCTAAAACTAACATAAGAAGTACTAAAAGGACTTCTTCAAGTCAAAATTTAAAGACACTAAAAAGCAGTATAAAAGCATACAAAAATATATATCCCACAGGTAAAGGTATATATATAAACAAATACAAAATAATGTAATACTGTAAGAGTAGTACATAAATCCCTTTAAACTGTAGTATAAAAGTTAGAAGACAAAAGTATTAAGAATAACTATAGCTAAAAAAGTGGTTAATGGATACATAATATAAAAATACATAAGTTCATATATCAATAAAATAAAGAGTAAGGGAGGAGGAATAAAGAAGTATGTATGTGATTGATATTAAGCTATTATCAGCCCAAAATAGACCATTATAATAATTAGAAGTTATCTGCAAGCCTCATGGTAGCCACAAAGAAAAAAAATACAGAAAATATAAAAAAGATAGAGAAAAGAATCAAAACACATGACTACAAAAAATCATCAAAAAACAAAGAAACCTGGGGCGCCTGGGTGGCACAGCGGTTGGGCGTCTGCCTTCGGCTCAGGGCGTGATCCTGGCGTTATGGGATCGAGCCCCACATCAGGCTCCTCTGCTGTGAGCCTGCTTCTTCCTCTCCCACTCCCCCTGCTTGTGTTCCCTTCTCTCGCTGGCTGTCTCTATCTCTGTTGAATAAATAAATAAAATCTTTAAAAAAAAAACAAAAAAAAAAAAACAAAGAAACCTGTCAGAGAGCGATAGAGGAAAAAAAGAATTACAAAAGAGACAGAACACAATTTTTAAAATAGCAATAGTAAGTCATTACCAATAAATAATTATGGTACATGTAAATGGAGTAAACTCTCTAAACAAAAGACATAGAATGGTAAAATGGATTTTTTAAAACACAAGATCCATCTATATGTTGTCTTCAAGAGACCGATTTTAGATTTAAGTACACAAATAAGCTGAAAGCAAAAATTTGGTAAAAGATAATGCATGTAAATAGTAACTAAAAGGGAATGGCTATACATACAAATAGTAACCACAGGTAGCTATACTTATATCAGACAAAATAGACTTTAAGCCGAACTGTCACAAGAGACAAAGAAGGGCATTGCATATTGATAAAAGTGTCAATTAAGCAGGAAGATGTAACAGTTATAAATATTTATGCACCCAACATCAGATCACTTAAATATATAAAGTAAACATTGACAGGTCTAAAAGCAGAAATAGACAGCAACACAGTTGAGACTTCAATACTCCATTTACAATAATAGACAGATCAACCAGACAGAAAATCAATAAGGACATAATAGCAGACTCAAGCTACACCATAACCAAATGAACCTAACAGACATATACAGAACATTCCACCCAACAGCACCAGAATACACATTCCTCTCAAGCTCACATGGAATATTCTCCAGGACAAATCATATGCTATGTGAAAAAATGTCTTAACAAATTCAAGCAAATCGATATTATTCCAACTATCTTTTCTGACCAAAATTAAAGGAAACTAGAAAATAAACAGCAGAAGTAAAACAGAAAAATTCACAAATGGATGGGAATTTAAAAATACAATCTTGGTAAGAAGAATTAAGATGGTGGAGGAGTACACAAAACTGGTCTCGTCCTTCAAACACAGCTAGATATCAAAACATTCTGAACACCCAAGAAACCAATCAGAGGTCTGAAAAAACAAAAACTGCAAGACTACCAGTAGAAAAGTGATCACCTTTTGGAAGGTAGGGGGTGCGGAGAGTTGACTTGGGAGAGATATAACTGTGGGTATTGTGGCGGGGAGGGAGCCCAGCTTACTAAGGCTACCATAAAGTATGATATGCTGTAGAGCACAACATCTGGACTTTCAGAAGTCTGCTATCATGGGGGATGCGCCTGCCTTAAAGGCGCTCAGGTGGTGAAACAGGGCAGAATCTCAGGTGTCATAGCATGGTCCAAAGCTCCCCCTGAGTCTCAAGAATGGGTAGTGCCATCCTGGCTGCACTGTTTCAAGGAATGGGAGTGGGACGCTGGTTGAGAGCAGTGAGTCTTGGAGCTGGCCTTCCGCTCTCTTTTGCTATAAACTGGAAACCACTGCACAGTCCTGTGACTGCTTTCCTGGGAACAGCTGACGAAGGCAAAAGCACGGGGAGACACCTCCCCCGCTGTGCGCTCCCCCGCCCCCCCAACAGCACAGGTCTGTTCCACAGGAGTCCGTAAAATTTGGAGTTTTAAAACTCAATTGCGCACCTGAGATAAAAAAGCTCAGACACAGGCAGGGCGAACACAGGGTTCAGACAGAAACCGGGAACACCAGTGGAATGATTGATTGCTCTTCTGTGAGGGCTCACTGAAGATAGGGGGTGCAAACTCTGGGGCTAGAGAGCTGGGCACCACCAAATTCATCCTACTCATTAGCACCAAATGGCTTCAGGGAGCAAAACAACGCCACCTAGTGGAGGCCAAAGTCACTTACACCAAGCCCCACTTCTTGTGCCCTGGAGAAGCATTTGCACTGAAATAAGCCTGAAAATCAGCACTGCGGGCCTTCTCCCAGACAAGCACAAGCAACTCACTTGCACCAAGACCACTGATCATAGAGTGCTGCAAAGCTTCAGTTCTAGGGGATATAGGATCTAACTTCTTTTTTACTGTTAGTCTTTATTTTTTTATTTTCTTATTTTTTCAATTCCCTTTTTAAATTTTTTATTAATTTTTTCAATTTATATATATACATATATATACATATGTATATATATATTTGTTTATTTTCAATTTCTTTTTTTCTTTTCTTTTCTTTTTTAATTTCGGGATCTAGATTTTTTTAACAAGCAGACCAAAACACACCCAGGATTAATTTTTCCTTTGGGGGGGGTTCTTCTTTTTGTTTTGTTTTCTGGTTTTGTTTGTTCATTTGTTTTCTTTCTTCTTTTTTCTTCTGGACAAAAAGATAAGATAGAGAAATTCAACCCAAAAGAAAGAACAGGAAGTAGAACTCATGGCCAGGGAGTTAATCAATATAGATATAAGTAAGATATATGAAATAGAATTTAAAATGATTTTAAGGCTACTAGCTGGGCTTGAAAAAAGCATAGAAGACACTATAGAATCCTCTACTCCAGAGATAAAAGAACTAAAAGCTAGTCAGGCCAAAACAAAAAATGCTATAACCAAGATGCAATCCCAAGTGGAGGTCATAAAAACAAGATGGATAAAGCAGAGGAACAAATCACTGATACAGAAGATAAAATTATGGAAAATAATGAAGCTGGAAAGAAAAGGAAAAGAAAGGTAATGGACCACAAAGGTAGACTTAGGGAACTCAACTTATTAAAACATAATAACATTTGTACCATGAGTCCTAAGGATGAAGAGAGAGAAAAAGGGGCAGAAGGTTTATCTGAATAAATTGCATCTGAAAACTTCCCTAATCTGGGGAGGGACACAGACATCAAAATCTGAGAAGCACAAAGAACTCCCATTAAATCCAACAAAAGCCAACCATCACCAAGGCATATCCTAGTCAAATCACAAAATACACAGACAAGGAAAAAATCCCGAAAGCAGCAAGGGGGGAAAAAAGCCCTTAACCTACAAGGGAATACAGATCAGGTTAGCAACAGATCTGTCGACAGAAACATGGCAGCCCAGAAGAAATTGGCATGATATATTCAATGTGATGAATGGGGAAAATATGCATCCAATAATTTTTTATCTAGCAAGATTGTCCTTATGAATAGAAGGAGAGATGAAGAGTTTTCCAAACAAAAACTAAAGCAGTTTATGACCATTTAACCAGCTCTGCAAGAAATTTTAAGAGGAACTCTTTGAGTGGAGGAAAAAAAAACAAAAGCAACAAAGACCAGAAAGGACCAGAGAACATCACCAGAAACATCAATTCTACAGGTAACACAATGACACTAAATTTATATCTTTCAATAATTGCTCTGAATGTAAATGGACTAAATGCTCCAATCAAAAGACATAGAGTATTAGAATGGATTAAAAAAATCAAAATCCATCTATATTCTGCCTACAAGAGACTCATTTTAGACCTAAAGACACATGCAGACTGAAAGTGAGGGGATGGATAGCCATCTATCATACTAATGAACATCAAAAGAAAGACAGAGTAGCCATACTTATATCAGGCAAACTGAATTTTAAAACAAAGACTATAACAAGAAATGAAGAAAGGCATTATATCATAATTAGTCTATCCGTCAAGAAGATCTAACAATATTTATGCCCCAAACTTGGGATCACCCAAATATATAAATCAATTTATAATCAACATAAAGAAACTTTTTGATAATAATACAGTAATAATAGGGGACTCTAACACCTCACTTATAACAATGGACAAATAATCTAAGCAGAAAATCAACAAGGCAACAATGCCTTTGAACGATACTAGTTTATCAGATGGACTTAACAGATATATTCAGAACACTTCATCCGAAAGCATCAGAATACACATTCTCTTTGAGTGTACATGGGACATTCTCCAGAAGAAACTGGGTCAAAAATCGGCTCTCAACAAGTACAAAAAGATCAAGATCACACCATGCATATTTTCAGACTACAGAAACTTGAAGTCAGCCACAAGAAAAAATTTAGAAAGACCCAAATGCATAGAGGTTAAAGTACATACTACCAAAGAATGAATGACTTAAACAGGAAATTAAAGAAGAAATTAAAAAAAATACATGGAAACAAATGAAAATGAAAACATGACAGTCCAAAACCTTTGGGATGTAGCAAAGTCAGTCCTAGGAGGGACGTATATTGCAATTCAGGCTTACCTCAAAAAGCAAGAAAAGTATCAAATATACAACCTAACTTTACATGTAAAGGAGCTAAAAAAGGAACAGGAAATAAAGCTGAGGCCAGCAGAAGGGAAATAACAAAGTATAGAGCAAAAATATATGATACAGAAACAAGCCAAAAAACCAGTAGAACAGATTAACAAAACTAAGAGCTGGTTCTTCAAAAGAATTAATAAAATTGATATACCCCTAGCCAGACTGATCAAAAAGAAAAGAGAGAGGACCCAAATAGATAAAAACCGTGACTGAAATTGGAGAGATCACAACCAACACCACAGAAATACAATTATAAGAGAATGCTATGAAAAAATTATATGCCAACAAACTGGGCAGCCTGGAAGAAAGGGACAAATTCCTAGAAACCTGCAATCTACCAAAACTGAAACAGGGAGAAATAGAAAACCTGAACAGACCCATAACTAGCAAAGCAATTAAATCAGTAATAAAAAAAATGTCCCAAAAAAACAAAAGTTCTGGGTCAGATAGATTCTGAGGGAAATTCTACCAGACATTTAAAGAAGAGTTAACATCTATTCCTTTCAAACTTCCAAAAAATAGAAATGGAAGGAAAACTTCAAATCTCATTCCATGAAGCCAGCATTACCTCAATTCCAAAACCAAAGACCCCTCTGAAAAGGAGAATTACAGGCCAATTATCTCTGACGAACATGGATGCAAGAATTCTCAATAAAATACCAATAAATTGAATTCAATAGTACATTAAAAGAATTATCCACCACGATCAAGTGGGATTTATTCCTTGCCTACAGGGGTGGTTTAATATTCTCAAATCAATCGATGTGATACACCACATTAATAAAAGAAAGGATAAGAATTACATAATCCTGTCAATAGATACAGAAAAGGCATTTGACAAATGCATTGACAGCATCCTTGCTTGATAAAAAACCCTCAACAAAGTAGGGATAGATGGAACATAACTCAGGATCGTAAGCGCCATATATGAAAGACCCACAGGTAATATCATCCTCAATGGGTAAAACTGAGAGCCTTTCCCCTTTGATCAGGAACAAGACTAGGATATCCTCTCTTACCATTGCTATTTAACAGAGTACTGAAAGTCTTAGCCTCAGCAATCAGACAACAAAAAGAAATAAAAGGCATCCAAATCGGCAAGGAAGCAGTCAAATATTCACTATTTGCAGAAAACATAATAGTCTATGTAGAAAACCTGAAGGACTCCACCAAAAAAATTGCTAGAACTAATACATGAATTCAGCAAAGTTGCAGGATATAAAATCAATGTGCAGAAATCCACTGCATTTCTGTACACCAATAACAAAACAGCAGAAAAAGAAGTTAAGGAATCAATCCCATTTGCAATTGCACCAAAAACCATCAGATACCTAGGAGTAAACCTAACCAAAGAGGTAAAAGATCTGTACTCTGAAAACTACAGATCACTTTTGAAAGAAATTGAAGAGGACACAAAGAAACAGAAGAGCATTCCACACTCATCGATTGGAAGAGCAAACATTGTTAAAAAGTGTATACTATCCAAAGCAATCTATGTACATATTCAGTGAAATCCCTGTCGACATACCACCAACATTTTACACAGAACTAGAACAAACAATCCTAAAATATGGATGGAACCACAAAAGACTCCGAATAGCCAAAGCAATTCTGAAAAAGAAAAACAAAACTGGAGGCATCATGATTCTGGATTTCAATCTATATTACAAAGCTGTAGTCAGCAAGACAGTATAGTACTAGCACAAAAACAGACACATGGATCAATGGAACAGAACAGAGAACCCAGAAACAAACCCACAACTATATGGTCAACTAATCTTCAAAAAAGCAGGAAAGAATATCCAAAGGAAAAGACAATCTCTTTAACAAATGGTGTTGGGAAAACTGGATAGTAACGTGCAGAAGACTGAAACCGAACCACTTTCTTACACCATACACAAAAACAAATCCAAAATGGTTGAAAGAACTAAATGTGAGACAGGAAACCATCAAAATCCTGGAGAAGAACACAGGCAGCACCCTCTTTGACCTTGGCCACAGCAACTTCTTACTAGGGACATCACTGGAGGCAAGGGAAACAAAAGCAAAAATGAACTATTGGGACTTCATCAAGATAAAAACTTTCTGCACAGTGAAGGAAATAATCAACAAAACTAAAAGGCAGCCTAGAGAATGGGAGAATATATTTGCAAATGACATATCTGATAAAGAGTTAGTATCCAAAGCTATAAATAACCTATCAAACTCAACACTCAAAGAACAAAAAATCCAGTCAAGAAATGGGCAGAGGACATGAATAGACAGTTTTCCAAAGAAGACATCCAGATTGCTAACCGACACATGAAAAGATGCTCAACGTCACTCATCACCAGGGAATTGTAAATCAAAACCACAATGAGATACCACCTCACGCCTGTCAGAATGGCTAAAATTAAAAACACAAGAAACAACAGGTGTTGGTGAAGATGCAGAGAGAGGGGAGCCATCTTACACTGTTGGTGGGAATGCAAACTGGTGCAGCCATTCTGGAGAAGAGTATGGAGGTTCCTCACAAAGTTAAAAATAGAACTACCTTGTGATCCGCCAATTGTCCTATTAGGTATTTACCCAAAGGACACAAAAATACTGATTCAAAGGGATACGTGCACTCTGATGTTTAAAGAAACATTATCAACAGCAGCCAAATTATGGAAAGAGCCCAAATGTCCATCAACTGATGACTGGATCAAGAAGAAGTGGTGTATATATATACAATGGAATATTACTCAGCCATCAAAAAGAGTGAAATCTCACCATTTGCAACAACATGGATGAAGCTATGGTGCATTACGCTAAGTGAAATAAGTTAGTCAGAGAGAGACAAATACCATCTGAATTCACTCATATGTGGAATATAGGAAACAAAACAAATGAGCATGGGGGGAAAAAGAGAGAGGCAAACCAAAAAACAGACTCAACTATAGACAGCAAACCGATGGTTACCAGGGGAGGGAAGAGAGTGGGGGAGGGGTGAAAGAAGTGATGGGTGTTAAGGAATGCACTCATAATGAGCACCACATGCTGTATGGAAGTGTTGAATCACTATATTGTACACCTGACTAATATTACTCTGTATGTTAACTAACTGGGATTAAAATAAAATGATATGATATTTCTTTCCTATTTCTTTTGAGATAGTTTTCTAAGCACAACTCTTAGAGCAAATAAATATAAAAAAGAAAAAATCTTTTCTATAGAAAAATAAAGAATTTTTATGTCCAAAATAACCATAAATAAAATGACCAACTGGGGAAATATTTACAAAATGCAGAACTAATATATAGAAAATATTTTAAATTAATTAGAAAATATGAACACCTCCATAAAGACATTTTAAAGGTATGGTATTTAGAAAATTTATTTTAAAAAATGTTCATTGGAAACATAGAAACATAAGAAAAATTTAAAACTTTAATGCTAATTGAAGAGATGAGAATTAAGATAGTTTTCTCTATCGGATTAGTAAACAAATATCTACAGATCATTTGGATATGAAATAACTAATAGGAATAGATGCTATCAGTTGGAATTCAAACTGGGACACATTTCTTTAAAGCAATTAGACAATATGTCTGAAAATGTTAATTATGAAAAAATGCTATTGCCCTTTTACTTATGCTAGGAGCTGTTCCAACCAGTAATTAGACAAGTGTCCAAAGATAGTATGGTGGGTGTATGTGTGTGTGTGTGTAAAATATGGTTGCTGCAATGTTTTTCTAATACCAATGTATTTTAAATAAACGAAAGTATAAATTCTGGGGGTTTATTTGATTGTAATATATTCCATTCATGTAATGCTATCCAGCTGTTCAAAATATTGTTTAATATATTGATTTAGGGAAATATTAAGGTCTTCATGTTACAATGTTTAAATAGCATGTGACAAAATTCCTAAATTCTTAATATTTCTGTCTGAATTGCTATGTTACTTTTTGCTTATATCTGATTTTAAATTTGTCTAGAAAGAATATTTCCTTTGCAATAAAATAGGAAAGAGTTGTGTACGTATTTTAATTTTTCCCCCAGTTCAAATCTCAAGCTTTCAAGTGGTTCTATATGTCTTGGATTGTGCTCATCTTTGCCTCTCATGAAATGTTTTTACTTATGTGCTTATTTTTATTTTTTTGAGACATTAATCTCCACATCTGTCATTATGATAAATGACTCGTTTTATTTATTTATTTATATTTTTTTAAAGATTTATTTATTTATTTATTCCACAGAGATAGAGACAGCCAGCAAGAGAGGGAACACAAGCAGGAGGAGTGGGAGAGGAAGAAGCAGGCTCATCGCAGAGGAGCCTGATGTGGGGCTCGATCCCATAACGCCGGGATCATGCCCTGACCCGAAGGCAGACGCTTAACCGCTGTGCCACCCAGGCGCCCCAAATGACTCATTTTAAATGTCTTCTCATCATTTGTTAAAATGTTAATTCCAAATCATCATCATCGTCATCAAGATTGAAGGAACCCCTTGCATAAATATATAAATATGTAATAAAATAAGCTTTTGATTTTTTCTTTTTATAGGTTATATTTTTTAAAATACTGAGTTTGTATTTAGCAAACTGCATTTTTACTACAGAATTCAAGTTGAAAGACACAGATAAATTCAAGCATTTTGCAGTGCTTTTTCTTAAGCAGCTGTTTTCTGTATTCTTTAGTCTCCATTAATAACCCTCTCTGTTTCATCAGATGCAAAGCATTTTCCTTTTGGGGCTTAAAAACATTTTCAAATACACACTAACATTATGCCACAAAAGCATTTTCTAATGAATAGCCCATGTTTTACAAGGTTTAGCATTTTCTTCTGTTGTGTATGTACAATGGCCACAGTAATTTATGAAGACTCCTCAAAGACATCTGTGAAAAACCGCTTTGTTAATGTATATCCACACTGCAAGCAATTTCCTCTCTATCATGTCAGCATTGTTGGAAATGTGTTAGAGGTTAGCTAGCAGGTCATCACTCATTCAGTTGGACCGTGGAGAGGAGAAGTGGCAGGACTGTGGTCCCTGATATAAGCCAGGCTGTAGCAGGACACCATATAAAGTTACCTTCAAGTAGTTTTTGGACGTTAAAACAACAACAATAACAACAACAAAACCTGCCAAACTGTTTCCCAGAGTGGCTGTATCCTTTTTTACATTCTCACCAGTTACGGATGAGTGATCAGTCTCTTCGCATCCTCTCCAACATTTTGGTGTTTTCAGTATTTTTAATTTTAGCCATTCCGATAGCTTGCAGTTTGGCAGTTTCTTATAAACCTAAACAAGAGATCTCCATAGACAGAGAAATTGCTCTCTTGGGCATTTATCCTGGAGAAATAGAAATATATGTTCACATAAAAACCTGTACACAAATGTTCAAGGCAATTATATTTGTATAACAGCCCAAAACCAGATGCAACCCGGGTGCCCTCCGGCAGGTAAACAATTAAACTGGTACGTCCATTCCATAAAATTCTACTCACTAATAAAAAATAAATAAACTCTTGATACACATGGCCACCTGGATGAATCTCAAGGGAAATAGGGTGAGTGGGGGGGAAAGGCCGTTCTTAAAATTTTCCATGCTGTATTATTCCATTCATATAACATTCTTGAAATGACAAAATTATAAAAATGGAGAACAGATTAGTGGTTGCCAGGTTTAAGGAAGGGGTGAGCACAGAAGGAAAGTGATTGTTGTTACAAAAGGTCAAGATAAAGAGTCCACATGGTGATGGAAATACTTTGTATTTCAACTGTGTTTTGGATACATGAACCTACACATGCAATGCATTTCATAGCACTAAACATCCACAATAACACTGGGAAAATCTGAACAAGATGTCGATGCCCTGGTTGTGATATGGTACTATGGTTTTGCAAGATGTTATCATTAGAGGAAAGTAGATAAAGTGTGCATGAGACCTCTCTGTATTGTGTCTCACAACTGCATGGGACTGTACAATAATCTAAAAGGAGAATGTTTAATTAAAATCAAGGCCCTTATTGCATGGTGCACTGGGCGTTATACGCAACTAATGAATCATCGAACTTTACATCAGAAACCAGGGATGTACTGTATAGTGACTAACATAATATAATAAAAAAAATAATAAATAAATAAATAAAAAATAAAAAAAAATCAAGTTTGAAAGAGAATGATGAGTCAATCATACGTAAGTAGCTTATAAAGAGGTGGTCCATCAATTGCCAGATGTTCAGTATGCGGTGAGCCCTAAGTCTTCCAGGGCTCACTCATGACTTTGTACTTCATCTTGACCAGAATGAGGAGTTTTAAATTCTCACCGAAGCTGAAAATAAACTGTGACTCAGAGACTCTGTTCAGCTTAACTCTTTCCTTACTTAGCTAACTTTGTGTTTGCTGTTCAGTTTCATATTAATTACCTCATCAGACAGGATGCAATTAGGGAAGATAATATATTTTTTTTAAATCCCAGGTTTTTTTAATTTAATTTTTACAAATTTTAATTGCCTCTAATTAAATAAAGGGAATTGATTCCCCGACAATTCAGAGATGTGGGAAGGAAAAAGAGCATTGGATAATAAATAAACAAACAAAAGGCTGGTACCTAGTGATATCCCATTCATAGAACTGGGGAGGATGAGCACAGAAAGGAAATGGTGCATCCAGGATCCTGGACACTTGGTTTTGCACTACTGGTGCTCTGCTCAGCCAGTCCTAGAACTGGGAAGACAAAACCCATCCTGTCAGCATTCAATTACAGTGGAGGTCGCTATGTGATCCACCAAAAAAGAAGTAGTGTTTGAATTTGTGAATGTAGAAAGGAGGCAACTACTATCAGACGTGCTTCTAGATGCAAGGAGAGAAGAAATAAATATTTTTTTCCCTTTTTCCTCTCTTCTTCCCTTCCGATCTTCCATGGTTGCTTTCTTCTGGCAAAGTCTAACAGCTGTCATGCGAGCTTGAGCAATGCAGTTTGCAGACTACCAGATCCAATGTTATAGGCAAAAATTTTAGTAGAGATGCTGCGTTTGAGGCTGAGGAAAAACAAGTGAAAAAGAGACAAGGTCACCTTTCACATTTATTTGTGTATAAATAAAGGTTGATAAAACAGAAATATTTAATTAGTCATACAAAAGAAGAGAAATGAGAAAAACTATGTCATCTTTTAGGTTCTAAGTATTCATGCACAATGAATCTCACCATGGGGCTAGCATCAGTACATATGTTTATTCATGTTGCTGAATACAACTTACTTATAGCTCCTCTGCTGAATAAAAGCGTATCTTCAACAGTTGTCTTCAAACATGGGAATGTAAGATCAGGGAAACACAAAGACATTGTAAAAAATGTAAGTCTGTATTAACACTATCAATTTCCAAATATTCAACTTTTCTCTGTATTTTTTTCTTAACATTGATCTGTTTCACAATGTTCACTCAGGGAATACGTAGCCTCATGGAGCATGCTTGTTCTGGTCATGGGAAGAAATGAGTTCAGGATCCTCCTGTACTGCCATCTTGACCATTTTTTAACCACATAATACAACAGACATTTTTCTGTTTTATATTTAACCATATTTTTCAAATCTTATGTATAATTTTGTTGTATGAGTGTGTGCTACTAATCTGTTAAAATATGTCAAGTAGGAAAATGTTTTGCAAATGTCTGTAATTATTGTTAGTTATTAAACAATACAAGTGACCCAGTGTCATTATGAGATTAACAGTTCTTGGTTCAACATAAAAATTTGCCTATAAATGACTAACATGTTGCAAAAACCGTATGCATTCAAGACTTTGACATTCAACTAACCTAAGATAGTAATTCCAAAAAAAATTGAAATAAAAAATTATCTGACTCATGTTTTATTGCACATCTTAGACTGCTACAAGAAGATATATACTCTTCTCTGCTACATTGTAGAGATAAACAAAAATTATTAAAATATTGAGTATTAAATATAAAATGATCCAGGGAGAGGGGATTTATGGGAAATCCTGTATCTTCTCAATTTTGTTGTGAGTCTGAGTCCTAAGACCTGAGTTCTAAAACTAGGGATTGAGTCATGTGGGTTGCAGTTCAGAACCTGGAAACTCCAGAATTCCCAGAACTCTTTGAGTCTTCCACTAAATGTGTGTCACTATTCCCATTTAATACCTAGTGCTTCACTCCCATGACTTGAAAACACAATAAATGTTAATGCCTTGAAAATGTAAGGAGTGCTATTCTCAGGTTCTACTCAGAACTCCCCTCCTGGTTATCAAACACATATGAAGCATTAAATCTCAGCAAAAATCATTGAGGAGAATTTCTGGTTCAGGTAAAGGTGGAAAGGATTATAAGTCAAGGGACTGTAGGGCCAAGACAACATATACTAACATGAATGATAGTAAGGGTGCTGAATCAAGAGAAACAGGCATAAAGTTGGATAATGATAAATTTATTGGCATAAAAACCCTGTCCCAGGACATAGGAATAAGTTACCTGCCAAACACCCAGGAAGACTCTATTAATAGGCTACTAGAATGACTCTTGATAGTTTGAAAACATGATAATCCATGCCAAATGAGGTAGAAAAGTTAGAATATCCATGGCAGATTGTGAAGGAAAAAATAAGAAACCTCATGAAAGTGTCAATGCTAGGATGACCATACCACGTAGGGTCTAAAAACCCACAATGTGCTATGTTGCATGAGCAGCTTGAATGGTCACCCTTTACCAAAGTGACAAGGAGTGTCCTGGTGAGGTGTCACTAGCATCACTAAGAAGCTCAGTGGCAGCTGTCCTCCCTATGGCAAGGCTGAATGTAAGTAAAGTTGTGGAAGAGCAGAGCTCCCTAGTTAGCGATGGAAATTCTAGGATCCCAAAATAATAGAAGTCAGGTTGCAGGACTTAATCTTCAGAAGCAAAGTAGCCATAATTATTAAAAATGAGTATGGGGTGCCTGGGGGCTCTGTGGGTTAAGCACCTGCCTTGGCCCAGGTCATGATCCTGGGGTCCTGGAATTGAGCCCCACATTGGGATCCCTGCCGGCAGGGAGCCTGCTTCTCCCTCTCCCTCTGCTGCTCCCCCTGTTTGTGCTATCTCACTCTCTGTGTCAAATAAATAAATAAATAAAATCTTAAAAAGGGGGGGCAAGTGGCTAGAGAAGTTTGACCTATAGAAAACTATGGAGTTTGTTCCTAGAAGTACAACAGATGGGCAGCCAATAAGGATATTACTTAATCTATACAATCAAAAGAATATGTTGACAATGGAATAGATAATCAAGATCTAGGGCCATTTATTTGGGCAACCATATACTGGAGAAAGGGGTCTACCCAAACATTTTGAAGACTACTACATTGTCAATGTTTTTGACAAATGCCTCTAGGTAGCAGCTTTAGCACTGAGTGAGCTCTGGATTAGTGGAAATAAAAGCAAGCTTTTTGAGCCAGTCTTCCCAAGAGCCACCAGACAGGTCAACACAAATAATTAAAATTCTTTGTAAATTGGACGCATTCTGTTCCTTCCAGTACTGATACTAGGAATGTGGGCTATTACATTTAAGGCTAATGCCGCACTGGGCTGAGCTATTAAGTAGGAGATGAGACTAGGATAAGTTATAATGCCAGAAAACTTAGTATTCTTACAGAGATTCAACTAACCTTCTAGAATAAGCACTCTTCTGATTGTTGCAAGCTTTTTGTTAGAGTTTAAGTCTATAAAAGTTGACTCTAACAGTTTTTGTTGGTTTTCTCGTTGCTTTTATGAATGGGCATACTTTGGAGTTCCTTACTCCACTGTTTCCACGGATGTCATTCTGATTGTATTTCATAAGCTTATTTGTTATAGACCCTACCATAAATATGATGCACAATGGCCATAAGAAAATGCACATTAGATTGTTTCCTGAAAAAAAAAAAAGTAACTTGTTCACATTTTAGAACAATATAGATCTTTAAAAATTAGACAATAAAACTTAAGTGGGTGAAGAAAGAAAAAAGTGCTTTATAAAAATATAATGTATTTCAGATGTTATAACAGAGATGATAGGCAATTTGTTGCATCAGGTTTTCATCAAAGATATTTGCCTTTTATAGCATGGATGTCAGTAAAGGACACTGCAGAACTGAAGTTCCATAGGAGGTGTATGTTGGGGGTATTATGGTTTTTTTTTTTAAATATTAGTTAACTAAACCTTTGGCTTAACAGTAAATTATTACTGACTCAGAAATGAAATCTGTCTATTTAAAAATTACGAATTCATATTTCAAAGGAGAATTTGGAAGAATAGCAGCTTGCAGAAAAAAATAAATAAAATATTCAACCCCTATATTTAGCTCTTCCACTTCTCAGGATGGTAGGTTAGGCTTGGGGAAAGCATCTCTTAAGGAAAGGTTATTTTAACCACCAGCCAGAATACAACATTGAAGATCTGAATTGCTGTACAAGAGAGTCTGGCTAGAAATCAAATTTTCAATCTCCCTGCTTCACATATTTTATGTTTGTGAATGAAGCAATTTCAGCACAAACTCAAAGGGATATTTTATTAAGAGGATAAAAGGTTGTGCTGGACATTTGCCGGTCTGCTCTTGTATATATCCCTATTCTATCACTGGGAATACCATTTCCCAAGATCCCTTGCAAGTGGCCTATCTTTCATCTATCGAAAAATTATCTTCAAGTTTCCACAATTACTATTTCAGGTAACTTTTAGGATCACATTATCAATTTCTAACAAAATTCCATTTGGAGACTTGACTGTTGTTGAATTGAATTTGTAGACTACTTTTTGGAGAAATTGATGTCTTTACAATATTAAGCCACCCTATTCACACATCCAGTTTATCTTTTCATTTTTTTCATCTTTCTTTCTGTCATTTAGTAGAGTTTGATAACTTTCTCCACCACTTTTACACATATTTGTTTGATGTTAGATGTTTTCCATCCCTCCATCCTTCCTCCCTCCCTTCCCTTTGCTTATTTCTCTTTCTTTCGTTCTTTCTTTCTTTTTTCTTTCTTTTTTCTTTCTTTTTTCTTTCTTTTTTCTTTCTTTCTTTCTTTCTTTCCTTCTTTCTTTCTTTCTTTCTTTCTTTCTTTCTTTCTTTCTTTCTTTCCCCTTTTTTAAATAGGATCCCTTTTTTCTTCCATTTCCTAAATGTATAGACAGCAATTCGTTGTTTATGTTTAATTGCATCTGGCAGCTTATTGCTCTTTTATGTTAGTTTTAATACTTTGTAAGTACTTTATCTACATTTTCTAGGAAGATGATGATATCATCTATAAATAACGGTTTTGCCTCTGTCTCTTCTCTGCTGTCACCACTTCCTCACTGTGCTATTTGTATTCAAGCCTCAATACATAATTGAATAAAACAGTAATGCCACACTGGGTGTTCTGGTCTCATTTCTGATAGAGAAGGCACCTAAATTTCAGAACACAGTATAATGATTGCTGAAGCTTTCTTTGATACATGTTTTTCTCATATAATTTTCAATGATGATGAATTCCACTCTTACTTTTGGGTTTTAAACACAAATTTGTGTTGAATTTTAAAAATAGTTTACAGTATCTAATTAAATAACTATACAAATTTAATCCTCACATTTTTGAAATACATTAATAGTTATGCTATTGTTAGAGAATTCTTATTCTCTTAAATAAATCTTAATTGGTGTTGGAATTGTATTCTTTTAATATATTTCTGCAGTCATTCCATTTTATTTTTTGTGTTTCTGAATATTTGCTCACAGGTAAGGTTGGTCTATAGTTTCGTATTGTCTTGTGTCCTTGGCCATTTGGAGTGGCAGGTTTATATGAACTTAAAAATAAGTTGAATTCTATCTCACGGCCGGAGAGAAGATAAGGAAACATTCGCAGTGACAGCCTCGCCTGGCTCCTCAGGCTGCAATTAATGGGCCTGTTGGATGCTCCTGATCTCCTTCTTCCTCTTATTTATGATTTCCTGGTGTGAAACAACACTCCTGTATTTTGCAGCAGTCCGCTGCATGTGCAATTCCTACTATCACTTTGATACATCTACTACTTTGTTTTTTAGGAAACCATTGCAATTCCCAGTGTCTCAAGCTTTCCCATTTTTGTTTTCAGACAGTTTTATAACCGTTCATTAAAGAACATTGTTTTCCATTTTTTATGATAGTTACTATTAAAGGGATTCTCATCACATTTAACATAAAGCAGAATCTTTAGAGTAGCTTTCAGAGCCCCGTGTAATCTGGTTCTGTCCAGATATCCAAAGTTATCTCCAAAACTTTCTTCTTGTTATTCACTGGGCAACAGCTACACTGTCTTTCTTCCTGCTTCTACATGTGCTAAACATGCATTTCAAAAATGCATTTGTGAATGCCTCTACCTGGAATGTTCTTTATCTAATCTTTTTGTTTGTTCTTTAGTCTTGGTTTAAAGGGTAACTCCTCAGAGTACTAATCTCAAAATAGTCATGTAGAATAGCACCTTTAATCACTCTGTTTTCCTACTGTTTTATCTTTCCTTATTGTACTTACCATCAACTGACATTCTGAAATGTAAATATATTTATATGATTTTTTCTACTTAATTAAAAGGTAAGCATGAAAGCAGGAAATTAATTTGTTCTGGTCATTCCTTGGTGTTTTCCTATTTACTTTGGCATGTTGCCATACACAAACTCAGCTACATTACAAAACTACCAAAAAACTCAAGATAGATTACTTGAATTCAGGAAGATACGGTGAAATAATAAAAAATTAAGGAAATATGATGACATAGAACTTATATACTATCACAGGCACTGAGTGATTTGACTAAATAAGTAAATAAAAAAGGGAAAGCTTTAGTTTATGCTTCGGACATATTTTACAACAAAATGTTGAAAATCCTAGGTTATAAAAGTTAACAGTGAAATAACTCAAAGAATGGTAAGTTATATTTCAGAATTAATACCCACAGGAGGTAAAAGTATACATTAATATCAAACAGCTTTAGAAGTCCAATAGTTATCTGAAACACATAGCATAGGAAATTGAGCACATACCTGTTGTCTAAAAGCACTAAAATTATTCATTAATTTAAAATATTTAGACTTTCTACTGACTCAGATAATGTTTGCTGTAGAGTTGACTTCCAAGCTGCTAGTTCGTGACACCTACTGTGTTCTTTTAGGGGACACCTCTACCATTCATGCTGCTATTACCATTATCATCACTCCAACTGCTATGGCCAATCCTGCTATTATTATTTTTTTATTGTGGTCAACTAGCCAACATCTAGTACATCATTAGTTTTTGATGTAGTGTTCAATGATTCATTAGTTGCATATAATACCCAATGTTCATCACCACACATGCCTTCCTTAATACCCATATTATTATTAATAATAGTGGTACTGCTTTTCACATCATGCAATTATATAAAGGTTATACAAGAAATAATCACTCTCTTATTTTCTATCACTTAGTCTGATTATTTTACCATTCATGACATAATCATAGAAACAAGTGCAATACAACATGAAGACAAAAAAGTTTGTGGGAAAACAAAATATTTTGCAACCAGACTTCCTTATCTTATAATATGGTAATAATTCCTTGTGGCTTTTCAGGATTCTGTCGAAAGAAGATTTTCTAAAACTGAATTAGAATATATTGTATAACTCCAAGATTGTAACAGACATCATTCTAATGGCATTTAATTTCATCAGTTAGAAAGGGAGGAAAAATGATGAAAAGGCATGAATAAAGAAACACAATGCAATTTTATAATAATGCAAAACCTAGAGCCAACCATGCCGTGAGTCCCATCACCACTGGCCAGGTTTGCCTTCACAGAAGATATGACACACACCACAGCTTTCCATTTTTTTAGACCACAAATTGGCTTCAATTTAATAAAGCATATACTAAGCACCCACTCTGTGCTCAGCACTTAATTTCTATACCCAGTGATCCGAAGAGACACTGAAGGGTTATTCATTACTCCCTCTACATTCAGTTCTTGGTCCCAATCAGTTATAAAAACTTGATGAATAGGTGACACACCCACATCAAACATATTTTGTCTTTAACCCACTGTCATCGCCACTGCTCCAGTTTAGATCTTCCTCATCTCTAGCCCGGTGTGGACATATTTATTTTTTACTAAACTCTGATTCTATTCCCTGCACAATACAACTTTTCAGTTAAGATGATGACCTTATTCATTACAATATTAGTGAAAACATCAGTCTATGGTGGTGTTTCTCAAACTTGAACATACACTCAAATCCCGAGGAAGGCTTGATAAGCAGACTGTTGGGCTCTCCTGCCAGTAAGAGTCACACCCTCCTCTGTATTCCCTAAATGCTTTGGTAAAGTATACATTGTACTCCAAAACTTATAAAGTCAATAAATTCATGGCTACATTAGTTATTAATTAGCTGTAGTTACTTAATTACATGTTTGATAGTTTTTCTTCCTTCTATTCACAACTTCCCTGCAACTGATAGTAATTCTTATTTTCTAGCATTTTGAAATCAGCCTTCTTTATTTTTGAATATTGATATAGGCCTTCCTTTTTATGTCCCCTGGTTTTTTTCAGATCACATTCATTGTTAGGGAGGAGAGGTTTCATGGTTAAATACTGATTTTTTTTAACAAAGGCTTATAACATGTTTGTCTAGGGAAAGTTTTTTACGTTGCCTATTTTATTATATTAAGTGATTGTTTTCAGTTAAAAACAGTATTATTCAAAAGTTAGATGTAGTAGCTTATAAACTGTGGTGTGTTTACTGCCCCCATCTTCAGTAAGTGCAATTAGTCTGAACCTAAATACAGTATTGTAGATTCCAAGGTTAATTATCACTGGCTGTTTTCATTAACCTTTCAAAGAAAGAAATCTCTCTTATTGGTGAGTATATATTATCTTTAAATATACTCTGTTAGTTTACATACATTTTTAAAGTAATGTGATTGAAAAAATGGGCACAGGGCAGTGATGCAAGGTTTTATTGCAAAATGTATAAAAATGCTGAAGCAAAATGGCATCTGGCTATAGGACTCCCAGCAGTAAGCACCCTGATACTTATCATCAGCTGGCATTGTTTATTCGGTACGTGATATGCAATGCATTTTAAGAATCTCTTAAAGCTTACTTCGGCTTATAAACTTGGGATTTGTATACATCTGATTAATGTAAATAGCTATTGAATGTCATTCTCTATTGCAGTGACAATATTTTGAGTCTGAATTAATTTAGAAGGGTATTGAACAAAATTGAATTTTGATAAATTACTTATGAAATAACTGGTAAAAAGTCCATGAGAGATGGCTGACCTCTTTCAAGGTAGGGAATATTTCTTAGTGTTCAGTTCATAAGGTTCATAAAGTTAAGAAAGCAATAAAGTTAGAACAACTGAATGACAAGCCATTGCATAACATGCTGAATATTTGAAAAAAAATTAAATTTGAAATGTTTTAAGTAACTGAACAAATTATTCTTTGGTTCTTCCTTTTGATGAACATATTATTATTTTTACTTTAGTATTAACTAAAGATAATGAGATGATACAATCAGCAAATCTATCTCCAAATATTAAAAATTAGTTCTTGCAAAGGCCAAAGAAGCAAAATAAATAAGTGGGATTGCATCAAACTAAAAAGCCTCTGCACAGTAAAGGAAACCATCAATAAAATAAAAAAAAAACAATCCAAATAGGAGAAAATATCTGCAAATCATATATCTGATAAGGGGTTAATATTCAAAATATATATAGAACTCATACAAATTAATTGTCATCCCTAAAAGAAATCCAATTAAAAAATGTGCAGAGGATCTAAATAGATATTTTCAAAGAAGACATACAGATGGCAAACAGGTACATGAAAAGGTACTCAACATCACTCATCATCAGGGAAATGCAAATCAAAACCACAATGAGATCTCACTTAACAACTGTTAGAATAGCTATTATCAAAAAAACTAAAAAATAATGAGTGTTGGTAAGGATGTGGGGAAAAGGTAACTTGTGTGCACTGTTGGTGGGAATGTAAATGGGTGCAGCCACTATGGAAAACAGTATGGCAGTTCCTCAAAAAATTTGAAATAGAACTATCATTCTATTCCACTTCTAAGTAGCTTCTGAAGAAAACAAAACACTAACTGAAAAATATATATGCAAACATTCCACTTCTAAGTAGCTTCTGAAGAAAACAAAATACTAACTCAAAAAGATATACGCACCCCCAGGTTTATTGTAGCGTTATTTATAGTAGCCAAGACATAGAAGAAACTTATGTCTATTGATGGGTGAATAGATAATTAAGACGTGCCACACACACACACACACACACAATTATACACAGAATGTTACTATTTAATCACTAAAAAGAAGACAATTTTGCCATTTATGACAACAGGGGTGGACCTTGAGGGCATTATGCTCACTTATATGTGGCATCTAGAAAAACCTTACTCATAGATAAGGAGAACATATCAGTGGTTGACAGAGGTTGGGGGTGGGGGTGTGAAATGGGTAAGGGGATCAAATGGTATAAACTTCCTGTTATAAAATAAATAAGTCATAAGGATGTAATGTACAGTATGGTGACTAGAGTTAATAATATTATATTGTATATTTGAAAGTTGCTCAAAGAGTATATCTTAACAGTTCTCATCACATGAAAAATAATTTTTGTTACCACGTATGGTGATGGATGTTAACTAGACTTATTGTAGTGATCATTCTGCAATATATACAAATATCAAATCATTATGTTGTCTACCTAAAACTAATATAATGTTCCATTTCAATTATACCTCAATAATTTTTTTTTTTTTAGTTTTAAAAAGAAATGAAACAGCCTGGTCAAATATTTGTTCATTATAATTTTAGTAAGAATTTCCAAATTATTTCCAAAAAAAGATTATAGCAGCTTTCCTTCCTGGCAAGAATATATGAAAGTATGCATTATCTCATATTCTCATTAACAGTTTTTTTTTTATCCATCTGAACATATATTTAGTGAGTGTTTTCCAAAGTCTAGACATTATGGTAAGCCCTAAGAATTATTGAGTGGAGAGATATATATTAATTATAAATATAAAGTTGCTACTTCAATAATAGTGTAATGTGAATTTTCAAGATTCCAGTAATGTACAAAATAAGAGAAATACACTCAGGGAGGATAGTTAAAGTGCCCCTGAAGTGGTATATTGTGTATATTTTTAATTGTTAATCAGATGAGCAAAACAATATTTCATTTTATTTTTGATTCTCATTTTTCTTGGTTACAATAAGATGAACATCCTTTCATAAATTTAAAAGCCACTTCTATTTACCACAGTGAATTGTTTGATAATATATTTGATCCATTATTATAATGAGCTATATAAAATTTTAATATATTTTCTCATTTTTGTTATTTTAAGATATACTCTCTATTAATCATTTTTTGTAAGTTGCAAGCTTTATCCTGGTTATCTTTGGATTGTTAAACTTTATTTATGATAGTTGTTACAAGGTTAAGATATTATAAAGTAAAGCATGTCTTTACTAATAGGTAAGTCATCTTACCTATTAAAATATTTGCTTTATCTTCTAATATATTTTATTCTCGTTTTATTTTTTGTGGTGTAAAATAGACAGCAAAATGTATTTTTGCCCAACACATATAACTGGTCCAAAAATTGATTGAATAATTTATTAATTTACCACAGAATTAATTTTTTGCCTTTTTAAAAATAGAATCATCTAAGCTTCAACCATTATCCCCACAGGGGACAAAAAATAACCCCAGCCACTTCTCTTTGGATTTTCTAGAAATGAACTCTGTAGTAAGCAGAATTTCTAGAAATGGCCCCAATATTCTATATCACGTCATCCCTAGAACCTGTGAAAGTCGTGAGATATCACTTTCTATGATTATTTTATGTGCTATTCCACAGTTGACCTTAAAAAGACATGTATCTGATTTAATCACACAAACTTTTCGAAGTCAGAGAACTCTCTCTGACTAGTAGTGGAATATGAAGATAAAGAGGAGGCACAAAGGGAAGACAGGAGAGGGAGTTGGAGAAATTCTCAAAACAAGGCCAACCTGAAGCACCATTGTTCATCTAACGATAGAAATAGCCATGAAGGAAGGAATACAAGTGGCTTCTAGGAGCAGACAGCACCCTATTACCAATAGCTAGACCAGAAGTCAAATTTCAGTTCTACAATGGCATGGAAGTGAATTCTACCAACAGCACGAATGAGCTCGGAAGTGGATTCCTCCACTGAGCTTCCAGGGTTGTGAAACCTTGAACACAGAACCCAGATGAGCCAGTCAGACTTCTGACCCCCAGAACAGTAAAAGCATGAGTTGGTGTTGTTTTATGTCACGAAGTTTGATAAATTGTCATGCAGATAAAGAAAACGAGTACAAAGTTTCTATTTCTACATGATGGTCTTTTATTGTACTTTTATTAATAGCTGACTATTTCAGCTAGTTTTGGTTAACATTCTACTATTATGATGATAAGATTTAATATATTTAGGAAACTCTCAACATATAGTCATCCGTGTTCCCAATTTAGTTATTTGCCTGACACTAATGGTCAGTCCTTCACCTGTTCACAACCTGCATAACACCCGTTCTGTGTACATCAATCATAGAGAGAGTGTTACTTAGGAAGATTCTTTTTTTCCAGCTCTCTTTCCTTCCTCATGTCTCTCCTCTCCTATATCAGGATTTTGAAATTACTTTCTATTTTGTAGCCATAATTAAGTCTTCTGCTTTGGTTTTGTGGATTCTAAAATTTGAAAACCAATAAAGAGTATGGTTTATTCCTCTGTAAAATCTATTTACTGCAGAACCAAGATGTGTATTTGTAGTATAATTCTTTCCTTGAAGACCCATGCCATTTTTATTTGTACTAAAGGGAGAATAGTCCTATATAAAACTATAAATTTATACTTCCCTTTTACCATCTATCAGGTGCTTCTATATGTATATATTTTTTTCATACTGTTAATTTCTCCCAAGGTCTATTTTATATGTTCCATTAATTCCCCTTATTTGTGAAAAATGTGTTCCCTTCTACTCTTTGTCTGCCCGGATCATTCTGAACAGCTTGTCCTCTAAGTATAACTATTTCTGGTTACAGACCATTCCTTAGTTACAGAGATAAATGCAGTCTTTCCTGGATATAATATTTTCATTTTTTGTTAAATTCTTTGTTCTACTGGGATAGGCATTGAGAAATTTTAGATAAACATTCTGATTCTTTACATGTTGCAAATGCCTTTGTCCTGCCCAAAGACAAAACTGCAAGTTGACTGGACGTTGAATATTTTATTTTGAATTTTTTTTTCAAATATCATTTCTGTCTATTTGATGAAGTAGAAAATTTGAAAAGTCTTTTAGTCACAAAGTAATTGAAATGCATAAAATATAAAGTTGTAGTGCCAGACTGGAAGGGAGGGGATATCAAAGGAACTAGTGCCATTGATCTGAAAACAGAGCTGGATAATTACAAGAGAAATTTCTCCAATGGCAAGTCTGGTGAATGATTCTGAGACTCAGTGTATTTTTGTATATTGTAAGAGGCTGATATGAACAGGAGTTTACTGGCACTCACTGGTTCCAGATAGAAACAAATTTAAATCCTCTCAGAATGATATTCCAATTAAAGTCTGAGTTACTTCTACATGATAAGATTAGTAAACATGAATTCACAATAAAAGACGACAAAACACACAAGCAAGGAACCCATCATTACCAACAGCCAGTTAAACAAAAAGATTTAGATCTTGCCAAGAAAATCAGGTATTTTATTTATTAGACAGAGATAATGTAACTATATATCAAATGTTTAATATTTAAATGGTGGAATCAGCATGGTGCACTGGGTGTTATACACAAATAATGAATCATGGAACATTGCATGAAAAACTGGGAAGGTACTGTATGGTGACTAATATAACAAAATAAAAATTATTTTTTTTTTATTTTTTTTTAAAGATTTTATTTATTTATTTGACAGAGATAGAGACAGCCAGCGAGAGAGGGAACACAAGCAGGGGGAGTGGGAGAGGAAGAAGCAGGCTCATAGCAGAGGAGCCTGATGTGGGGCTCCATCCCATAACACCAGGATCGCGCCCTGAGCTGAAGGCAGACGCTTAACCGCTGTGCCACCCAGGCGCCCCACAAAATAAAAATTATTTAAAAAATAAAAATAAATATAAATAAATAAAAATTATAACAAAAAAATAAATGGTGGAATCACAAAGTAGGTCAAAGAACTATAGATATATAATTTTAGAAATGAAAACATATTACTGAAATTTAAAAAATCGACTAATGGATTTCAGCTTCTGGTTAGGATATGAATGGATGCAAAGGACATTCACACAGATGGAAATAATTAGAAAATTTAAAGTTAATAAAATATTTTTATATTTGTATTCCATTTTATCTCCTCTTATAAATGTTTTTGACAAAATAAATGCACTTTTCTCCAATATAACAAAATCCTATGGGAAGTAGCCAGAGCTGGTTGGGCTCCATGTTTATCAGTAAGAGAATTCTGTTGTGAAGGGAGCAAAGCAATAATAATATGTGACTTCTTTCTCCTTGCCAAGATGGCAACTTTGTGGTGACATTCTACTAGCAAAGAGGAAAAAAAGAATGAAAGACTCTTGTGATGCCTGGGTGGGTCAGTCAGTGAAGTGGCTGAATCTTGATTTTGACTCGGGTCATGATCTCAGGGTCCTGGGATCGAGCCCCATGCCAGGCTCTGCCCTCACTGGGGAGTCGGCTTGAGATTCTCTCTCTTCCTCTCCCTCTGCCCCTCCCCCTGCTCATGTGCTCTCTCTCTCTCTTTCTCTCTCAAATAAATATTTTTTTTAAAAAAAGGACTTTTTCTAGATCCTTCTATCCCATTGACCATTTCTAATGGCAAGTAATGCTGAGAAATATAGCTTTCATTCCGCAAAGGCATTGAGGCAATTCAACAGGAGAAGGTCCTTCTCACAAATGAGGCTTAATGTAATAAATAAAATTCGACCGCTTTCTTGTAACAGAAAAAATTAATTTATGATGGATCATAGACTTAAATATAAAGTTTAATCTATACACATTTTAAAGGCACATAGGAAAATTTTTTCAAGATCTTTGATTGTGAAAGATTTCACATATGACACAAAAATCATTAAGCACAAGATGAAACAAAAAGATAAATTGGACTTCATTCAGATTAAAATTCCCTGCTCATCAAAATATGCTGTTAAAAAAATGAACAGTCAAACTGTAGATGGGTAGAAAATATTTGCAATACATGTTCACATGGACAAAAGAATAAATCAAAACAAATTAACAAAAAATGAAACACAAGGACTAAATTCTCAAGCTCGTAAATAGACCTTCACCTAAGCGGAAAGTGGGTGTAAAATAATTTGGATTTATGGGTCAGTCAACATGCTTGGAACATTTAATAAATTATTCAAGGATAAATTGTATCCATATAGAAGAGAAGTTAGACATTTGTTCTCGTATTCCTCCTGAAATAAAAGCTGCTGTTGCCTTTATCCTATTCTTTTTTATTGCTATTGAGTTATTACTACTATTTCAGCTTAGAAAGTTAATGCATATACTCAACCTACAATTTAAAATAAATGTTATGATTTTTGTGGAATCATAAAATTCTATTAAATTGACATGCTAATTTCCATCTGAACTGTTTTTATAGACATTTAGGTAGTGGTCAGGCTTTTTCTGTTATGAACAATGCTTTTATAAATATCCTTGTATAATATTTATACTATGTCTAATGGATATGTAGAAAAAATTCCTGCTAACAAAATAGCAGAATCAAATGGATTTGCCTTTAAACATCAGACAGGATTACACTCTTTTCCAAAACTATTACCAAAAATGTTTATTATCTATTTATGATGCTGACCAGTTTATTACCTAATAATTGGACTCTCCTTGAAATTTTTTTGAATTTTAAAAATTATGATCTATTTTTATGTCCTTTATTTTGTGAACTGTGATTGCATGAGCTGCTCTGGGAGTTTTCTCTGTCCCTCCAAAACAACTTTCCATCCTTTTCATCCATGTTCTATGTCATGTGTTCCAACAGTTGGGTTTGACCCAATGGAGGCAATGGCAGAACATTAGAAGATGAATGGTCCAGCTCCCACCCTAAGAGGAATGACAGGCCAGCTGAATCTCTTTGCCAAAGACTAAAGCTACTGTCAGAGTGCTCTCCCCACATGGCTTCTCCCTCTGGGTTTCAGTTACTGCACTCTCTTCTTACCCATAGAGTCCTGGAGCGAGTAACAAATTCAAGCTGTTGTTAGGTGTACAGGTTTGATTCCCATAATACTGCCACAACTTTGTAAATAGTCTCTTTAAATAATTTACAGAATGTGAAGATTTCTTTTCTTTCCTAACCAAGCAGCTTATGTATTTGAAGAACACATAGTTCATCTCCTTGTTAAGAGGTGTTATTGATTAAATTGTGTCCATAAAAAAGATATGTTGAAACCCTAACCCCGGGTATCTGTGAATATCATCTTATTACGAAATAACATCTTTTTAGATGTAACCAATAAGATGAAGTCATTAGAGTAAGCCCTAATCCAATATGGCTGTGACTGGTGTCCTTATAAGAAGAGCAAAAGTAGGGCACCTGGGTGGCCCAGTTGGTTAAGCAACTGACTCTGATTTCGGCTCAGGTCATGATCTCAGGGTCATGAGATGGAGGCCCGGATCAGGTTCAGTGCTCAGCACCGAGTCTGCTTATCCCTTTCCCTCTGCCCCTCCCCCCTCCTCTCCCCCAAATAAATAAATAAACAAAATTTTAAAAAACAAAAACAAAGAGAAAAGAAGAGGAGAAGTGCACTCTGAAGGCAGAGACACACAGGGGAGTGCTGTGTAATGACAGAGGCAGAGATTCCAGTGATGTGTCTATAAGCCAAGGATAATCCAAGGATCACTGGCCACCACCAGAAGCTGCAAGAGGTAAGGAAGGAGTTCACCCAGAATATCTGAGGGAGCATGGCTTTGGTGACACCTTAATTCTGGACTTAAAGCCTCCAGAACTGTGAGAGAATATATTTCTATTGTTTACACCTCCCAGTCTATGGTACTTAGTTACAGAAGCCTTAAGAAAAGGCTGAGAAGGATATAGGATGGCACAGCAGTAGTGTTTGCCATGTGATGGCATCATGATTATACAAATTATTATACTATTGGCTTAGGACAAAGTGAATACAATATGGAAGTCTTTGAAAAATCAAGAAACTGTGGCACTTACGCACAGTATTAACTACAGTCTTTCTACAAAAATGTGCAATCCTGTAGTAGATGGCTTTGACTCTTCAACAGAACCGAAATCGAGACTTGCTTTTGAAAGTTTTGAAGTCACTTATTTCCCATAATTTTGTTGGAAAATATGTTCATCAGCCCTGAACATGATTATAAGGTTTGTAGTGTTGTGGTGTTGAGGGTTTTACTTTGCCAAGACTCTTCTAAGAAAAGAGAAGTGATAGGGAGGGGTGCCTGGGTGGCACAGCAGTTAAGCGTCTGCCTTCAGCTCAGGGCGTGATCCCGGCGTTATGGGATCAAACCCCACATCAGGCTCCTCTGCTATGAGCCTGCTTCTTCCTCTCCCGCTCCCCCTGCTTGTGTTCCCTCTCTCGCTGGCTGTCTTATCTCAGTCAAATAGATAAATAAAAATCTTAAAAAAAAAGAGAGAGAAGTGATAGGGAAAGAGCCTCTAAAATAGGAGATGGGATATTTGACCCAATGGATGAAGCTGAACCTCCTTTGCAAATACGGTCTTGTGCAAGGTTGGAATTAGAATGATGCAAACCAGGCACCCAGGGAACACAATTTAAGGAGGTACTTACCCTCAGGTGCCAGCCCCTCACTTGCACTAGGAGTAAGTGAGTGCTTTCTCAAATTTTAGCATACTATAAAACTTGGAGGAAAAAAATATAAATCTTGGCTAAATTGATAAAGTTTAGCCAAATTTAACACATACTCATAGACGACATAGAACTCTATGGTCAAGAGACTAATTGCTCCTCTATCTTTGTGGCTTGCAACTCTCTATTTGTTATGGCTAAGAACAACCCTTGACCTCTACCACTCTGGGATCTCATTACTCTCATCAATATCAGAGAAAGAGATTCTCTTACAACATATTCCATACTGATGTTCAACCTAAAGAGAGCAAGCACCAGGGACAGTATGACAGTATGATGTCATATAAAATCCCACCAGAAGACAACCCTGTAGGCAAGACAATAATCAGTTCAATTGATCAAGCAGACCCAAAGCAGATGCATCTCCTGGAGTTGCTAGTTTGATTTACCATATGTTCATAGATATGACCAGTAAGGAGACAACAAGTGAAAATGGACTGAGACAGTTTATTATTCATGGCATAGGATGTATGTAGCGTGAGCTTCATGTCCGCATTGGTTCCTCTTGACCCCAGTTCTCACTGGGGTAATGCAGACATCGTGCACACAATGCTTAGAAAATCCCCAATCCTTGAAGGGCACTGCTAGCAAATATGACTAACCTTTGTCTCCAAGGGAAGACATTATCTTTATTATTCTGACCAGGAAATAGATCTGCTCTCTGACCCAGAGGGAGACACTCTCTGTAGTTTACATACAAAAGATAAACCTAGATATGTAGATAAATTATGGAGAATTGTGTCCTAACAGAAAATATAGCCTATCCTATGGATGCAAGTAGGATTTCTACCCCCAGCAATTGCAGTCAGTGCTTGTTTAATAAGAAAATGTCCAAGGTGGTCATGGTGGCAAAGGTGGTAGCTGTGAAGGGGTCTACAAAGTGGATTTTTCCTTAAAAAGGCTGATTTGATTATGAAATTTACTTATTGCCCAAACTTCAAAAGCAGAGGCCAACTGAGCACTCTCTCATCGGCTCCCATACGAGAACATTACCTGGGGAAACCAGCTAGTAGGTTGGTGACATTAAATCCTTTCCATCTTTGGAGATGGCAGTGAAGTTTTCTTACAGTGACAGGCATATTCCAGGTGTGAATATGCCTTCTCTGACTGAATCCTTTTGCCCGTGCCTCTATCATGGATTTCCTGAATGCCTTAGTCATCACCATGGTAATCTACACAGCACTGCCTGCATGACATTCAAGGATAAAGTTATTCACGTGGAATTCACTAGTGTTACCATGTACTCAAATGCAAAGAAGCAGCTGAATTGATACAGCTCAGTCATATTTCTAGTTGAGAGGTAAAACCCTGCAGTGTTGGAATTTCTTCCAGAAGAATGAAGTATATACCTTGAATCAGCATCCAATATTTGGAATTAAGTCCTTTTAGTTAGGATACACAGGTCCAGTAACCAAATGGAGGTGGTTATGACACTAGTAACCTACTGAAAGAACTTTTAACTCTTGTACAATCAACCTGGGGATGGATGAATTTGGAAGTCCTTGAGTGCCTAGGAAAGTAATACTTCCTCTAGAAAACATAGTTATGATTATAATTGGAAACTGAATGTACTTGTTGGGTATTTAGAGTTTTTCATGTTGTTCATTCAACAGCCATGAAAGGGAGATTCCTCTAGGGGCCAGGATGATTAACAAAAGGTAACCAATGGGTGAAAGGATGATTCAGCATGAAGATCAGAGGACTTATTGCACACCTCTAATATTCCCTTACCCAATAATCTTGATCATTAGTAAACCTCAGCAGTTTGGTAAACACAGATCCATAAAATACTTAGATACAGCAGGAACAAAGCTTTGGTAAAAAAAAAAAAATTCCATCCAGCCAGAATACTGAAAAAAAGTAAGGGAGTCATGGAATACCCTTGATAAAGGAAGCTATAATTATCAGCCTACACCTCATGACTAGCTACAGAAGTGAAAACAACAAAAGCCATGCCTTATCATTTCTGTTTTCATTTTATCCTAAGTGTCTTACTGAAGAGCACTAGATGTGACTAATATTTTAGGCTCCACGTAGCAGTATGACAAAATAGATCATATACTATTTATAATGTGGTAGCTGATGGGGTCCCTATGCGTTCCTTGTTTGACTGGCACAATTTTTTTTTTATTCTGGATAAAAGAAATTGGTGGATATTGAAGGGTAATTTGTGGAATATTGCTAGATTTCTCTAGTTTTTTCCTCCATATTCACTTTTCACTAATATCAACTTCATTGTAGGGGCTAGGGTAGTGCCTTTTATGGACAACTTTATAAATTCTCCTGCCCCTTATCTTCTGGCTGAGTTTGGCCAGTGGAAGGCACTGGCAATATATCAGAGGGTTGAAGAAGAGAGAGATTGAGGTGTTTAATCCATGGCTCCATTCCTCTGAGGTTGTCATACATTAGTTTTATCTCATTCCAATGTGTTGGCTGTTGATTTCCCATGAAACCACCAGAAAAAAATCTCTGTGGGCCAAGCTAAGATTATTATATTTATGCATGAATAACAAATGTCTCCCTCACAGTCCTAGAGTCCCAAATGAGGGGATCATTAAAGTGTCTTATAAGGTGTTAGGGCCTGGGTTGAGGGGTTTTGAGGCAGGCCTGATAAGGTCCAATGGGCAGTGTGTTTACCATGTTTTAGCAAACATCAGCCAGTACTTGTTAGGACACAGACTACTGGGGGCACCCCCTGTGCTCTGATTCAGTACATTTGTGGGGATAGAATCTGATATTTGAATTTCTAATAGATTCCCCTGGTCAGGGCCCAGACTTGAGAACCACTATCTAGTACATTATAAATGTTTGTGCTTTTTGTCAATTTTCTCAAGCTGAGAGTCATGTTCAAGTATTTTACCATCTCAACATAGACAGGGCTACCCTTGCGGGTCTGTGACTGACAAGATTCTACAATCCACATGGAAGCATTATTTTATTTTTCCTCCTAAAGAGAGCTTTTTTGATTTGGGAGTCAAAAGTGAAGCCATGACCTTTAATTCTGATCCCCTCACTTAGTATCTATGTGAAATTTTGCAGATTGCTTAATCTTTATATTATCTGTTAAGCAGCAATAGTAACATATATTCCGTACGGCTTCTGTGAAGAGAAAATGAGATCATACTTATAACAACTTAGTGGATTGCTTGGTGCAGTAAATGCCCAAGAAATGTCTGCCCTTGTTGATATATATCCTCTTCATGTCATGGTTTTCTCATTTGTACAAAGGGGATAGCAAAGAGATATTTGTGGGATTTGAATAAAGTTAAGTAAAGTTTAAAGTAAGGTTTAAGGTGTGTTGTGCAAAACAAGGATTAAATAAGTGTATTGCCCATATGTCTTCCATAAAGACCCCCAAAGAAAATAGCATCTTGCTCTAATCTAGAACTGCCTACACATGATTGCTACATTTCTTCCTTTCTTTTTCCTTATTTGTGAAATATATTCAACTCAGAGAAAACATCAAGAAGGTGCTGGGGGAGAAGAAGGAGCTTTGTTTAGGGGAAATTAGGTTGCAGCTCCAGTCACATTTTTCTCATAATGTTAAACATGTGGCCGAATATAGATTGATTTCTTCTACGGTGAAGATGGAAACTTTGTGGTTCTCTTCTTCTTCCAAAAGCTAATGTCTGAATATTTTGCAAGGACAACATAAAGAAACAACTTTTCTTTTTCCCTTCGTGAACATTTTCAGCATCACCAAAATGGATCAGATACGGCTTTCAACTTTGTCTAGTAGTTAACACCTCAATTTGTAACAGGTTTCAATTATTATAGGAAGAAAAGTAATGAGAGATTGTGGATGTTGTATGTGAGAAAAATTCAGAATGTTGCAGTTTATCTTTTCTTTGGAAGTACAAAGGTTTATGAAGATTTTGCACAGCTGATTCTATCTATTAACCTTTCTCTCAGCCTGTCTTCTGACAGGGTTCTAATTTCTAGGACACAAGTCAAATCCAAGGAGACTGAGAAAATAAATGTATTTAACATTAGATGAACAGTTATAGTTAGGAAAAAAAGAAAAGAAAAATAAGATTAATTACTGAAATAATTCAGATATAAAAATAAAACTGATATGAAGTGGGGAAATTGACACTAATTTGTGAATCAGACAACACCAGACTCAGCCTTCATTTTATAATAAAGATTTGTATGATTTTGATTATTTTTTCAACCTCTCTGATCTCTGTTTTCTCATCTAGTAAAAGAAGGGTGGACAAGATGCTCTTTTAGGTCTTAAATTAATTTGTTAATTAATATTGGCTCACAAATAATTTTGGACATTACTAGGCTAAGGCACCTGCTAGATACTAGGAATTTGAAGATGGATATAGTATCCCTGCTTCAAAGAGACTTATAGGCTAATGGGAAAGCCAACATGTAAAAGAAAGTGATATGGCATAAAAATCACAAATTAAAATATCCACAGTGTAATACAGAAAGAGGAAGAGATGATGAATTAGGAAAAGAATGAGGAATGACTTCACCTTTAAGGCAAAATGTAAGCTCCTGTGGAACAGAAAAGGAGGGAAGGACTTTTACGCAGAGGAAGCAGCAAGTTCTGGTTCATAGAGCTGGGAAGGGATATCAGTGCTTGAAATGGCAGACCCTCAGTAGGTGTTCAAGAAAAATCTATGTATTAAATTCTGAAAAATACAAAGAGAGCATGAGGGTAGCAAGAATTGAGTCTACAAAAGAAGATAGAGGCCTGATCATGAATCCCATTTTCACCAGGCTACATATTTTAAATTTCATCTTGTGGACAATAGACAGAAATAACCATAGTAGTAAACATGATTGGATTGGAGTTTCAGAAGTTCCAGTTGCCAGTTATCTGAAGTCTGTTTTGGAATGGAGTAATATCAGATCAGGTAGAATATTAAAAACCCTTTCAAGCAAAAGTCAAGGGTATGTATTTTAGGATTAGGTATGGTTTCAATAACAAAAATATACAAAATAATCATATTAATCAAGATAAATGAATATTTTTTTCTCATGTTCAGCTAAGTCCTGCGGTTGTTGGTAGAGGATCAGCATGACTCTTCATATTGTCAGGACCACAGGTTTCATCCTTGTTGTTCCACCCTGCCTTATGGTCATTCCTGAGACCGCTTCATGAGCCACTGGGTCAGCTCCAGCTGTTGCTATTTCCTCATATTTTAACCAGCAAGAAAAAGAAAAAGAAGGAAAAAGCCCTCTCCTCTTAAAGATTCCTTTCTATACTGTCTTCCCAAGAAGCTACCAGAAGCTACATGGCTACCAGAAGCTATGAAGAATTTAGGTATGTCAAGATTTTCTTCTGAAGGCCACAGGTCTGGCTAATATTGAAGGTTCTGATACAATGGAGAATAATAAGCTTCACTGTCTTAAGGTTTGAAGAAAGACAAATGCCAATGGCAGTAGAAAGGAGGCAACACGTTGGGGGATTATTTTGAGGAAATGGCTAACAAGACGTGGTAACTTGAAAGTGAGATGTGAGTGTGAGGAATTAATGAGAAGTTTGTTTATGATGCCATCTGGCCTGACTATGTGGTGAGAGATACTACTAACCGAGCTGAGCTTAGAATGGAGAGCAAGATGGGACAGGTCTGGTTGCATACTAGGTATAAAAAATACCGTAACGTATAGTTGCCATGTAATCATCTAACAAAATAAGAAAGGAGAGGAATTTGAAATGGAGATTAGGGAGAAGATGAACAAGTAGGCATGGTGTTTGTTCAAAAGGGAAGGCTCAGAAGAAAGTTTTTACTTCCTCCCACTCAGTACAATAGAATGAGTTATGAGAGCTAATTTATGTTTCTTGGCATTATTCCCCAACCTTTTCCCACCTACACAGATATAATGCATTCTAGTCATTCCATGACACATTTGGAGTTTTGCTCATCATGGTCGCTAACAAAGGCCTTGGTCATTTTTGGCATCTCTTCATTTTTCTGATTATCATGTGTGAACAATTTTATGTCTTATTTTTTAAATGTAGGTTCTTCTTTCTCATGTCCTATATGTTACCTTGTTTAGTGGAAGTTATTAATTTTGTAATAAGATTTCTTGCTTGTAGCAGATAACATTTTTTTTTAAATTGATTTACAAATAAACTAATTTGGCCCCTGTTTTGTCCTTTATGTATTGCAAATACAACATTCTGTTTAATTGAGTGCATGTATGTATGTGTGCATGTGTGTAGCTCTCTTCATGGAATCAAGTATAAAGTATGCCCTGATTTTTTAGAAGCCTGACACATTAAAATAAATGGGGTTCAAGTGCACAAATTAGAGAAGCTTTTATAGAGCTCATTTACATCAGAAACTTCATAATTGTGCTTGTGATCATGTATTTTTTCATCTACTTTTGATGTGATATGTATAAGGACTGACAGTTGGCCCCTCAAGATGGAAAACAATCAAGACAGCAGATGAGTTTTGGTATGTAGAATCCAGTGTTCTTCATTACATATGACCTTGAATTGCACTGGTGGCACCTGTATGTGTTGTCTGTTCTGGTGAATGTCCTTGTGTAAATTTACATGGCATCCAACATTTTTAATTTTGGAGGAATAGGAATAAGGGAAAAATAGGTATTCTTGTTAATTCTTCTAAGCTCCACAATAGTTAGCTTCTAGATGTATTTCGATTCTGTGTGGTCGCAAACATAAGAAAATTTAGAATCTGTAGGAGGGAAGTTTGTAGCACAGGCAGAGAGAAAGTAACTTAGAATATAACCCTTGATTAAATTAAAAGTTATGGAAAGATATTTCAGCAAACAGAAACTGAAAGGAAGATGTGAAATCTCTCTTCAGTGAGTACAATCAAGTATGATCAATTTTATCACAGACTCCCCAAGTTAGAATAGGTCAGCCTTTGAACTTAAAAACAATGACAAATTGTCCTGAGTTGGCCGATGTATGAGTATGGCTCCCGAATTGTGGTGTGCTCAGGATCACCCCATTAAAGGCTTTGTTAATACTTGGATTGCTGTGGCCTACACCCAGAAAGTCTAATTCAATAAGACTGACATGGGCCCTGAGAATTTGCATTTCTAATAAGTTCCCAGGTGATGCTGATACTGCTGGTCCAGGAACCACGCTGAATAGCACTGCTGTATTAGGAGCCACACATAAGAATGGACAAAATGTAAACAATAGTCCTGAAAGAGGGCTAGTTTGCTTTGCTTATGTGAATACCAATTTAAGGTAATATATTACATTTGATGCTGCATTAACCTTCCTATTAAATTATATAATGAAAAATCTCTCAATAAACTTTTTAATTTTCTGAAAGAGGGCCTCTGGAGAGGTTTCTTTTGAACTTGGATGATATAATTCACAGTCTATTCTGTGATTATGGTAGAATAAATTAACCACATTATATTCTTTAAATGCTACATAGGATTTTTAAATCCTAAGCATTGTTTTAATTTTTAAATAAATTAATGCTGGATTTTTAAAGAAGGATTTATTGGATGAATTTAGAATTTTTTAAAATAATTTTTTGGCTAAAACCTGTAATGCTTCAATACAACCCTTTCTGCTTCTGCCTCTTATAATCATGGTTCTTACTCTTTTTTATGAAAGAGGATTGTTCATAATAGGAAGAGCAGAACTGGAAGGGAATTAGAAAGACTCTTGTATTTCAGAGAAAGGAGCCTGGCCTGTATAAGCCTGAAATATCACAAGACCTGCCATGCACATTATATTGCATTCCGGAACAGTGTTTTCTGAAGGATAACTAGACTTCCAAGAAGGTTAAAGATAAGTGAATATTCTATTTTTCTCTCAACCCTAACTCCCAATACCATAAAAATAAATCAAAGATAACATAAACGACTATGTTCAAACTAGGAAAAGCTTGTGTTTACATACTTCAAAGTATACTGGCTTGCTCTGATATAACTTAAACCAAATTAGAAGGAGACTCAAGATACTGTTATTAAATTCTGTCATTGGTTGCATGGTGCCTTGTTGTGCATATTGAATTATGAACTTATAAAAGTCTCCAGTTAGGGTAGTTTATGTAAACAGTCTTTTTTAAAATTAGGGTAAAAAAATAATGAGTTTAATATCAAGGCCTGGAGTTGCATTCATATAATATTAAGGAGAGGAAATCAACATGTAGTCCAGTTTCTTACCTCAATCTATTAAAGCTAACAATGTTGAAGAAAAAGTTTTCATTCATCCAAACAAAATATGTAATGAGCACTATTTTTCGAAGCTCAAGGGAAAAGCTGGAGAGCAAAAACTTCAAGACACTGTTTCCGTGGAATTTATATTATAATGAGTTCTGGGGAAGGTGTTGGGGGAATTTAAAAACAAGAATTATCACAAGGTCTGCCTATAAGAGAAATTGGGCAATAGGACAGAAAGTGGTATTTCAGACAGATGCTATCTATATGTCATCTCTGACAAGACTAGAGTCATAAGAAGGTAGCAGTGCAAAGACCAGGGGACAAGACCTCCAGATACAAGAAAGAACTAATGTGGTGATCTTAAGGCTTCAGGTTTAAATACTCACAAAGAGTCTGGCAAGTCTGGACCATAACAAAAAATATAGCTTGGGAGATGGAGTTGGGGTGACTTACAAGCACCAATTCACCCAGGGCATGATATGCCATGAAAAGGGTTTAGATTTCATTGGAAATAAAACGGAAATCTATTAGATTTTTCTTTTAAACAGAATAATGATGTGATAAGATTTAGGTTGTTAAAAAAAAATCATTCTGACCACTATAGAAGGTTTAAAAGAAGAATCACACAGCCAAGTGAGGTGGCTGATTTTATAATTGATAAGGTATGTCATCATGATATAGTAGAGAAAAGAAGAAATATGTAAAATGTCTTAAAAATGAAGAGTCTTTCATAGTAAAATAGTATTAGCTGATTTCAGGAAGCCAAAATTCAATTTAGGTAATAGCTTTAGTAATTATCATTACAACAATATTATGTTTATTGCTTCCCACGAATATCTCCGTCAACTTTATGGGTAGAACCTAATTGCAAATTATTAGGAGAAGAATGTTCTGGCTACATGTAAATGAATTCTTAACTTTATTAATCCCTATATAAGCAATGGTTAGTGCAAAGTCATACCATTATACAGATGTTGACTTTTTTTTTTTTACTATTTTCACAATTGATAATGACATCTTTCATAGTAGGTACAATGAACTTTGACCACTAGCAACATTTTTTTCCCAATACGCATAACTGATTATTTAAGAACTCACTAGATAATTGATGATCAATAAGCCAATCTCAGCTTTGGACAATCTGTAATATTTAATGATCCTCAACAACATTTCACTAAAATTCTAAAATGAAATAAAGACCTCTATTATGAAGTTGATTTAGGCCTTGTCTATCTAAACTCTCCAATGAAAAATGATGGTGATACAGTGTTCTTACAGTGTATCTTAGAAGCAGGAATAAAAGTGCTTCCTAAATAAGAATGAGTTATGGGATTTAATTCCAGCTCTGGCAATGATTCGTTGGATAACCTTGGGAAAGCTACTTCAACACTCTCCTGTGGTTTCCTAGTTGTAAATGGGGATATTAACCATTTGCCACTAAACTCCTAGCCTGACTTATAGGATAGTAGTTGCTTACTAAGAATTTTAAAATATAATCATAAACTTTGTGATAAGCTAGATAGTTTGTTATAAATATAACTGAACAACTGAAATACGTAGGATAACTGAAAATGTCTTAACAAGATTTTATGTTCCAGGTACTAGATTAGGAGCAGGACAGCAAGATGATCTCAAGGACATCATTTTCAAGCCAAAGAGATAGGCTCACATGAAAAGTAAATTTATTAACATGGTACATGGTATAGAAGTAACTGTGACCATTAGAACATAAGGGACATGAGAGAAAAGAGCTCATCTGTCTTGTTCAGTGCTTTGGTCCACTACTTGGAACAGTGCCTGGTACTTTGGTCATTCAATATTCATGCTTCAGGTAAATATTTATTGAATTTCTACCATGTCCCAGGCACAGTTCCAGAGCTGGAGATAGTACCATGGACAAGAGAACACCTCTGACCTCAAACACTTTATCTTGTAGTGGGTAGACAGACAACAACAAATAAGCAAGATATATGATATAAATAGAGTAGTGATAAGTGCTTTAAAGAAATATAGTGTATAGGACAGGACAAAGAGTGTCTAGGGCTGCAATTTTAGCTATTTTGATCAACAAAGACTTGTCTGGAGAGGCCACAATGGAATAGTGGCCTGGAAAATATGAGTGACTGAAACATGACATTGTATGGGAGAATGTCCTCTAGTAAGCACAAAGGTCCTGAGATGAGAAAGACCTGGGTTTATCTGAAGAATGACAAATTCTTTTAGTTTACTGTAAGAGCTGAACTTTGTCAAAATGCAATGGGAAAATTCTGGAGGGTTTTGAGCAAGGGAGTGACATGATCTGATGGGTATTTAAAAGACCACTCTGACTGCCCTGTAGAGAATAGTCTGTAGGTAAGTAATAATGGAGCAGTGAGACCTGTTAAGACACTGCTACAGTGATCCAGACAAGGAACCTTGGCAGTTCATATGGAAGCCAGTGAGGCTGTTTAAAGTGCTCAGATTTGGGGGCACCTGGGTGGCACAGTGGTTAAGCGTCTGCCTTCGGCTCAGGGTGTGATCCCGGCATTTTGGGATCGAGCCCCACATCAGGCTCTTCTGCTATGAGCCTGCTTCTTCCTCTCCCACTCCCCCTGCTTGTGTTCCCTCTCTTGCTGGCTGTCTCTATCTCTGTCAAATAAATAAATAAAATCTTTTTTTAAAAAGTGCTCAGATTTGTCATTTATATTTGACACATACCTTGAAGTTAGAGTGAGTAGGATTTGCTATGAATTAGATGTGCGCTCCCCCAGAGAAGGAGGTGTCAGGTAGATGCCTAGCTTTATGTCTTGAGCAACCGTATAAATAGGTTGCCATTTGGGGAGGATCAGATTGGGGGTGGGGAGAAATAAACAAAATATCAACCATGGAAATATTGTGATTGAGAAGCTTTTGAAAATCAAACTAGAGATTTGGAACATAGAAGTATAAGATTCTGTGCTGAGATCAGGGCTAGAGATGTAAATTTCATAATCATGGTCATAGAGCTGGCATTTAAATTCACAAGACAGGATGAAGTTGCTATAGAGGAGTTTAGGAAGCATCAAGGGTGGGGAAATATAATAAAGGCATCTCAGTGGCCAACAGGGAAGAAGGAAATCAGCTGGAGACTTGTGCCCTGGAATCCCAGTGTTGATAAATACTCCTGAAAAGCAGTGCAGGTTGGGATTAGATAAGAGAGAGCGATTGTCTTATTTTTTTCCAGAAACTCTTCCTTGATGGGAGTGAAGATATCAAAAAAGGCATGAGACTCCATGGACAAGACAGTGAGAGAGGAAACAAAAGCAGTAAAATTGTAGGAGCTGGAAAGCAGTGGGATGAGAGGTGACCTAGCACACCAGAAAGAGAGACCTCCCATACTGGAAAAAAACTAAAATCCATACAAGCAATGGAGAGGAACAGAAGCAGGCTGCTTTGTACCACAGAATTCCAAAAGTGCTCAGGAATTATAACCAACAGGTGCTGTGAGAAAATGGCTGGCTGGTGCAGAAAATGGGTAATGGATTAAAGGACAAATAGCCATGATATTTCAGGACATTGGGTGAAAAGATCATGTGACATTGACAAAAAATAGGAAGTCAAGAATCCAAAGAATCGTAACTCTTAAGCGGTAACTATCAAATTCAGCGGAACAGGCTTTAGAAAATCTGGGAGAAATGGCTTTCAACCCAAAATACTTTACCTGGGAAGTCCAACCTAGAATCCAGTCAAACTACAACTCAGTGAGTTGGGTATATTGTAGAACCAATTGCTTGATAGGAAATAAAGGGAAACATTGTCAAGATTAGATTACCCACAATTGTGGGAACTATTAAGAAATTTATGGAAGGTTATTGTTTTCGTGTCTGAAGTTACTGTAGGTCAGCAGGACCAGCAAATAGGAAGAGAACCTGGACGTGAAGCAGAAGAGTGTAAGGGAGAAATTGGAAAGCTTGCTATCTGTTTGTCCCTCCAGTTCTGATGTAGGTGACCAGCGTCAGATGTCGGTACCATTTCCTCATAGCTGCATGTTCTCCTGGCCCAGGGTTCTGAGACGCCAAGGCAGAGATTGGGCAGGAGCTGCAGGAGCTGCCGGCCTGGTTGCTACTCTGCTTGAGCAAGGTGAGCCAGGAAACAAATGACAGGGTGTGAGGGCTGCAGTGATGCCTGATGCCCTACACTGGCCTATAGAGTGGAATGGCTGCTTCTTGAGTATCACTCCCAAATCTCACCCACATCTTTCTTGTGGCAAAACCTAACCTGGAATTTGAGGGACAGAAATGGTGTATAGAGCTTGGTTCCAGATTAGCCAAGTTATCCCCCTTAGAAACCACCACAAAGGGTTTACTGCTGGCATTGTCAGAAATTCAGACATTAAACAATCATCTCCCATGAATCCTATTTCCAGATATTTCTGGAGAGTATACTCTAATTAAGAGTGTAAACCAACATAAAGAAAAGCATATAGAAGACACGGAGGTTTAATACATCAGAGAAATGTTGGGAATCCATAGGAAGATGGTGGAGGAATGCTCAAGGACAACATCACATTCTAGAGCCTATAGCACAGAGTAGAGCAGAGAGGATTCTAGGAGGAAAGTGCCCAGGAAAAACATATTAGAGGTTGCAAATTTTCCTAATATGTTTTACTCATGTTGAGAGGAGATATATCAATCTGGCAGAAGTTTTAGGAATGAATTAAGAACTAAGTATGTAAAAAACTGATGGAACAAGTAAGAGACAGAGAAATTGAGAGAGAGAGAGAAAGTGAGCAAGAGAAAGAGCATGCATATAAAGGACTCAGAAGAAAACAAAAGTAATATAAGCAAGGAAGAGTAACTCAAGTGTAATTAATATTTTAAATTCCAGACAGTTAATATGAGTGAATGTTAATCAACCAAAAACAATGATTATATTGGGAAGACAGTGAAGGGGTTAAAGTGCTTGTGTGGAGATAGCACAGATAATTATGAAATAGCAAAAAAAAAAATCCTGTTATTTAGAAACTTGGTGGCAAACAGAAGATGAAACAGTGGTCAGCAGTTGGTTGCTTCTTTTCATGAAAAAGCTTGTTGAAAGTATTGAGCTTTAAAATAAAATACACAACATTTTGACAAAAATTGAAAAGAAAGTTTCAACATTGGAGACTCTGAAAGTAGTTTCTATGGAAAGATATTATCAAAAGCCAGACTTGTTCAGTGCAAGAGATCTGAGAAGAAAGTGAAGACAGAGCAAATACTCCCTCTGGGAATTTTTATAAAAAGAGGGGCAGAGAAATAGGGACACTCTCAACTAGGAAGTATTTAATTTAATTTCTATTTTTAGAATTACTTGGATTAGAAGGGAATATTATAGCTTGTCTATATACTGATGGGAACAATCCTGAAGAGGAAAAGAAGGGTAATTTTTAGGGTAAAAGTCTTGAATTCACAAGGCAAGGCTGGATTGTATTCACTGTGGGGTGGAAGTATGGCCCCATCTTTCCCACTCTGGTCTGATTCATCAAAAACACTTGAATGCTCATGGTTTGGAAGAATTAACATAGTTAAAATGTCCATGCTACCCAGAGCAATCTACACTTTCAATGCTATCCCGATCAAAATACCAATGACATTTTTCAAAGAACTGGAACAAACAGCCCTTAAATTTGTGTGGAACCACAAAAGGCCATGAATTGCCAAGGAATTGTTGAAAAGGAAAAACAAAGCTGGGGGCATCACATTGCCGGATTTCAAGTTGTACTACAAAGCTGTGATCACAAAGACAGCATGGTACTGGCACAAAAACAGACACATAGACCAATGGAACAGAATAGAGAACACAGAAGTGGACCTTCGGCTCTTTGGGCAACTAATCTTTGATAAAGCAGGAAAAAACATCCAGTGGAAAAAAGACAGCCTCTTCAATAAATGGTGCTGCGAAAATTGGACAGCTACATGCAAAAGAATGAAACTTGACCACTCTCTCACACCATACGCAAAGATAATCTCCAAATGGATGAAAGATCTCAATGTGAGACAGGAATCCATCAAAATCCTAGAGGAGAACATAGGCAGCAACCTCTATGACATCGGCCACAGCAAATTTTTCATGACACATCTCCAAAGGCAAGAGAAACAAAAGAAAAAATGAACTTGTGGGACTTCATCAAGATCAAAAGCTTCTGCACAGCCAAGGAAACAGTCAAAAAACTAAGAGGCCACCCATGGAATGGGAGAATATATTTGCAAATGACACTACAGATACAAGACTTGTATCCAAAATCTACAAAGAACTTCTCAAACTCAATACACAAGAAACAAATAAGCAAATCATAAAATGGGCAGAAGATATGAATAGACACTTTTCCAATGAAGACATACAAATGGCTAACAGACACATGAAAAAATGTTCAAAATCATTAGCCATCAGGGAAATTCAAATCAAAACCACACTGAGATACCACCTTACGCCAGTTAGAATGGCAAAGATAGACAAGGCAAGAAACAACAATTGTTGGAGAGGATGTGGAGAAAGGGGATCCCTCCTACATTGTTGGTGGGAATGCAAGTTGGTACAGCCACTCTGGAAAACAGTGTGGAGGTCCCTTAAAAAGTTAAAAATTGAACTACCCTATGACCCAGCCATTGCACTACTGGGTATTTACCCCAAAGATACAGATGTAGTGAAGAGAAGGGCCATATGCACCCCAATGTTCATGGCAGCATTGTTCACAATAGCTAAATTGTGGAAGGAGCCGAGATGCCCTTCAACAGATGACTGGATTAAGAAGTTGTGGTCTATATATACAATGGAATATTACTCAGCCATCAAAAAGAACAATTTCTCAACATTTGCTGCAACAAGGACAGGACTGGAGGAGATAATGCTAAGCGAAATAAGTCAAGCAGAGAAAGACAATCGTCATATGGTTTCACTCATTTATGGAACATAAGAAGTAGGAAGATCAGTAGGAGAAGAAAGGGATAAAGAAAGGGGGGATAATCAGAAGGGGGAATGAAGCATGAGAGATTATGGACTCTGGGAAACAAACTGAGGGCTTCAGAGGGGAGGGGGTGGGAGGATGGGATAGGCTGGTGATGGGTAGTAAGGAGAGCACGTATTGCATGGTGCACTGGGTGTTATACGCAACTAATGAATCATGGAACTTTACATCAAAAACCAGGGATGTACTGTATGGTGACTAACATAATATAATAAAAATATTATTTAAAAAAAAACAATTGAAATACTAAAATCACTTCAGAATATATCACCCTACTTCTTCACTTAGTTACCACAGTCTTATCCTAATACAGCAACCTGAGTGATCATTTTAAAATATAATTCAGATCACACCGGTCTTCTGCCTTACACTCCACAATACTTTCTCGTCTTGCTTAGATTAAATTCAAAAATCTTACAGTTACTTACATGTCTTTTTGGGTTCTAGCTCCAAATTACCTTACCAAACATTTCTCTCTTATCCCTGACCAGTTATCCTCTCACTCTCTCAACTCAAGGCCACCAGTCTTCCTGTGGAAACCTGAACTTGCTAGACACACCCCTGGTTCTTGGCCTTGCTCCTGCTCTTTCCTTGTTCTTTTCTTTCCTCCTGGATGTCTGTATGCATCATTCTTATACCTCCTTCAAGACTTTACTTAGATGTTACCTACTTGGTGAAGCTGTATAGAGCTATCTTATTTAAATCCTCACCATCCCCAATTCCTTATCTTATAGACACCTATTAATTATTCTTTGAAAGTTGAACCTGACTCTACGAATTCATGTAAACTTGAGGTCATCAATTTTAGGTGAGATGGATTAGCATGCTCCTGCATTTTTCTCCAGCTACCCTGAGGAACAAAGAAATGAAGAGGCAAAAATGGATTTAAAGAGGAATGAGATTTGCTAGAAAATATATAGGGATAAAAGAATGATAAATGAGTAAGGCTGAAAACAATGAAGTGATTGCAACAGTGGATCATCCGACTCACACTGTTAGGGAGGTGGTATTACACAGTAAAACTGTGGTAGGGTAAAAGGAAGTCCTGGTGGGTAAAGGAGTTATTGGTTGAGTGAGTAAAAAGGAGAGAATGTGGATGGAGACTGACATAGTTTAAAGCGGAGGTCTGTATTAACTCATAATGGCAAGTTCTGGGACTTGACACCATAGCTGAAATTGGGATAGAGGACTGAGACATTAGAAATATGGAGGTTTAAGGCAGAGAGGTGAGAGAGTTGGATGAATCACATGAGTGACATTAAAATAACCAGGGACACCTGGGTGGTTCAGTCAGATGAGCATCCGACTCTTGATTTTGGCTCCATGATTTTGGCTCCATGATCTCAGGGGTCTTGAGTTCGAGCCCTATATCAGGCCCTGTGCTCAAGGAGAGTCCGCTTCTCTTCCTCCCTCTCCCCCTCTCCCTCTGCCCCTCCCTTGATCCTCTAATATAAATAAATAAATCTTTTAAAAAATAACCAAAAAGATGACAAGAGGTAGTTGTGGCTAGTGAGAGAGAAAACCAGGTATGAAATATGATGTGGAAAAAAAACAGCCACATATTAACAGGACTACAGGGGAAATGGTGTTTTCAGGGAGTATGCAGGTTTCTGAAAGAACAAAAATACAAAGTATGTTCAGAGAAAAGTTTGAGAACACAGGGAAGTTTTGCCAAAAAACAGACTCATTTCCAGCAAGCAATGGAGAGCGGACAGAGCTGAGTCAGGCTAGAGCCACATGGACCCAAGGATCGCCAGTGATGAAGGCTGACCTTGGAACCTTGGCTTCTCAGAGAGTCTGAGGGCTCTAGAGATGTGGGACATAATGGGATTTGTCCTCCAAGCTTCTTAATGGGAGGAAGATGTGCAGTTCTCATTGTAGCCTATTCTTGGTCCTGGATTCTTGGGTAGTTGTTAGGAGTAAGAAGAGTGCTAATGGAAGGAGTCAGGTAGTAGTTTCGCTGGGAGCATGAAGGACTCCTGTAGACCCCACTTTCAATCCTAACCAATATGGAGGATGGCTTTATGTTCAATACATTCCTTCTGGAATACAAAATCTACTAGCTTCTTATATGGAAGGAAGGGAAAAGAGAAAATGAAGCGCAAAAAAAGAGTAAGTTTAAAAATCACAAAACATCTAGAGTGGTTTACGAACATTCACGATATTCACTACACTGGTAAGATGCAATGAACTTTATCAAGATCTGGTCCTTCTGACTTCTGGTTCAATTATCAGGACCCTTCTGGCTAAATGGATCCTTGAAGTGTTCTGAATGATCCAATGACACTGATACGAGAAAGAGCTAAATATCACTTGGCAAATGTAAAGTCTTTCAGGGCTTCTTCAGAAGAAACATCTATAAACACTGAAATCATCTTGAAATGACTTACTTACAGGTATGATTTTCAAAGAGCATGATTACGTGTATAGCAATGTGCTGGCGGAGAACCACACACCACCTGTTTTCCTCTCCTGACCAACAGGGGCAAAAATTCTGACGCTCGTTTGCAATTAACCACTTTGATCTACTTCTGGCAATACATTTTCTTCATCATCTTTGTATTATAATACATGTAGCACCTCTGAATTGAAGGCATTTAACTAAAGAAAAGAACATAAACACTCATATACAGAGAGACCATAGCAAATTAGAGCAAATCAGCAGCAAATAGGAAGAGGCTGCTCTACGGCATCAAAATACAATTTAGCTTCAATCTGTTCAACTTAATTTCTCTTATATGACAGTTTAACCCACGCTTTCTTTGGTCTTAATTTCTAAATAATATTAAGTGATTCTGCTCATCCCTAGCTGATGCCCCTGATGTATAGCACAAGAACAAGTTGGTAGGTAAGCATAATTAATGATCACATGCAGTATCTTTGTGAACTAAGAGGAAAATAAAATTTGGAAAGAAAGAAAATCAGAAATGAGCCATTCTGTCAAAACAAGGGTAGAGACAAAAGTGAAGTTGGGGTAAAAAACCTCTCGTGTTAACTAAAATCAGGTGTACTTGGATAAAGTAAGGGAAGCCAGGAAACGAGGTACTTTATTCTATAAGAATGTTCTAAATGCACTTCCATAATAATCAGATATTACAAGGCATCTGAAATCTAGCCTTCCCAGTTCACTTTGCTATTACAAAAAATAAAAAGAATTATCTGGGCATAATGTTTTTAAAATTATTGCCACTGAAAACGTATAAACATATATATGTGTGTGTGTGTGTGTGTGTGTGTGTGGTATACAGTATACATAGTATAAGGTGCTAAAAGTGCTATACTCACACATGAGAAAGAGAGAGAGAACTTTATCATAATAGGAAAATAACAAACGAGAAAACCCATCACATAAGACGTGTTTGCTGGTTCACAACTCTGGGAGCTCCCCAGGTTAAATCTTAAAGTGGCCCGGGTACACAGAGGGCAAGGAGAGACGTAGGAGAGAGGAAGGCTGCTCCAGATTGATAGGTGGTGGGTTCAATAACAAGGGAACTTACCTACAAGTCTTGTCCTGTCCTGGGTGGCACAAGACCAGTAAATCTCTGTGCCAGCCCCCATAATCCTAAAATAAAGTCTATGTAGAGACCTCGCCTGGGTTCAGCCATGTATCTCATTCAAGTGGTCTCAGCAACACCTTACTTCCTCCAGGCTATGTCCTTGAAATGGCTCTCACTGTGGAAATGGTGGACAAAATGTATGTTTCAAGGACAGGGAAGGAGGTGAGGAAACGCTGGTTGCCTGGATCATGCCTCAGGGTCAACCAGCACTCATGTCTTTTCAATGACCTCCAACACTGTTTCATTGTGACCCAAATCAATATGTTCACTCCTAAAGAAAAATATCCTTTTTTTTTTTAAACCATGAACCCTACCATGACTTGGGGAGAATTTGAAGAATGGCATTGCTTTTCATAAATTCTAGATTCACAAGTGCCTTGTATGTCATAGGTACTCAATGAATATCCTTCTTAGAGTCTTTTCTTAAATATATGTGGCTTTTAAAAATTATTGCAACCTAGTGGGCTGGATGTAATAATAAACCTAAATTATCAGTTACAACTTATGCAAAAGAATTGATACATATTATCTCTGATTATATGTGGCTATATACACAATAATTGCTTTCCATAAAGCAACCTGAATATCTCATATACCTGCAAATCTTCTCATTCCAAAATTGTCCCTGTGTTTTATGATGGACCTAGAACAATGGGAAAAATGTGGTGAAAAACCAACCTGTAGACTCAATAAAATTGGAAGCCAACACAATCTTTATATAGCCAATATGTGAATGGATTGTTAATATGTAACTAGCTCACTGTGGATTTCTCATTAGTTTCTACTCAGCTGATGTGTCTCCTTAACTGTATAGACATAAAATTAATAATGCATTAACTCTAAGACACTGAGAATAAGTTTGTCATAGAAGTAAAAATATGTGTTGTTGTTTTCAAAATATGTATCTTTAAACAGATGTTAAAATCTTAAGTGCATATCTAACGACATCATTCTAATGTCATTCGGGGAATGTAGTATCTATCAGCGTTAGAAATAGACACTAAAAGGGTGTCACTCTCATGGTAGATGAGGAAATCAAGACACGGTCAATGTTGAATGAGTTGTCCATAGTCACAGAAATTGTAAGAAGGAGATCGAAAACTAATACCCTGTTTATCACTCTTCTCACTAAATTTTTCTATAAAATAGATTTTTAAGTCAAATTTATGAGTGCATAGTCTACTATGAATATCTAGTCTAATATGAAATGATTCACTACAGAGTTTTCACTTCATTTTTCAATTTGGTTTGCCTTTTTGTATAATCTGAAAATTTAAAATATTCAGGATCATATGGAAATAATTGAATGAATGTACTTATATCCAATGTCATAGAATGGCCCCTGATCTTTGTGTTCTAATTAAATTTACATAAGCCCTTGTTTCATATGGATATAACCAGATGCAGAGATGAGTTTGAATGGTCATATTATGGTAGGCAAGTAGTTTATCTCTCTCTAAAAATTAAAACTAACTAAAATTTAAAACTATACTTCTAGCCCTGATCCAAATACCTAGTTTGAATTTAATTTTTGATTTCATAAAAATACACTCATCAGAGGGTAATGCTATTAATATTGAGTACATAATTTAGTAAATCATTTCAATTAAGTGGTTAGTAAGTTAGAAATCCTTGAAATCCTCTCACAAAAGAGAGTATTCCCTAACTGATATATGCCAACAATAAATTTGTGATTAAATTATGGAGCCAGTTATGTGAGAAAAAAAAATTTTAAGGTAGAGTAATGCAGAGGGAAACAATGTGACATGCCAAACCCAGGACAGATAATTACTGACTGGGGGGGGGGGCAAGGCATATCTGCACAGGAGGTGCTCCTTGATGTAAACCATGAAGGCCTAAGTGACTAGTGGTATATTAGTAAATGTATAACGTAGGAAATAGTGTTTTTTAAAAATTCACTCAATTTGGGGGCTTCTGGGTGGCTCAGTTGGTTTAGCATCTGCCTTTGGCTCAGGTCATGATCTCAGGGTCCTGAGATGAGCCCCGTGTCAAGCCCCGAGTCCAGCTCCCACTGAACAGGGAACCTGCTTCTGCCTCTCTCTCTCTGCCCCCCACCCCTAACTCGTGCTCTCTCTCTCTCTCAAATAAATAAAGTCTTTTAAAAATGCACTCATTCACTCAGCTTTTACTTAATTTTTACATTTAATTTTTACTTTTAGCAAAGAAGACATATATATATAATGCAATAGGCAAATACTACTGCATGTTTATAACCTCTAAAATTAGTCCACTACCCTGTATCTAATCACCTCTGCACTCCAGTTAGAGAGAAAAACTTTCAGCTCGTTTAACTGTTAATTCTGCACTTATTACCATATTTCTAAATAGCATACTTATTCTATTTACTGGTTGCAATTTTAGGTAATATTCATTGATGTCTGGTATGGAAGATGAGGGCAAATTCTTATACTGTCATTTTTGTAACAGATGAAAAGTATGTACATACTAACATGTATACACACTACACTGTCCTAGTCTCCCATATCACAATTTGGAGGTAAAACAATAATCAATATTTGCATATGTTATTTAGAAAGCTAACTGAAATTGGATTGAATAGTTCGCCAAGTCCTGAGCCTAAGAAAACATTCTATGCTTGCTCCTAAACACTGACAATCCTGCCATCAAGCTGTGTTCCACTACGGAGTTTTCTATCTTAGGGGCTTTTATTTTTCAGGTGATCATGGATAATCTAATTAAACGAATTTATAGTTTCAAAGAAAAGTTTACAAACATAATCATATTTGCTTGTCATAGCCGTCTTGAAGACAAGTGAGACAGGTTGGAAAATCTGGAGGATTCATTTAGATTTTTCTAGTCTTCATGGTTCTGTCTCCTTTATTAATTTGGAGTTCAGAAACTGCCCATCAGTGATAAAGAAGGTTCACATTGTGTTTTTATAGATTTTAAATCTTTGAGTAAAGTCTCTTATAGGCTGTTCCTATGAACTGTTAATATTTTGCCTCTTGAGGGGTGTCTGGGTGGCTCCGAGCGTCTGCCTTTGGCTCAGGTTATGATCCTGGGGTCCTGGGATCCAGTCCCACATCAGGCTAACTGCTCAGCAGGGAGCCTGCTTCTCTCTCTGCCACTGCCTGCTGCTTCCCCTGCTTGTGCTCTCTCTCTGTCTCTCTCTCTCCATAAAATAAATAAATAAAATCTTTAAAAAATATTTTGCCTTTTGATTCATTTTCTATTGTGATTTCTTTGGGGGAAGTTATGTGTGTGTTGCAGGGATGCACAAAGGATGGTGTCTCTATATCTAGATCAAGACTAAGGTGAAACACATTCCCACAGAATTTTTCTCTGGGGAGATTCTCTCATATTTCTTTCTCAGGATTCCATTGCTAGTTGCCTACTATCTTCCTTTTATTTCCCTTGCTGCCTGAGTCCTTCATTAATATTTCTTTCCCTTTCCCCAAAACTTCATTGATAGATATGTCATTGAGAAAATGATATGTTTCTTTAATTAAAAATAGGGTTAAACATCTTTCATATATTTGATTGATAGTGCATTTTTTCTTTATGAGCACATATTCATTGGATAGATTATACCTATCTTTTCTTTTAAGTAATATATTCCTAGCAATACCTCAAACTTTGTAATAAAACTTCAATTTTCAACTTTGCTTCACCTCCCTACCTCTCATGCAAATATAATCTCTATAATTCTCTGGAGCAGAAATAAGCACCTTTAGAAGTCTGGTGTTTGCCTCTACAGTGCCTTTTCTATGCAATTATGCCTGTATACCTATCCGTGTAACAGATTTCTATTTTTCTCACATTTCTGGAATCCTACAGTTCTATGCATTGCTCTTTCTCACTTCCTAATATGCTTTGGAGGATGATCTTTTTATAATATCGGCACTACTTATTTCAAAATGGGGTTTGTCTTTCAACTTCTTTAGGTTTTATTTTATGTCCTTTTGCAAAGTTGTAAGATTTTCTACTTATGCATTTTTTGTTTCTTTATGGTTGTGGTTGTTGTTCAAATACTTCACTTTTTTTTTTACAATTTTAGGGTTTTTTTCAAATTTCAATTTAAATTCTAGTTAGTTAACATATAATGTAGTGGCACCTGGGTGGCTCAGCTGGATAAGCATCCGACTCTTGATTTCAGCTCAGGGCATGATCACAGGGTCATGAGATCAAGCCCCACCTGGGACTCCACGTTGGGCATGGAGTCCTGCTTGGGAGTCTCTCTCTCCCTTTCCCTTTGTCCCTCCTCCCCCAACTCACACCAAAAAAAAAAAAAAACCTGCCAACAGAACAAAACAAAAAAGAAGTCGTGTATGGGGTGCCTGGGTGGCTCAGTCGTTAAGTGTCTGCCTTCGGTTCAGGGCATGATCCCGGCGTTCTTGGATCAAGCCCCACATCAGGCTCCCCTGCTGGAAGCCTGCTTCTTCCTCTCCCACTTCCCCTGCTTGTGTTCCCTCTCTCTCTGGCCGTCTCTATCTCTGTCAAATAAATAAATAAATAAAATCTTTAAAAAAAAAAGATATCATGTAATATTGATTTCAGGAGTAGAATTTAGTGATTCATCACTTGCATATAACACCCAGTGCTCAATACAGCAAGTGCCGTCCTTAATGTCCATCACCCATTGCCCACCTTGCCCACCTTGCCCACCTCCCTTGCCCACCTCCCCCAGCAACCCTCAGTTTTTTCTATATACCTAAGAGTCTCTTATGTATAGTCTCTCTTATTTTTCCCTTCCCCTATGTTCATCTGTTTTGCTTCTTAAATTCCACACGAGTGAGATCATATGGTATTTGTCTTTCTCTGACAAGCCTGTTTACACTCTAGCTCCATTCACGTCACTGCAAGTGACAAGATTGCATTCTTTTTGATGGCTGAGTAATATTCCATTGTATAATTATATACTACATCTTCTTTATCCATTCATCAGTCGATAGACTTTTGGGCTCTTTCCGTAATTTGTCTATTGTTGATAAGTGCATTTCTTGTTTCTATGTTACTAGCTACTATGGTTTTGGTTGCTTTTTTAGATAAAACTACTTTTTATACTTTCTTATTAGGCGTCATTATTACATTGACCTCTTATTCTAATTGATTTTCAAGTATTCTTTATACATTAAGATAATAGATGTTTCAGAAATAATGCAACTAGTTTGGAAAACTGACATAATTTTAATTTTTAACATCATTTATATTTTATATTGGAATTTTTAATCCATCCATGTTTCAGCTTTCCTTTATATTTCAATTATATTTTTAAATTAATATTGAAGTATACATATAGCAAATTGAACAAATCATAAGGACACAGTTTTATGAATTTTACAGTGAATTCACCCATGTAACCAGCACCCAGAACAAGAAATAGAACATTACCAGAACTTGAACAGATCCCTCAATGTACCCTCTGAGGTATTCCTTGCTCTAAAACATAAATACTATTCAGAGTTCTAAATCCATAAATTAGTTAGACTTGTGTTTGAACATTATATAAATGAATTTGTGTTTTATATATTCTGTTGTGCCTTTTATTTATGTTTTTTGGTTTGGTTTGGGTCTTTGCTCAAAATTTTGACTGATTTTCATCCCTAAATATACATGCACCTAAAAAAGTTTGTTCACTCTTACTACTGTATAAAAAGCCATTTTATGAACATAAGAGTTATTTCATATTTTCCATTGGCATATTTGAGTGCTTTCCTTTAATTATTACTAAAATGTATACTGCTGTGACCATTGTTGTATATATATTTGGTATATCTACATATTTCTCTTGGTAAATACCTAGTGGTGGAATTGCTCATAATCTGTCAACATTTGCATTGTCTGTCTTCTGCATTTTGGCCTATCAGGTGTGTAGTATTATTTTGCACTGGTTTTAATTTGCATTTCCTAATGACTAAAGTAGTTAAGCACCTTTTGATAGGCTTCTGACATACATGTTTTAAGTCTTTTTCTTTTTAAAATTTAAATTCAATTAATTAATATATAGTGTATTATTAGTTTCAGAGGTAGAGTTCAGTGATTCATCAGCCTTATATAACACCCAGTGCTCATTACATCCTACGTCCTCCTTAATGCCCATCACCTGGTTAACCCATCCTCCCACCCTTCCTTCCCCCCAGCAACCCTTAGTTTGTTTTCTATGATTAAGAGTCTCTTTGGTTTGTCTCCCTCTTGGATTTCATCTTGTTTTATTTTTCTCTCCCTTCCTCTATGCTCCTCTGTTCTGTTTCTTAAATTTCACATATGAGTGAAATCATATGATAATTGTTTTTCTCTGATTGACTTATTTCACTTAGCATAATACCTTCCAGTTCCATCCATGTTGATGCAAATGGTAGGTATTCATCCTTTCTGAGTAATATTCCATTGGATATATATACCACATCTTTTTATCCATTCATCTGTCGGTGGACACCTGGACTCTTTCCATAGTTTGGCTACTGTGAACACTGCTGCTATAAACATTGGGTTGTAGGTGACCCTTTGGATCACTACATTTGTGTCTTTGGGGTAAATACCTAGTAGTGCTACTACTGGTCTATTTTCAACTTTTTGAGGAACCTCCATACTGTTTTCCAGAGTGGTTGTACCAACTTTCTTTCCTACCAACAGTGTAGGAGGTTTCTCTGCATCCTCACCAACATCCGTCATTTCCTGTCTTGTTAATTTTAGTCATTCTGACCAGTGTGAGGTAGCACCTCACTGTGGTTTTGATTTGTATTTCCCTGATGCCGAGTGATGTTGAACATTTTTTCACGTGTCTGTTGGCCATTTGGATGTCTTCTTTGGAGAAATATTGGCTCATGTCTTCTGCCCATTCCTTGATTGGATGATTTGTTCTTTGGGTGTTGAGTTTAATAAGTTCTTTATAGATTCTGGATGCTAGCCCTTTATCTGATAAGACATTTGCAAATATCTTCTCCCATTCTGTCAGTTGTCTTTTGTTTTTGTCGACTGTTTCTTTTGTTATGAAAAAGCTTTTTGTCTTGATGAAGCCCCAATAGTTCATTTTTATCTTTGTTTCCCTTGCCTTTGGAGATGTGTCTAGCAAGGTGTTGCTGTGGCCAAGGTCACAGACATTTCTATCTGTGTTCTCCTCTAGGATTTTGATGGATTCCTGCCTCACATTAAGGTCTTTCATCCATTTTGAGTCTATTTTTGTGTATGGTGTAAGGAAATGGTCCAGTTTCATTCTTCTGTATGGGTCTGTCCAATTTTCCCAACACCATTTATTAAAGAGACTTTCTTTCTCCCATTGGATATTCTTTCCTGCTTTGTTGAACATTAGTTGACCACAGAATTGAGGGTCCATTTCTGGATTCTCTATTCTGTTCCATTAAGCTATGTGTCTGTTTTTGTTCCAATACCATACTGATTTGATGATTATAGATTTGTAATAGAGCTTGAAGTCCAGAATCGTGATGACACCAGCTTTGGTTTTCTTTTTCAACATTCAACATTATTTGGGATCTTTTCTTGTTCCATACAAATTTTAGGATTATTTGTTCCAGCTTTGTGAAAAATGTTGATGCTATTTTGATAGGGATTGCATTGAATGTATAGATTGCTCTAGGTAGCATAGACATTTTAACAATATTTGTTTTTCCAATCCATGAGCATGGATTGTTTTTCCATTTCTTTGTGTTTTCCTCAATTTCTTTCATGAGTGTTCTGTAATTCTCTGAGCACAGATCCTTTGCCTCTTTGGTTAGGTTTATTCCTAGGTATCTTATGGTTTTGAGTGCAACTGTAAATGAGATTGACTCCTTAATTTCTCTTTCTTCTGTCTAATTGTTAGTGTATAGGAATGCAACTGATTTCTGTGCATTGATTTTATATCCTGCCACTTGGCTGAATTCCTATATGAGTTCTAGAAATTTAGGGGTGGAGTCTTTTGGATTTTCCACGTAGAGTATCATATCATCTACAAAGAGTGAGAGTTTGACTTCTTTGTCGATCAGGATGCCTTTTATTTCTTTTTGTTGTCTGATTGCTGAGGCTAGGTCTTCTAGTACTACGTTGAACAGCAGTGGTGATAGTGGACATCCCTGCCATGTTTCTGACCTTAAGGGAAAAGCTCCCAGTTCTTCCCCATTGAGAATGATAATCACTGTGAGCTCTTTATATATGGCTTTTATGATATTGAGGTATGTTCCCCCTATCCCCACACTATGAAGAGTTTTAATCAAGAAAGATGCTGTACTTTGTCAAATGTTTTTTTCTGCATCTATTGAGAAGATCCTATGGTTCTTATGCTTTCTTTTATTTATGTAGTGTACCACATTGATTGATCTGTGAATGTTGAACCAAGCTTGCAACCCAGGAATAAACCCCACTTGGTCATGGTGAATAATCCTTTTAATGTACTGTTGGATCCTATTGGCTAGTGTCTTGGTGAGAATTTTTCATCCATGTTCATCAGGGACATTGGTCTGTAATTCTCCTTTTTGGTGGAGCCTTTGTCTGGTTTGGAGATCAAGGTAATGCTGGCCTCATAAAAAGAATTTGAAAGTTTTCCTTCCCCTTCAATTTTTTGAAACAGCTTCATAATAATAGGTATTAATTACTATTTAAATGTTTGGTGGAACTACCCTGGGAAGCCATCTGGTCCTGGATTCTTGTTTGTTTGTAGATTTTTGATTACTGCTTCAATTTCCTTGCTGGTTATGGGTTTGCTTAGGTTTTCTATTTCTTCCTGTTTCAGTTTAAGATTTTAAGTTTCTAGGAATGCATCCATTTCTTCCAGGTTGCCTAATTTGTTGACCTATCGTTGCTCATAATATGTCCTTATAATTGTTTAGTATTTCTTCAGCATTGGTTGTAATCTCTCCTCTTTCATTCATGATTTTATTTATTTGGGTATTTTCTATTTTCTTTTTGATAAGTCTGGCCAGAGGTTTATCAATCTTATTTATTCTTTCAAAGAACAGCTCCTAGTTTCATTAATCTGTTCTACTGTTCTTTTTGTTTCTATTTCATTGGTTTCTGCTCTAATTTTTATTCTCTTCTCCTGTTGGGTTTAGGCTTTATTTGCTGTTCTTTCTCCAACTCCTTTAGGTGAAAGGTTAAGTTGTGGTTTCAAGACTTTTCTTGTTTCTTGAGAAAGGCTGGTATTGTTATATACCTCCCTCTTAGGACCACCTTTGCTGCATCCTGAAGTTTTTGAACTGTTGGGTTTTCATTCTCATTTGTTTCCATGAATTTTTAAAATTTTTCTTTAATTTCCTGGTTGATCCATTCATTCTTTAGTAGGATGCTCTTAAACTTCCATGTATTTGAGTTCTTTCTAAATTTCCTCTTGTGATTGAGTTCAAGTTTCAAATCATTGTGGTCTGAAAATATGCAAGGAATGATCCCAATCTTTTGGTACCAGTTGAGACCAATTTATGACACAATCTGTGATCTATTGTGGAGAATGTTCCATGTGCACTTGAGAAGAATGTGTGTTCTGTTGCTTTAGAATGGAATTCTCTGAATATATCTATGAAGTCCCTCTGGTCCAGCGTGTCATTCAAAGCCCTTGTTTCCCTCTTGATCTTCTGTTTAGATGATCTGTCCATTGCTGTGAGTGGGGTGTTAAAGTCCCCTACTATCATTCCATTATTATCAATGTGTTTCCTTAATTTTGTTATTAATTGGTTTATATGATTGGCTGCTCCCATGTTATGGGCACACATATTTACATTTGTTTGATCTTCTCATTGGATAGACCCTTTAATTATATCTTTCCTCATCTCTTATTACAGTCTTTAGTTTAAAAACTAATTTGTCTGATACGAGGATTGCTACTCTGGCTTTCTTTTGATGTCCATTAGCATGATAAATATTTTCCCACCCCCTCACTTTCAATCTGGAAATGTCTTTGGGTTTAAAATGAATCTCTTATAGATAGCATATTGATGGGTCTTGCTTTTTTATCTAATCTGATACCCTGTGTCTTTTGATTTGGGCATTTAGCACATTTACATTCAGAGTAACTATTGAAAGATATTAATTTGGTGGCTTTGTATTACCTATAAAGTCACTGTGTCTGTATATCATCTCTGTTCCTTTCTGGTCTATGTTACTTTGGGTTCTCTCTTCACTTAAAGGATCCCCTTTACGATTTCTTGCAGGGCTGGTTTAGTGATCACAAATTCTTTTAGTTTCTGTCTGTCCTGGAAGCTCTGTATGTCTCCTTCTATTCTGAATGACAGCCTTGCTGGATAAAGTATTCTTGGCTGCATATTTTTCTTGCTTAGCACTCTGAATATATCATGCGAGTCCTTTCTGGCCTGCCAGGTCTCTGTGAATAGGTCTGTTGCCAGTCTTATGTTTCTACCCTTGTAGTTTAAGGACCTCCTATCCCAAGCTGCTTTCAGGATTTTCTCTTTGTCTCTGAAATTTGCAAACTTCACTATCATATGTCAAGGTGTTGACCGATTTTAACTGATTTTGAGGTGGGTTCTCCGAGCATCCTGGACTTGAATGCCTGTTTCCTTCCCCAGATTGGGGAAGTTCTCAGGTATAATTTGCTCGAATATGCCTTCTGCCTCTCTCTCTCTCTCTCCCCTTGTTTTCTGGGACCCCAATTATTCTAATATTGTTTTACTTTAAGGTATCACTTATCTCTCAACTTCCTTCCTCATGATCCAGGAGTTGTTTATCTCTCTTTTTCTCAGTTGCTTTTTTCCCCCATCATTTTGTCTTCTATATCACCAGTTGTCTCTTCTGCCTTATTTATCCTAGCAGTTAGGGACTCTATTTTTTATTACATCTCATTAATAGCCTTTTTTTAATTTTGACCTGATTAGAGTTTAGCTCTTTAGTTTCTCCAGAGAGGGATTCTCTAGTGTCATTTATGCTTTTTTCAAGCCTAGCTAGTATCTTTATAATCGTTATTCTAAACTCCAGTTCTGTCATCTTACTTATATCCATACTGATTATGTCCCTGGCAGTCAGTACTGCCTCTTGTTCTCTTTTCCATCTTGTTATTCTTGCACAAAGTGGTAACTTTTCTATTTGTAGAATTGCAGCAATTCTTTTCTTTGAACTCTTATTGAGTTTACAATGACTTGATAGCTATCTAGCTGAATTACAGGGACCAGATGATAGTAGGGTCCTGTACTCCTCTGTCACCTTCCTCCGTGGGCAAGTGTTTTTCTCTTATTGATTTTTAGGGGGTCTCTTCATAATCTGTAGAGGAGCTATTAATTTTATATATGTTTTACAAACAACTTTAATATGTTCTGCCTTTTCACTTTAATAGTGGTTTTGTTGAATAAAAGTTCTTAATTTTAATAAAGTCATATTTAGCAATATTATTTTATTCCCCTATGATTAAGCTATTTTTGTCTCATTTGATAAATTTTTATCAGCCTGAAGTTTGTGAAGATATTTTCCTGAGATTTTTTTTTTTTTACTTTGTTTGGGCAATGAATTTTTTTGCCTTTGACATACAGATTTGCAACCCATATGGAAATTGTGCTGATTTATGTCATGAGATAAAGTCAAGATATTTTTCTGTGTGCATATTCAATTGACTCAACACATTATTGAGATGATGGACTCATATCCACTACGATTCAGTGTCACTTTTGCCATGAATCAAACGACTACATATATTTGGACATTTTCCTGAACTCTCAGTTTCCTACTACAGACCCTTTGTCTATACTTACACCAATAACAGCTTACCTGAATTACTCTAGCTTTATAATAGGCCTTGGCTTCTGGTAATGGAGGTCTGACACTTGCATATTTTCAGTAAGTATTAGCTACTCCCGACTGCTTACATTTCCATCTAAATTTGAGCCTAACAGTGTATATTTTATCTTTTTTTTCAAATCTGTTGGGCAATGACTGGATTTGCATTAATGCTGGTGATCAGTTTTGAGGGTAGTGTCATTTTTATATGTTTGAGTCTTCTATTTATGAACATGCTGCATCTCCCTATTTATTTAAGCATTTTTTTCATTTTCACAATAATTGTAGTAGCTTTCAGCATAGAGGCCTTGTGGGACTTTCATTAGATTTAGTCTTTAATAATTTATTATTTGATGGTATCTAGAATGTAATCATTATTTAAATTGTATTTTCTATTTGTTTGTTGCTGGGACAAAGACATCAATTGATTTTTTTATTATTATGGCCATGTATCCTGAAATATTGCTAAGCTCATTTATTAATCCCATATTTTACCTAGTTTTTTTGTGAAAACAATTGCTGCAACAAATAATGATGGTCTTATTTATTATTTATTACTTACCTTTCAAACTGTAAACTTCTTATTTCTCTGTCTTTCATTAATAGTTTTTAACATTATTTTCTGTTTCCCTAGGTATGGCAATAGGCATTTTGAATTACTACTGTCTAATATAAATTATTATTTTTCCCATTACCTGATAATGTGAAAACCTTAGAATTCTTAACTCCAGTTATTCCCTTATCATTCCTATCATACATTTTAATTCTATAGGTATTTTAATCTCATAAAATTATTGTTGTTGTTGTTGTTGTTATTATTTCATATGGTTGATATTTGTTTGTATTAATTTGATGTTATGCATATATTTTGGACTTCATTTATTTTTTAGATTTTTATGTTTCCTTGGGATTGTTTTATTTTGGGGGGTGGGGCTTGAAGAATTATCTTGAACATTTTTTCAAGTGCAGACATTTGTCAAAGAATTCTCTCAATGCCTATTTACTCAAAATATTTTTACTCACATTTTAAAAAGATATTTCTCCAGAGATTTATTTTTATTTTTTTAATGATATTTTTATTATATTATGTTAGTCACCATATGGTACAGCCCCTGATTCTGATGTAAAGTTTGATGCTTCATTAGTTGCATATAACACCCAGTGCACCATGCAATACGTGCCCTCCTTACTACCCATCACCAGCCTATCACATTCCCCCACCCCCCTCCCCTAAGAAGTCTTCAGTTTGTTTCTCATAGTCCATAGTCTCTCATGTTTCATTCCCCCTTCAGATTACCCCCCCTT
>NC_048223.1:83282343-83315137 GCF_002007445.2 Ailuropoda melanoleuca
AAGGGTTTTAATCAGGAAAGGATGCTGTATTTTGTCAAATGCTTTTTCAGCATCAATTGAGAGGATCATATAGTTCCTGAGTCTTTTCTTGTTGATATGGAGAGAGATTTATTTTTAATTTCACCGCATTGAACCATTGTCTTCTTGCTTCCTATTTTTCTTTTGAACTTCAACCAAATTTAATTTTCTATTTCTCTTTGGTTTTTAATAGTTTTATTATGATGCACCTTGGCATGAAATTTTTCTATAATCATTTTGTTTAAATATGTGTCTTGCTGGTTTTTATCAATTTTAGAAAATACTTGAAATATTTGGCCATCAACTCTTGAAATATTACTTCTAGTCCATACTATCTCTCTTCTCTTTGGGAAAGCTTTTCACTGTATCCCATATTCTAAATTTTCTACTCTTATGCCTCTATGTGACTCAGTGTGAAAATTTGTATTGAATCCTCTTCTATTTTTTTAATTATCTTTTGTGTTTTGTATAATCTGTTAATAACCCATCTTTTAAGTTCCTAATTTTAGTTATTGCTATTTTTAGTGCTAGAGGTCCTATTTTTATCTATTTTATAGTTTTAAATTTTCTATTAACACTTTGAATCTTCTTGTCTATTTTCTTGTCTGGTGTTTCCTTGAGTATGTCATTTAAACAAATTTAAAATCCTTGCTGGAAAACTCCAAAATTTTCATCGCCTATTGTTCTGTTTCTACCCTCTACTTTGATCATGAAGATTTGTCATTTGGCAATTACAATGTCTTTTTAAAATAAATATTTTACAATTTGTACTACAATTGTGGATTTTCTGTGTTATTTTATTTTCTTCCAGAGAGAGTTTACCTCTTCTTTGATAGGCAGAATAGAGACTTATCATTTTAATTTAGTCAAGGACTAAACTTCCATAAGACTAGATTTCAGGAAAATTCATCTATCCTCCACTTACCTGCTGTTTTCTCTAGATTTGGGTTCATGGTCCTGAGGTTTTCCAACTGATAGCCTAAGATGATACCCAGGCCCCTTGCTTCTGGTAATTTCTGAACTGGAATCTTTGTCTGTATATCACTACGTGAGTCCTCAAACTCTATTCAGTACATTATACAGTTATCCTATCAAAACATATGGGATTTAAAAAAATATAAACAAGTCAATTATCCATATTATAAATAGGTAAATAGAATTCTCATTAACATACACAATAGTAATGACTATAAGTTCTTAGTATATAAAACGTAATATTTCAAATAAGATGGAGGACACCAACGTCCCAATGTTGCTAAAATCATTAGTTATCATGTGACTTTCACAACCTAATTTCAAACGGCATTCTATTTAGGAGTTTTATATTGTTATGATGCGTAGCACAGATGTCCTTTCTAGTAATCAAGAATCCTACAGCTATTTAAAACTACTTCAATATTTAAATAGACTGAATGCTTCAATATATTTATTCAACAGGATATTCAAATGTTAAATGACTTTAACAGGGTGTAATAAGAACAATGATCATTTATGTATTGGTATAAAAGATATAGTTGTAATATGTTATGAAGTGCACATAGATTCATGTAAATTCCAATTGAATTTTGTAAAAGGCCATGTAAACAGGGAGAGTGTTTGACATTATAGGCATTCATATTTGAAATATTTTAATTTCAGTGCAAAATGTCTACGGTCAGCAAAGTTAGGAAGTAGTAGTTACAGAATATTTACATTCTGTATCAGTCCGGATGCAGTCAGGAAAATTAAAATCAAACCAACTACATTAACTTAGTATTTAGTATAAAGTATTGTTTATACCTGTATGAAGGATTTAAAAGGAAAGACAAGAAAATAAATAAAACTTCTGATGTTACAGAGAGACAGAACTGCAGAAAGTTGCTACCATGCTTAAGGCTACAGAAGAGGTTAGGGAGGATTTTTAGGGATTAAAAACAAGAGAGACTTCTAATCTATGCAAGGTATTGCCCACAGTTCTTTCTGCTTCTCCTTGCTAGGTACAACTACAAACCCAGAAATAATGGAAGAGGCAATGCAAACAGGGTCTGAAAAGTGGTAAGACAACGAAGTGGTTTAGGAGCCAGGGATTAGAGGAACAACACAGGACACATCATCCCACTCAATAGAAGAAGGTGATCCATTTATATGTCTTCTTTGGATAAAGAAGATGTGGTCCATATATACAATGGAATATTACTCAGCCATCAGAACGGATGAATACCCACCATTTGCATCAACATGGATGGAACTGGAGGGGATTATGCTAAGTGAAATAAGTCAAGCAGAGAAAGACAATTATCATATGGCTTCACTCATATGTGGAACATAAGGAATAGCACAGAGGGCATTAGGGGAAGGAAGGGAAAACGGAAGGGGGAGAAATCAAAGGGGGAGGCAAAACATGAGAGACTATGAACTCGGGAAACAATCTGAGGGTTTCAGAGAGAAGGCGGGTGGGGGAATGAGTTAGCCCGGTGATGGGTATTAAGGAGGGCATTTGTTGTAATGAGGACTGGATGTTAAACACAAATAATGAATCATGGAACTCTACATCAAAAACTAATGATGTACTGTATGGTGACTAACATAACATAATTAAAGAAGAAGAAGAAGAAGACGATGACCCAGACCCAGTATTTTCCTACTCTTAACCTTGCAAAACTGGCAGCTTTCTTTTTCTTAAGCAGTCATTAAAATGACAGCTCACAAAAAGACAGGTGCTGTATGTTAAACTTAAATAGGGTGACTGATAGCTAAAACAAAAGACCCAGACTCTCCTAACATAATGTGCAAATGAACAGAACAAAATAGAAAATCACCTATCATACCAAGAACTCAGAGAATCACAACATGAATGAGAAATGAAAATTGATAACTAAGATGAATCCAACGGTGGATTTATCTAACTAGGGTTTCTTTTTCCCTACATATCTTCTTTTCTTCCTTTCCTTTCCTTTTCCTTCCATTTTTCTTCTTTTCTCTTTTCTTTCTTTCCCTCCCCATTCCCTCCTTCCTTCCTCCCTTCCTTCCTACCTCCCTCCCGTCATTCCTTTCTTCTTCCTTCGTCTTTCTCTCTGTGTCTCTTTCTTTCTTGTGGTGACAGACACACAACATAAAATTTGCCATCTTAGCCCTCTTAAGTGTAGAGTTCAGTAATATTAAATATGTTCGCATTGATGTTCGACAGATCTCCAGAACTCTTTCATCTTACAGAACTAAAGCTTACACACATTTAAAGAATTCACCTTTCTCTCCTCCCCCTCCCTATTACTAACATTTTACTTTCCGTTCCTATGAATCCACTATTTACATATCTCATATAAGTGGAAACACTGTGACTGCCTTTCTGTGTTGTCTCATTCCATATTATCCTCAGGGTTCATTTATCTTGTAGCATGTGACAGGTATTCCTTCCTTTTTAAGGCTGACCAATATTCCATTGTATGAATATAATGCATTTAGTTTATCCATTCATCCTTACATAGACATTTGAGCTGCTTCTGCCTCTTGGCTATTGTGAGTAGTTTTTCTGTGAATGTGGTTATGCAAATATATCTTCCAGACCCTGCTTTCAATTATTTATACCCAGAACATATATAACCAGAAGTGAGACTGCTAGATTATATGTTAGTCCTATTTTCAATTTTTTGAAGAACTACCATTCTGCCTTTCGCAGTGGTTGCACCATTTTATAATTCCACCAACGGTGTACAAGGGTTTCATTTCTCCACATTCTCACCGACACTTGGCTATTCTTCCGTTAGCCATCCTAATGGGTATGAAATGACATCTCACTGTGGTTTTGATTTGCAATTCACTGGTGATCAATGATGTTAAGCATCTTTCATATGCTTCTTAGCCATTTGTATATCTTTGGAGAAATATCTATTGAAGTCCTTTGCTCATTTCTTACTCAGGTCATTTATTTTTTTCTTTATACGTTGTTTTGTTTTTATTGCTGAGTTTCAAGAATTCTTTATATATAAACTAGATGCTAGAGCACTTTTACATTTACGGTTCACAAGTATTTTCTTCCATTCTATAGTTTCTCTTTTCATCCTTTTAACAGTATCATTTGTAGAGCAAAGATGTTTAATTTTGGTGATGTCCAGTTAAAAAAAAATTTTTTTTTTGGATCTTGCTTTTGGTCAGGTCTCAGAACTTTTTTGCGTTAGTGTGTGATCTTAAAATTTTTCTCAATTTTTTTTCCTAAAATTTTTATTGTTTACATTTTATATTTAAGTCTGTGTTAATTTTGAGTTAGTTTTTTATAAGGTATGGAAATTTGATATTTATTAGGTCTTTTCTGTTCTGTTCTGTCCCACTGATCTATGTGTCAATCTCTCTGCAAACACCATACTGCCTTGATTATTGCGGCTATATAGTGTGCCTTAGTATTAAATAGAGTGATTTCTTCCACTTTATTCTACTTTTTCAAGATTGTTTAATGCATTCAAGAGCCTGTGCTTTTCCAGATGAATTACAGAATATCTATCATTGCATGATATAATTTATATAACATTTTTGATGTGAAAAAATTTTAGAAACGAAGAAAAAATAGTGATTGCCCTGGGTTGGGGATGAAGTGGGAAGAGGAACAGGAGGGAGTTGGGTTGATTTATAAAAGGGTAACACCAGAGATCCTTGTGGGGATGGAATTATATGGTATCTTTTTTTTTTAATTTATTTTTTTATTTTTTATTATGTTATGTTAGTCACCATACAGTACATCATTAGTTTTTGACGTAGTGTTCCATGATTCATTGTTTGCATATAACACCCATTGCTCCATGCGATACATGCCCTCCTTAATATCCGTCACTGGGCTAGCCCATCCCCCTAACCCCCTCCCCTCTAAAACTCTCAGATTGTTTCCTGGAATCCATAGTCTCTCATGGTTCGCTTCTCCCTTTGATTTCTCCTCCTTCCGTTTTCCCTTCCTTCCCCTAATGCCCTCCGTGCTATTCCTTATGTTCCACATATGAGTGAAGCCATATGATAATAGTCTTTTTCTGCTTGACTTATTTCACTTAGCATAATCCCCTCCAGTTCCACCCATGTTGATGCAAATGGTGGGTATTCATTCTTTCTGATAGCTGAGTAATATTCCATTGTATATATGGACCACATCTTTATCCATTCATCTGTTGAAGGGTATCTCAGCTCCTTCCACAGTTTGGCTATTGTGGACATTGCTGCTATGAAAAGAAGGGCCATATGCACCCCAATGTATGGTAGCTTGACTGTGGTAGTGAATAAACAAAATTACACAAGTGACAAAATTGTATAGAGCTAAATAGACACACGCACGCACGCACACACACACAATAAGTAATGCTAAACTGGAAAACTGAGTAAGATTAGTTAATTATATCAATGTCAGCATTGTGTTTGTAATGTTGTACTATAGTTTTACAAACTCTTCCACCTGGGGTAACTGGGTAAAAGGTACACTGGAATTTCTGTATACTAGTTCTTCTATCTGCACATGAATATCAATAAAATTTTAAATTAAAAAAATCAAATTAGAGTTCTTCCATTTTTACATCCTCAACAATTTAGTCCTAAATCCATTAGGTAGGAAAGATCAAGTTAGGTGTCTATAGCTGAGTTTGGGGGAGTACAATGGACCAGAGCAGGATGTCAGAGCTTAATCAGAATAAGCAGTATGCCCTTGGTAGACAGCCCATAATGAGATTATCAGAGAGTGAGCAGCAGAAGGACTTCTACACATGGGAGCTGATAGAGTGATGTGTTAAAGCCCAAAGAAGGAGAGTGCACATGAAGTTGCTGGACTGGTGTGTGATGTCAGGGAACAGATGGTGGTACATATGTACTAATGTTAATTGCCAGATAACAATGACTTATTTGGTCTATGTAGGCAAATGTTCTCATTTTTGAAAAATATACAGTAAAGGTTTTGGAGATGATGGGACATCAGGTCATTAACATCAACTCAAATAGTTCAGAAAAAAGTTCTTTATACTGGAATTCAAGTTTTTTTTAAATTTTTTTTATTAATTTTATTTTATTATATTATGTTAATCACCATACAGTACATCCCCTGATTCTGATGTAAAGTTTGATGCTTCATTAGTTGCGTATAACACCCAGTGCACCATGCAATACGTGCCCTCCTTACTACCCATCACCAGTCTATCCCATTCCCCCACCCCCTCCCCTCTGAAGTCTTCAGTTTGTTTCTCATAGTCCATAGTCTCTCATGTTTCATTCCCCCTTCTGATTACCCCCCTTTTCTTTATCCCTTTCTTCCCCTACCGATCATCCTAGTTCTTATGTTCCATAGATGAGAGAAATCATATGATAATTGTCTTTCTCTGCTTGACTTATTTCACTTAGCATTATCTCCTCCAGTGCCGTCCATGTTGCAGCAAATGTTGAGAATTCGTTCTTTCTGATAGCTGAGTAATATTCCATTGTATATATGGACCACAGCTTCTTAATCCAGTCATCTGTTGAAGGGCATCTCGGCTCCTTCCATGATTTGGCTATTGTGGACAATGCAGCTATGAACATTGGGGTGCATATGGCCCTTCTCTTTACTACGTCTGTATCTTTGGGGTAAACACCCAGTAGTGCAATAACAGTGTGGAGGTCCCTTAAAAAGTTAAAAATTGAACTACCCTATGACCCAGCCATTGGAATTCAAGTTTTTATGTAAGTTTTTTTATTATTTCAAAGAGTTCTGAGGTAGTATACAAACTAACAAGACCACAAATGAGATCCTATAACTGTGGTCTTTAGTTTATAAATAAAAGAAATTGTATATTCAAAAACTCTTAGATGGTACAGAATTGTTCGATCTCCTGTAACATTAGTCAAGGTAAATATAAACAAATCAAAAAGTCAGAAAGGCTGATGCTTAGAAGAAAGTCCCAAGTCTGAATGAAAGTGAAGACCCTCCTAGCTGTGTGCTTTCAGAAGCCAGTTTGAATTATTGGCAATCATGACAGCCTGCTGCCTTGAATGGGTATTAGACTTTACAATATCATCCTCTTTTGTGGTTAATCAACTTTTCTTTGTAAACTTTTCTTATGTTATTTAACATATTCAAAAATTATATATATATACACACACATATATAACAAAATGATAAATATTTAAATAAATATTTGCAGTAGTATATCAGTATATCATAACCATTTCTAGTATTCTGGTAACTTACACATAACCTTAACACATATAATTCCTGCTTATACTTTTTCTACATACAGAGTCAGTAAGAATCTATGCCATCTACCAAAACAAAAAACAGACAAAAATCTTTACTATATTTTAATTTCCCTCTTCCTGCACATTACTCATCTGTAAATTAATATCTTTTCTCATTCTCAAGAGGATATTAATCATTGCTTTTATAAATCTTCTGTGTGTTTCACTAAATCTGTTTCTTTGGATGTTATTATGATTAATGATGCATTTTAACTTATTTCTAACATTGTGATTTTGCTTTCTGTTTGCTTCACTATTTCATGATGAAATAATTTCATTTTCTTTCTAGATGCTTTGTCAAAAATTATTTAGCCAACTAAAGTCAGCGCTGTTTTTTTTTTTATCACTACTGATTTTGTGTCCCAAATATTTGTATTTCAGAATACTTATTCGCAAGCAGGCTTTTTTTTTTTTTTGACTAAACATAGCAGAGAGGGTTTCGAGATGCAAAAAGAGCATTTAAGTGCCCTAAAATATCTTTATTTTGATCTCTAATTTGAATGCTAGCTTAGTTGTGTAAAATGCTAGATCCAAAAGTGATTTTTCTTTAGAACTTTTATTAAAGATTTTTACTTTAGAGCTCTTTATCTTTCAGTATCTTCTAAAATTTTTTCTAGTTTCAAAAATATTGCTGCCAAGAGGTCTAATGCCAGTGTGATTTCAATTTCATTATAAATTGTAATTTTTTCTATTTTAGGGACTCTAGAATTTTCTCTTTACCTTTGGAGTTCTAAAAGATCACCATTTTTCTAGCATTAAATCATTTTCACTCATCTGGCTTGGGAATTAGTGAGACTCCAATACAATATATTTTCAGCTGTGTGACTTCCTCTCCAACTGAGTCTATAATATTTATCATATATGATGTTTTAAAATATGTAACAATCTTTTATTTTTTTTTAAGGTTTTATTTATTTATTTGACAGAGATAGAGACAGCCAGCGAGAGAGGGAACACAAGCAGGGGGAGTGGGAGAGGAAGAAGCAGGCTCATAGCAGAGGAGCCTGATGTGGGCTCGATCCCATAACGCCGGGATCACGCCCTGAGCCGAAGGCAGACGCTTAACCGCTGTGCCAACCAGGTGCCCCTAAAATATGTAACAATCTTATTTTCATTTATAAATTAAGGCAATAGATATTGTTTTCTTCTTTCATAGTAATGTGTTCATCTTCTGTGGCTATGATTTCCTTTCTTTTTCCCATGAATTTATCAGTCATCTCTATTTCAAATTCCTCTTTTGTGTGTATTTCAACTAATTCTAGTTTCTCGGTGTTACTAAGATTATGACATATTCTATCTTGCTTTTTAAAATTTTATTTTCAAATAATTTTGCATTTACAGAAAAGATGCAAAAATGTTCAGGAGTACCCATTATTCTTTATCCATGTCTGACATATTTGTAGTACAATCACCAAGACTAGAAAATTCATGATATCCATATGTGTCATACTATGGGTGTGAACACTTATTACGTGGTTAAGGTGATGCCCTCTGTGAAGTTATGATTTTTTTTTGTTATGTTTAGTAAGTGTTTTGTAGAGAGATTCTTTGAGACTGTGTAAATACTCTGTTTCCCATCATTATTTTTGCCCACTAATTTTAACATTTCCTTACTTTGTCTGAAATAATTATTACTGTGACATTTGCCTAATCATTTATTTAATTTTCATCATTCCTTCTGCATCCCTTGTCTAGAATTCCAATACAAGGAAAAGCTGTCTCTTCCCCATTCATTCATCTATTCATTGACTTTTACTACCTTATATCACTGAATTGGTTCTATATTGCTGTGAGACAAATTACCATGAATTTAGTGGTTTAAACAACTCACATTATTATCTCCCTGTTTTCCAGATATCAGGAGAATTGTCACTGCTTAGCTGGCTCTTCTGCTTAGGGTTTCACAAGGCTGCAATCAAACTGTTTGTTGACCAGGTTATGTTCTCATCTGGAGGCTTGGTCACAGAAGAATCTACTTCCAAATTCACTCCAGTTGTTGGAAGAATTAATTTAGTTGTATGTATGACTAAAACCCTCATCTCTTTTCTTACTGTTGGCTAAGTCATCATTAGATCCTAGAAACCACTGGATATCACTGCATATTAGTTCAAAGAGATCTACCTCATTTTTAAGAAGATTTTATTTATCTATTTGAAAGAGAGAAAGAGAGAGCAGGGGGAGGGGCCAAGGGAGAGGAAAAGACCCTCAAGCCGACTCGGCTATGAGCATGGAGTCTGAGGCGGGGCTCCATCACATGATCCTGAGATCATGACCTGATCTTATACCAGGGACGAGCCACCCAGATACCGCTCCCTCATTTTTAAAAAAGCTGCGTAACACTCCAATGTTTACACTAACCATATTTTATTAAACCATTATGCTATGTGTAGACATTTAGGTTGCTTCCATTGTTTTTCAATTATAAACAATGTTGCAGTGAATAACTTTGCATATATAGTTCTAATTATTGGGGGTTTGGTCCCAGAGAAACTTCAGAAATGGGTTTGAAAGGTCAAAAGGAAGAAGCATACCTACTTTTGTTAAGTATTTGGAAATTCCCTCCCAGAAGGGCTGTAGAAGTTCACGTTCCCACCAGGATTTAATGAATGTGTTTTCTGCCTCACAGGTTTGGCAGCAAAATATGATGATGTGCATTGAAATTGTTTTTGTCAATCTGATACATGAATTATGGTATCGGGGTTTAATTTACACATGTCTAACTATGAGAGAGTGAAAATTTTTTAAGAATCTTTTTCAAACATTTTTGGGGGAATTTTCTGATCATGTCTTTTTTTCCCCCTTGTTCTACTGGAAATTTGGAACTTTATTTCTCCATATTGAGAGCATTTTTAATTTATTAAGGATACTAGTCCTTCGGAGAATGTTTTGTCAATTGTCTTTCACTCTGTTATTAGAATTTTTTGCCATGAATTTTTAAAATTTTACGTATTTTTAAATTATTAAATTAAAATTAACCTTACACTATAAGATATATATGCTATGTTTTATCACCCTCCACCCCACCAGTCACATGTAAAAGCTCTATTTTTATATGTCATATTTCTTCAGTGAATCCTTTTTGTTTCTCCTGCATTTTATCAAGTAGAGATTTATATTGAGAGTATTTTGCCCCAAACTGAATGAATATATACTCTTTATTTTCTCATTCCTGAGATAAAATGTCAGAATATTTTTTCTCAGATTCTAAGCTATTAGAGGGTTTGCTATAAATTCCAATCACTCATTCAATGATTCAGCAGCCTGGTAGCTGAACAGTCCCAGGAGGTAAGCATAGTTACTTATTTACTTAGGGAAGTCTCTATAAGAAATACAAGATTTCAGTATTTAATTTCTGTTTACTCTGGTTACTGACCATTACTACATGTTAAACCTGGGTATAATATAGAGACTTTTCTATAACCACCTGAATTTCTATATGATATACCTCTAATTAGTGTTGAGCCTCTAAGGGTAGCTGATTTTATAATCCACTGATAGAGAAAATATTTTCAAGTAAGTGAAATATTCCACATCTGTGGGACCTCATGTTCCTTCCAAGTGAGAAGCAGTACTAGGAACTTGGGAGCCATATTGCCCAGGTTCATATCTCAGTTTTATCATTTACTATCTCTGTGATCGTGGTCAAGCTGGTTAACCTCTCTGTGTCTTAATTTCCTAATCTACAAAAGGGAACTGTAAAATAACAATACTTACATCATATGGTGGAGAAAGTTGTAGGAGAACAACAAACAATCTTTCTTTTTAATCATAAATTCTGGGTGCTTGCCTTGTAGCAGTTACTGGTCTAAATGCTTTACAAATTGAACGACTTAATCGTCTCTTCAATTCTATGAGATAGATATTAATAAACATTTAGACATGAAGCCTTCTGTATATATTGAATGTATTGTAAAAAAACAATCCCTAGATTTCAGTACATTAATACAATAAAGGTTTGTGTCCCACATTTATCATCTGATGAAGGTGGACAGAGAGGCTCCGTCTCATACAGTCATGCAAGCACCAAGATGCCCTCTCTGTAAGATTTCTCAATCTTGGCACTATTGATACTATAAGTTAGATAATTCTTTTTTGTGGGCAACCATCTTATGCATATGGGATGTTTATGAATATCTCTCAGGTCTATCCACTAGAGTCCAGTGGTACCATCTCAGTTTTGGCAAACAAAAATTTCTCCAGACATTGCCAAACGTTCAGTGGGTGGATATGGAGTTTGCGCTGATGTAGAGGTTGCACTTTTGCCCTCCGTTAGATTTCCACTGGATTTTGTTGTTGCTGTTGTTGTATGGCTGGTAGATCAATGCAAGAAAGAAATCATGGAGGGTCATATGGGAGATGTTAAGGGCCAAGTTCAGAACCAATGTGCATCAATAATGATACCCTCATTCAGTCAAATAGAATTCAGTCAAATAGGCCCAGAATCTTGGGATTGTAGTTTTCCCATTTACTGAAGAGGAAAATAAAGTTCGACAAAAATAGTGCTTTTTTTTCAACAATCTGATCTTGTGATCACCAAATACCAGTTTCGCCTTTTTTCCCCTTGCACATTGAACATACTCTTCACAAAGGAGATAATCAAAAGTTTCATTACTGACAACATCCAGCTCAGTTCTTGGTTTTCTCCGTGGTACATATTATTCTGCATTTGGTATGGAAGTGTCTTCATGGTCCAGTGGCCTTTGAATTCGAAAGATATTGCTAACTCTAGCCAACCAATATACAGTGGTAGAACAGAGACAGCTTAACCACGATAAATCTTCCATTTAGAAAGAAGGATGGGAAATACAGATCAATGATTGTTCTACAGAACAGGAACAAAGAGGGAGAAATTCTTTGATTAGACCTTTGATTTTTTTCTATCTTGTCCATTATTCTTTAAGATTCCAGGCTCTGACTTCTGGAAGATACTTGTTTGTCTATCATCCTCCCCAGCCACAGTAAAAATGCCATTGCTGGGGAATGCCTTCCTTTGACACTGCCCAGTCTTCCCAGATTGCTTCTTTTCTGATGCTTATCGAACAATCAGAAGCTTGCTAGACAAGAGTCTTGGTTTCTTCAGCATTGAAATCCCCTCAAAAAACTCAGTAGGCTTCTTACCTATTTCCTACCATCAGTACCATGTACCCTTAATCAAACCTACAATTGTTTTTCAAGAAATAATCCTCAAATTTACCTAATATTGCTGATATGCATTCATAGTTGTCAAAAACTGTAAACCACTCAAATGTTCTTCGATGGGTTAATGGATAATCAAACTTGGTATAGCCACACAGTAGAATACTATTTAACAACAAACAGGAATGTAATATTAATATATGTAACACTACCTGGATGAACCCCAAATGCATTTTTTTTTAGTACAAAAAGCCAGGCTCGAAAGCTTACATACTATGCTTCTATTTGTATGACATTTTCAAAAAGACAAAATGTAGTGATAGAAAGGAGATCAGTGTTTTGCCAGAGGTTAAGAATTAAGGAAGTTGTGGCTTCAAAAGATTTTCACAAGAGAGATTATTTTGGGTGATGGAAAAGTTCTATTGTAATTATAATGGTACTTACATAAATCTATAAGTGTGCTAAACTGATAGAATTATAAACAACCTCCCCAAAAAAGAAAAAAAGACAATGCTAACATATGTTACCTGAAAAAATAAAAATTTTTCAATGATGTTTAATCACCAAGGCTGGTGTGGTACTGGGATAACTAGAATTCTTTACAAAAGATAGGAAGTATCTGCTACCTCTGAACTATTACATGATTGGAATGTATGAGTCACAACATCCTCTAACATTATGAGAGAGAGTGCAATGGAAAAAGCCCCTTTGAAAGTCTTGAAAGACTGACAGCATATACATTCTTTTAACCTCTTAGAATCTTTTAGAAACTGAGATCTTGGGGTGAATATCTATTGAACATCAAAAGATGGGGCAGTTGTGAGCGTGGTGGTGACCTCTGCAGTAACCAACAGTCCTTAAGTTTTTCTGTTTGATAGTGCTGAGTGTCATCCAGATAACTTGTAATGCAATCTCCATCATTGATGTATGCTTTGCCTGAAGCCATCTCATCTTAGTGAAAAAGTACGTAAGTCTTCTGAGAGAGTCTAACCTTTCCAGTGCTGACTGGGAAACAGAATCTTGGTCAAGTTGGTCTTTTGGGTTTTCTCAAACCACATTACATATTTCTCTTACATAATAAATACTGACCTTTTTGACAGTGTACAATTGAGCTCATCTAAAGCATCTTATTAAAAAGGATCAGAATTTAATACAGCAGGATTTCACTTCCAAATTGCATACTGCCTGATTGCTAATAGGTCTCAAAAGTTAGTCAGCAATTTTTTTGAAATTGAAAAGTCTATGCCAGCTTAAAAAAACAAAATGCAGTCAACATTTTCAAAGCCCTTATTTTAGAATTTTTAATTTTAAGAGTTTCGATTATATATCATGTCAAGATAATAAAAATCTATTGTTTTTAAGAAACATTATCCCATTACTGCTGTAAAATAAACATGAATTTATTATACAACCATTCAAACACTATAGAAAACTTCAAAGAAAAATAATAACCCCATCCAAGCTATTAGCATATCAAATCTATACCAGATATCCACCCATCATCTATCCATCTAGCTAATCTCCCCAAATTATATTGAAAGAACTATCCTGACTAGTCCTCACAGAAGACTAAAACTGACCTTAATTTAAGGCTTGATTCAGATGATCTGACCACACACTAACTTCCTGAAAGCATCAGTTAGAGGTCCTCGTAAAATCTAGAAAGAATAACAAGATTAAAAAGAAAGAAGACACAGTTTTCTAATATAAGGAATATCAGGAAATGGCAAAATGAGTCCCTCAATAATGAAAAGGTTAATAAAGGAATAATACATGCAAAATGATATTTTAAAGTTCAGTAACATTTTTAATTTAATTCAATTCAACAAGTATTGAATTCCTTAAAAAATAAAGTCCAAAAATTATCCAGGAAGATATAGTATTAGTCTTATAACTATTAAAGAAATTGAATTTGTAAATTACAAGCTTTAGAAAAGGGACTCTTAAGGCCCTGATGATTTTAGTGGATAATTTTACCAAACACTTAAAGAAATCGACACCAATTTTACACAATCTTTTCTAGAACATAGAAGAGAGAGCACTTCTCAACTCATTTTATGAAGCCAACATTACCCTAATTCCAAAACTAGACAAAGTCAATACAAAAAGCAAACAATATCCCTCATGAATTTAGATACAAAAGAGCCTTAACAGAATTTTAGCAGATTGAATTCAACAATATATAAAACAATAAATACACCATAACCATATTGAATTCCTTATTCCAGGTATGTAAGATTTTTTCTTTATTTAAAAATAAATTATGCAATCCACCATTACAACAGGTCAAAGTAGAAAAATCATATGATCATATTAATTGAAACCAAGAAGACACTTCACAAAGTTCATTACCCATTTATGATTTTAAAAATTTCCTTATACTGGAATACAGAGAAACTTAGCTTCATAAAGATCATACACAAGAAAACCTACAGCTGACATCACACTTAATGGTGAAAGACTGAGTGCATTTCTCTGAGATCAGGGACAAAGAAACTTTCTCACTTTTCTTACTTGACATATCACTGGAAATTCTAGACATTATAATAAGACCAAAAAATGAATTCAGTTTAGAAAGAAGAAATAAAATTGTCTTTCTTTACATACAATATAATAGTCTATTGTATAAAATCCCAAGGAATTTACAAAAAAGAAAAGCACCTAGACTTAAGAATTGAATTCAGTAAGGTCACTGGACATAAGATTGACACACAAAATCAATTATATTTTTAAATACTAAGAATGAGCAAGTGGAAACAAATCGAAATTAAATTCCATTTAAAGTTTTCCCCCAAAAAATATATATATTAGAAATGAGTCTAACAAAACATACACAGGCTCTGTATGATGAAAATTATAAAATACTTACAAAAGAAATCAAAGACCTAAATATTTGGAGAGAAATAGCATGTTCATGGGTTGGAAGACACAACAAAAAGATGTCAATTCTAAATTAACTTAGGAGTTTAGCACAATTCCTTATGAAATCTCAGTCCAATTCCAAATTGAGCATGGGCAGGAATTTATAGTCAGTGCTGTTGATAGCAAAGTTCAAGGAAATAATGCATGTAGAACCCGAAGACACGCCTGTGATGTCATAAGTGCTAAGTAAACTGGAGTGGCCATCATTTCTATGTGTGCTGACTTGGCTCCAAGGCCCCTTGCTGCCTAACCGAAAGCAGAGGTCAGCAATTTTATTCTCTAAGGTGTCAGATGGTAAAGACTTTAGGCTCTGCAGGCCATGCAGCCTCTGCAGGAACTACTCAACCTTGCTGTTTGAAGCCAAAGCCGCAATAGGCAACACGGAAGTGAACGAGCACACGACCATTGTTCCCATGAAACCTTACTTATGGACATTTGGTTTGCTGCCTTACAAAAAGAGGTGGTGAAAAACAGAGAAGTGGAAAGTGGGAGGAAAGATTTGGATATAAATAAAAGCAATAAATTTGAAAAAACAAAAACAAAAACAAACAATACATGAGTGCAGCCAGTGTTCTGGTAGAATGTCCCAGATTTTGAACTGGTTTGATGACCCTTTCTCATCTTCTTTATTTCCAACAGACCAGGAGGAAGTCCGGAGCAAGAGAGGTCGTAGACCTTTGGGAAAGGCAGCCATTGCCCCTGCACGGTCACATACAATTTCCTTTGAAAGAGATAAAGTGTCATCAAAGCCTGTGCTGGGGTCAGTTTAGCAAGAACTCTACCTGATCACTTTCTATATTGGATCAAATTCCGAATCCGCTCTTGTTTTCTGATCACACTGACCTACCTTTGGCAGCAACTCTTGTCAAGTTAGCTTAGCCAGAATCCTCTTTACCCGTGATGTTTCCTCTTGGTAATTTTTCAACCACTGACCCGGACCCTGTTCTTGACTATAAATTCCTGTCCATGCTCAATTTGGAATTGTACTGAGGTCTATTTTCTCCTACTGCCCTAGTTCTCGAGTAAAATCTATTTTTATCAATTTACTGTCTGAGTCTAGTGTTTCTTTGACAAACTCTGCTACTTTGAAAAGGATTCGTTAACTTGCCTTCACACAACTTATTTGGGCGCTGTAGTTCTGCTCTATCCTTCTTTTCTTTTTTTATTCTTTCTTTTTAAAGCAGACTCCACGCCCAGCGTGGAGCCCAATGCTGGGCTTGAACTCACAACCCTGAGATCAAGACCTGAGCTGAAATCAAGAGGTGGACACTTAACCAACTGAGTCACCCAGGTGCCCCCAAAATCTATCTTTCTGTTCTCCAACTTCAGGACTTTGAAAGAGTCCAACTTAGGTCACCCTTAATTCATTTATTCATTCATTCTTCAATAATTATTTGTTGCAAATGTCACGTTTCTAGACACAGTTACAGGAACCAGAGATACAGCCAAAACCTGCTGAGAAAAATCAGCAAAACCTCTGCCCTCATCCTTCAAGCATTCATTCACTAAGGTATACAAATATAAATAGGCAAATAAGTGAACAAGAACATTATGGATTCTGTTAAATCTTATAAAGAAAAAGAACAATTTGTTGATAAGGGATATAAAGTATTATAGAAGTGGTTTCATTTTAGCTAAGTTTATCAGTTGTGTTGTCTGGAGAGGTGACATTTGAATAATGAGGTTGTCTGTAAAACAAAGTGATTGCCTAAGCTGTGGGACAGGAAATTTCCTATCATCATGGAGAAATAGCGGGAACTAGAAGGAATGACTCAAGGAGTGTAGGAGAGAGAAGTAATATAGGTGTGATAGAAATGCGTTCAGCAAGGATCAGTTCTGAGGACTGAAAAAGTGGAAAAGTCTTTGGAATTTTTGTGAGTATGGTAAGAACACTGTTGGAAAGTATTGAGCGTGGCAACAATCTGCTATGATCTATGATTTTAAAAGATCGTGTAGGCTACTCTTTAGGAAAAATATGCAAAGAGAAACTAATTAGGAAGTTATTTCAGTGACCAGGTGAGACGTAACAAAAGCTTAAAAGTGTTAAGAAGTTATGGGAAAGTAGAGTGGTAATTTTCTCTTCACGTGACTTTTTAAAATAATTTACAATAGGTGTGGTTGGTTTTGGAGATCTTGGATTCTCATATATGCTCAATACGTATCAACTTCAGGTCCTAGAATATTTTTTCCCTGTTTGATCATTTTCATAGAAAATTTGATAGCATGATTTCAGGTCTCTCTTGATCTTTACTTTACCTCATCATTTCCTCTCTGTCTCTCTTCCTCTCTCGCTCACATGCACACTGTGTACATATATAGGCAGATTAGTTTCCCTTCTTATGTTTAATATCACATTATATTTGCTGTATGTCAAGTAGCAGGAGTTCTTGTGTCTCCACCAAATGCAGGCTCCCCTTAGCAAATTACCACTGAGCAATTAGTCTTATTAAAATAATAATTACACCTGCTTTTGGCTAATTTGAGGAGTAATTGCCCAATTTCAGCCATAATTAGTCACTTGGCTCTATTTCTCAGGCACAATTTCATTGTCATGAGAAACAAACAAACAAAAAAATCTGTGGTAGTTGTTCCCTTCGCAATTTGCCTACTAATGAGCCTGCCTTCTGAACATACTTTCTTCCCTTGAATCCAGCCACAAAGTACTTAGAGGACCCTAGGGAATCTCCTGGACTCATGCAAAGGAAATAATTTTCCGATGTTTGAAGATTTTTAAATGTTTTCTAAATAGCTATTTAAAAACACTTTCTTGAGACTGGAAAGGAAGAATTAATAAAACTTTTGATTCTGAAAATGTCAGAATTATCTGTTTATAATTAATCATCAGGTTTGTTTATGTCTCCACATCACCAGGACAGAATTCAACAGCCAGTATTTAAATGTGTCTTTGATCCATATGACACCACATACTAACTGACAACATTGGGCCTTACCTGAGCTCCTGGAAAACAGCAACAATTAAGAAATGCCCCCACATTTTTTTTGTGTTTTGGAACCTGCTAATAATCCTCCTCTTACAAATTTCAAGATAAAACCTATTTCCATCTTTCTTCATGACTTCCATGAGATTGGCGAATGACTCCATTATATACTTGCCTTTATAAATCCCCATATTACCCTCCTTTTTGAGATATTTCTCGTTAATGAACATTCACCCCATTGCACTAGCCTAAATAAAATCAGTTCCTTAATTGTCTGGTGCATTTGTCTTTCACATTATAAATTGCAATCTGTTTCTAAACCTAGTGAACCAAGTAAGAAACAAAAATGCATCTTGCCATTAAATTGGAAACATTAGTGCTTACAGATTTATACGGATTGTTAAAATTGTGGAAAGACATATTAAATGGGGACATTTAAAGAAATAACAACACGTACTCTATGTAGACACATTATTAGGGGTATTGTACACAGCCACCAAAGTCAAATTAGGGTAATAGCACGTTCATTCTTATGATGAAAAGTCTGTTTTTATAAGTTGAAAATTCAGGCAGAATTATGTATGTATCTTAATTTAAAATTTTTTTATGAATGAAGTGTTAAATTTTAACTATTTCTGTAAAACACAGTAGAAGCTATGAATATTTAGGGGCACCTGGGTGGTTCAGTCAGTTAAGCATCCAACTCTTGATTTTGGCTAAGGTCATAATTTCAGCTCAAGTTGTGATCTCTGGGTCTTGATGTCAGGCTCTGGGCTCAGTGTGGAGTCTGCTTGTCGCTCTCCTCACCACACGTGCTCTCTCTCTCTTTCAAATAAATAAATAATTAAAATCTTTTTTTAAGAAGCTATAAATATTTAATAAATGGGAAGCAATGTGGAAAATCACAAAATTCAATGGAACTGTATAACTAAAAATTAAAAATATCCATATACATCTGTAAAAATACATTTTAAGCTAAAATAAAAAGGCAAACTCCTACCAGAAAGATATTTGTAAACACGTAATACTCAGAAGTGTCAAAATCCTTTATAAAAATACTTACAGTGGTTTGAAATAATCGATGAGCAAAAAAATAAAAAAGAAACAATCACTGAGGAAAAAATCTAAATGACTAACTCATTCATCATGATCAATGGAAATGTAAATTTAAATAATAATGAGATATTTTCCCACCTAATAAGTTGCTGATTTCCTCATTTGGGAGACTAAAAGTACAAAACCTTTCTGAAGAACAATTTTAAGTGTAAAGTCATAAGATTTTAGAGTTTTTAATAGTTAATCGACAAATAACAGTGCTAAAAGTCCAGTCTGGAAAAAAATCAAAGGTAAGGAAAATTTTACTGTAAAATCAAATCAGTGTAACTTACAATGGAGAAAAATTAGAAATATACTAACTGTCCAGCAAGGGAAGGTAAATAAATTTTACCATACTCACAAACATATAATATAAAGTTTTAACAATTAAGCTGATCATGAATTATTAATATGGAAAGTCTCAATACATAATATTAATTGAAAAAACTAAAATGTCTATGTGTGCATATATATAAAAATTAAAACATTCAAAATGATACCTCAAAATACTAATTTTTGGCTAATTTATTATATGTTTTTATTTTATGCATTTCCAAGTGTACGTATTATATACTGAATATCTAAAACAAAACTGCCCCATAATAAATTCGTCAAATCTTTAAAAGCCTTACTGATGGAAAAGTGTGAATTCAGGAATAGAAAGAAATTTGGGGGTAACTTACATGAGGACTACTCTGACCCACCGAAAACTGAAATGTATAAAATTGGAGGTAACGAGTTATTTTTTAAAAGTAAGTTGCTATAGAGTGAAGCTTCAATTTTACCATGAGGAAAAAAAAAAGTGTCAAATGAGGCCTAAGTCAGAATTTTAGATTAAATTCCTAGATGCTGCTTTTTAAAAAATCTTTAATCCTAGTCTTGTTTATCAGAACTGTCACTAATCTCACTTATAGCTCATTGAAACATTAAGGAGACATAAAAATATATATATATATTATCTTTCTTTGGTCCTGGTAGAAATGAGGAATTTGAGCTTGAAGACGCCTCTATGGGCTTTCTGCAAGCAATTATGCTTAAATGCAGCATGGTAGACAAGAAAGGACATAATTAAGCTTGTTAAATGTAGTCCCCATTTAACTTTCAAAGAGAGTAGAAAAAGAAAAAAAAAAGTATTGTCAGCCACAGAGATATTTTCAGACAATCACAATAATCTGCATTACAATAATCTCTCCTATGAAAAGGAGAGCCATTATACCATTGCTAGCAAGCAGCAGTGGTTCGATGATAACCACTCAGATTTGATGCCTTAAATGTGAACATCTGTTTCTATCATTAAAGCTATCAGAGTGCTGTTAATTACTTGTCTTCATCTATTTTCAGTATCTCTAAAAATATATTCAGGATCTACAAAAGTAACGCCCATTATTTAAATGATTCCTTCCGCCATCTAATGACACTATTTATCATACGTGCATGTAAGTGGCCACCTCCTTCCTACACGCATGCACATAACTAACATACGAAATCCATTTCTTATTTAAAATTTCCTCATTTCCCACATTCATTGTTGTTTCCAATATACATTATACGTGTATGCCTGTACACACAACACACACATAAGCACACCAATACCCGTGCATGCATACATCTACACCATAAAAGACAGGCACATCTTTAAGTATGCGTTCATTGGAAGTTATTATAATTTAACTCATTAAAATTTTTTTGAATTTGAAGACATAGAACCTAGGACCCTTGAATATATATCCTTTTGTCCTTTTTATAGGTACGTATACCAAGGGAGAGAATTCACAGTAAAACTAGACATTTCTAAAGATTTCAAGACGATGTTCATAGATTCCTCTTGTGTCAATATTATATACATTTTACACTGTGGTCAGTAAAGCATACTCTCCACAGTAGCTGGAAAATGTCATAGGATATAGTAGATCTCTTCAATATTTCTGCATTGTGGATGGTTAACTTGAGCTAGTCTAGGGAGGAAAGGGTAAAGGAAAGCACTAGAAGGGGTATCATCATGCAAAAAAGAAGGACAAAAGAAGCTTGCAAGAGTGTTAGGATAAGGATCCCTAACATTTGGAATTTGTGGATTTTCTGTCTAGAGTTTGTGCTGACTTAACTCAGGGCTCACAAATGAACAGTTGTTCTGTCTTTTCAATATTCAAAATTACGTGGGAAGAGAAAGGCTGCAGTCTCCATGGAGTATTATACAGCAATACCATGACTGAAACGAGTCATCTATGTAGGAGTGCAGTTTAGAAAAATTGCCCAACAGATTTCCACTATATTGATGACCTTGGTTGGACAGGACAAGCACTTCCTTTCCTTGGAAGTGGTGCCTGAATCCAACAGACGCAATCACATGTAGAATGATGCCAGCCTCAGAGAAACCCAAGCGCAGTGGGAGCTGCTCTCCAGAGGCTGTGTTACAGAGATGCTGCTATTAGACATCAGAATCTTGAAGTTGTGTCCTTTGCCTTCTATATCCCTTGTTATTCCTTGGAAATCTGGACCAAATGGGTCATATAAAGATCACAATAAATGCAACCTTTGAGGAGGTATCTGTCTCTCAGAATTGTTCTCACCAGTCTTCTCAACCTGTATTGAAAATAATTTGAAATAATTTGAGACATGAAAAAAGAAGAAGAAGGATGGGGCAAAAATAAGACTTTCATCACTGATAAGACATATGCTGGCAGACAAGGTGGCTTAAGACTTCTTGTCAATATCTTAACATGACCCTTAATATTAATCAGAATGACTCACCCAGAGATTTTATCAATGATGCAGGCTGATCTTCCCTTATAGAAGGAGGCTCCTGGACAAATAAAAGTGTGGAGGAGGAGAGAACGTGTGTTTTGGTGGGAAGGGCCCATTCTCAGGAAGAACAATGGCAAATGAGTCTAGCATCGCACATTATTCCTCCAAATACAGCAATCATGTACGGCAGAGTGAGTGCATCCAACAATTTCCCAGGGAAGAGTTAAGTATAGGGTTGACAGAAAGGCCATGGGTGTGCTTAAGAGAAAGTCCTCTGCGTGGAACCCATGAGAGGGGAAAAGGAGATTTCCTCTGATACTTAATATATTATAGTCAGAGAGGGGAAAAAAAGGTTAAATAACAAATTTACAGTTTCTAATAGATTCAGGAGAAAGAACTAAGCAATAAAAAAACTAGTAAATTAGTAATTCAATAGAGGGGTGAAGTGGAAATAATTATACTTAGTAATCAATTAGAAAGCAAGAAAAGAGAAGAAAAGAAGCATATATGTAAGATTTGTTCTAAATATAGAACAAATAAGATTTCAGATCTTAAACACAATATATTGATGATCACATTCAAAGTAGATAGACTAAATATTCCAATTAAGAACAAGCATTGTCAGACTGAATATATATATATTTGTGTAATTAGCATATATATGTACAGTTAACTTGAGCAGTTTCAAAGAGACACACTTTAAATACAAGGACACTGATTTATAGAAAGCAAAATAATGGAAAACAAAATAAAACAGTGTATAATGCAAAAGACATTACCAGAGTTAAAGAGGGACATTTCATAATGATAAGAGTCCATCAATACATAAGAAAGTTATAACAATTCTGAATTTGTTTGCACCTAATAAAATAATTTCTGAGATATATATAATAAATTAGATAGTGGGTAAAATGTGAAATAGATAAATCAGTAATCATCACAAGAGATTTTAGCATATGGCATACACATTGTTTTCAAGTGCATTTCACTATCTGCCTATTTACACTCTGACACGCTCTCACATCCCACTTACTGTTTCCTTAGTTCACTGAAGCTCAGATTTCTATGTATTAGAATCTGTAGAGATGAAGACTCACTCAGACTCTATCCCTAGAGATGCTATTTCATCTGCATTTGGTGGTTAAGAATTTGCATTTTTTAGTAAGCACCACGGGTGATTCAAGAGCATTATTGGGTTTCCCTATTGTCACATATGTCCTTGAAAAATGAAATGTGTAAGACAACATAGGACTGAATTGCAAAATATATTATTAGACATGTAGCAGGCTGTACTTTCTGAAGCTTACCTGGTGGAATTTAACCAGGTGAGTAGAAAGGCTTATCAGGGGTAAAATGAGGGTACCATAATGTCCTCCCTACCCTCTGCCTTCTCCCAAGGGATACATGTGAAATGGGTCTTTGTGTGTCTCAGGTCGGAGACTGTGCCACTGTCAAGTTCTGTTATCAAGAATAAGGAATGAAGGGGTTATTTTTTTTAAAGACTTTATTTATGTATGTATTTATTTCAGAGAGAGAGAGAGCATGAGAGGGGGGAGGGTCAGAGGGAGAAGCAGACTCCCTGATGAACAGGGAGCCCAATGCTGGACTCAATCCCAGAACCCTGGGATCATGACCTGAGCTGAAGGCAGACGCTCAACTGACTGAGCCACCCTGGCACCCTGAAGGGGTTGTTTTATGTTTGCCATTTCCAGGAAAGTATACTAGGGTCCTAAAGAGAAAATGGGGAGAGCATAGCCTAAAAAAAGTTTTAAATGTGTGATTACCTATGATAGCCTCACTAGATTTCAGGGGAGTGGGGTGCATTGGCTGTAAGAGGGGTCCATGTAGGAACAGGGCTCACCATCTCACTCAAAGTGAATCCTCCCCTGGAAGCCACATGCCCTATCTGGCTTCTAGGTGAAGAGGACCAATGCCTCCTGGGCTTTGGTATAGCGCCCATTTATCTTTTAGTATCCATGGAAATGTGATCTTCTGTGTCTCATCCGCTAGTCATTTGGTCATAGCCTGAGATGTTAGCTCAACTAAAGGCTTAAGCCAATTTGTAAGCTTACGAAGAGCACTGAGCACTTTGCCTTGTGTGAAAGAGAAATTTAATGGCCAGTAATTTGCAGATAGATGGGAGCATATGGAATCACTCTGAGCTAGGTATACAGGTCAGAAGTTGTTTGTACTGAATCTCCGTACATGCTAGATGTGCTATGAACATAATAACATCTCTATGGTACACCAAATCCTATCTCTGTTGCCTTGAAGAATTCATGCTAGAAAACTGATAAGAGAAAATCTATACAAGGAATGGATAGAGATCAGCTACTTTTCACAGGTAACACAGAAAACCACTAGCTCTTCCAGGGAAGTAGAGAAAGTGGTAAAGCAGTGGATTTCAACATTAACTTTATATTTGGCCCTCCAGGGGACTTTTAAAAAATTACAAAGACCTAAGTCCTATCAGAAATTTGGCTTCAGTTATTGTAGGGAGGACCTGGCCCTTTGTAATTCTGTCAGGCATTCATGGATGATTCTGACATGCATCCAGGGTAAAGATTACTATGGTAAAGATGATAAAAAGAAATCTAAACACATTGGAGGGACATGAAGTTCAGGGCTTTATGCACTGAAACTCAGTAAAGCTTATGTGATTTTTACATGGGGCACTCAAGATCACTTGACACGCAAGTATAATTCCTGAAGAACCAGAGTAGGAGAGATGGGCATTCTTTACAATCTGCTCTTCCTTGAAATCGACTTCTTAAAACAAAGTTATTTCATCCTTGGAAGGATAAGTTAACACCTTTGCCTATACCACAGTTTCAGTTAGGAATGCCTCTGTGGTCAGGGGGCTCTCTCACCAGCCCTCATTCCTCTTTTTTCCGGACAATTTTTTGCACAGTAGCAACCTGTGATGGATGGTTCTGATAATGGAGGGAAAGAATGAACAAACAAACAAACAAAAGCCTGGTCTTTCCTGGGGGAAGACAAACGAAGAGCAAGTAAACGAGTAAATATTCCTCGTGTTAGAGAGTGATGAGAAAGAACAAAACACAGAACCATAAAAAGTGTGCTGTAAACGGGCTCCAGGTCCATGAAAGAAAGTCCAGGAAGGCCACACAGGTGAGGTGATCCCGGAGCTGATGCCTGAAGGAAGCAAGGACATGAGAAAGTGAGCCGTGGGATTTCCCTAAGCATGTTTTTAGTATCCCCTTGTTTATAATTCATAAAGTTTAAAATTTCTAACCATGTTCTTCATTCATAACTTTTCTCTGCTGCTTTTGTCATTTTCACCTTAAAAATGCAAAATCTTCTTTAATCTAAATTCAAATTAGTTTTTCTCATGTTTTACTGCTTCCCAGACTAAAATAAATTTCGTAGGGGGTTCTTTGCTCTGAATCCTTATAAAATTCCTCCTCTTACTCCTTAACAGCATCACATGTTTGATGCTTTTACTCAGTTTTCCCAATTGTAAATGGAAAATGGAAAAGCTGACATTTAATGTGGTTTTGTTTGGCTAGTCTGTGCCTATTCTAGAAGGTTGTGAAGAACACAGAGGAAGGTACATGCAGCTGGGGTAGGGGGACACCACCTCTTTGGTGACCATGCTGTAGTCAGCTGAGGAACTGTTCCTCTTTCTTGAAGCCTTTACGAGTCGGCTGTAGCCATTTTAAGGTTCCCTATGCATTTGTATTAAAATCATCATTACATGTGCCACAGTAAACTGGTTTGTTGTCGATGCGGTAAAGTCAGGAACTGTTCAAATTCCCAGTTACCTTCAGTTCACCACCCCAGAGTTTCCCATGATTCTGAGTCTCTGTTGCTTCCAATTTGTTTCTTTGTGGGTTTTTTCCTATGAATCTAGATCCCCAGGAACTCCATTAATTTCCTTTCTACGTGTTTTTGTTCTGTGCTGTAATGCTGTGTACTGGGTTACCATTGACACTCAATTCCTGAATTTGGAACTGATTTTTTGATATCAGAAACTCTTCATTATTAACATTACATACATCCCCATATTTATTTCATATTTTTTTACTCATTTTAGAAGAACCCTGGGGGGGGGAGTTAAATAAATGAGCTCAAACTGCCTTACTGAAAGGAAGTGAATGCTCTACTTACACCCAACCTTTACATCCCTGGTTGCTAGGAGAGCAAGGGGACCCTCATTCCCCATGTACCCCCTCCTCCGGTGTCTCCAAATTAATTGTTTTGTAGGACTGACGCTACAGTTAGCATCTTACTCAAGGAAATATCTTAAGAGATTTCTAGGGGAGATACTGCACACCCGATGGTTACCATTTAATTCTTGTAAAATAACAAGATGCCAAAAAATGCTGGCATCTTATATCCGCATTGCTGATAATATGCATGTTAACAGTGAGGGCAAGACAATTAAAATAGGTAACTCATTATTAGGCAGTTATTGCGTTTGAAACATTCTTACTGCTTTCCCATAATTCTTGCATCCTCACAGCTCACATGTAAAATATGCGGGATAGAAATTACTTTTTGAGTTAAGATCATGGTTGACTTTTGTCATGTATCTTAAGCACCCTTTCAGAAATTATGCAAAATGAGTGTCAGTCAGTTACCTTGCGAATTTGAAATTTAGCTAATCAATTTCTTATACATCAGGAGAGAGCAAATGTATAACACTTCATCATTGCCCAGTGAAACATTTAATTTAATATCTGGATTTATACACCATTTATCTTGAGTCTGCAGCCTCACATTACTCTTTTTTATTTAATTTACTCTACCATATATATGCGCAACAAATTTCCTTCTCCACAGAGAATTTTAATGTCTGCAGCAGAATACAAGAGGGTAAATATGGATTTTGTCAAGTTGAGATATTGATAGTTTAGTTATATTCCTGATTCAGCAAACACTGTGGCTCTGGGATGTTTAACCCCACACAAAATATGAACCTCAGAATAGTGTTCTGGAATGAATTAGATCTATAAGCCAAATCCAAGTGCTAATATGTGTTTGAAAAGAGATTAGCTGATGTATGAACTCTCAGCCTTTTTTACATTTAATTTTGAATGATGCTTTTTCATAGACAAGAAACGGAGTGAGTCGGGAAACTACAATACTAGAGAGGAATACATGGAAGAACTTTCAGGCTACTGATCACTTCCCATTGCCTATTGAATAAACTTGGGACTCTACTCTCCAGAACTGGGGTCCATACTGGCTTTGCAGACTCATCCTGAGTCTGCCCCACAAGAACAGCCTGTGTTTTAGCCACACCTGATTCCTCGCAGCTTCTGAGATCTACTGATCTTTTCCTTGATTTTATTCTCTCAATCTGTTGTTTACACTTCCTAGATACCCGTTTTTAATTGTTTAGATGGCAAACTGCTGCTTTTCTTTCAAGACCTAGCTCAAAATCCATCTTTCCTGTGAGTTGCCCTTAGCTCCATCTACTTCATACCAAATCTCATTTCCTCCTCTGTGTTCTTGCACTGCCCTCTGCACTCATAAATACTTCGAATGAATTCACGCACATGTCACTCTAAATGGACTGTGAGCTCCTTAAGAACGGAGTGTGTATTTAACTCACCTCTTGGCCCTCAGCAAGTAACACCATGCCCAACTGCAAATGGGCGTTGGAAATGCTCTTTGAAGTGGGCATTCAAAGAAAACAAGATTTTCAAATCACTATATTGTACACCTGAAACTAATATAACATTGCATGTCAACTATGTTTCTATGATAAAATTAAAATAAATTAAATGAAGAAAATAAGATAAATTACACGATAATATCATACGCAGGTATGGCAATTTACTAATAATGAACATCAGGATTAAGCTACAATGGTTAAGTTGAGAATTATCACACCCTGGGTAGAGGGCAAAAACAACAAAAAATTACTTGTGATTTCATAGCCATTACTAGGGTGTTGAAAATTGGGTAAGTCAGCATTTTTCCGTATCATCAACCATGGCTCTTCTTCTGTTGAAATTCATGAAAATAAATTCTAAAGAAGCAGAATTATACTTCTGAAATTTTAACCAAGAGCCATTTGTGCACTTCCTTGTTTTATAAATATTTATGGAGCACTGGCTAGATCCTACACTTGTATAAGGCACTCATGATGCTGTAACGAGCAAGACAGACCAGGTGCTCATCTTCAAGCAATCAAAAAAAATGAGCAATTGAAAAAAGTGCAATTAGTCTTACGACTAGGAAAGTACAGAGTGTATGTGATCAGATAATGTGTGGTCTAAGAGAGAAAACACATCAGCCCCCGCACACTTGTACTGCTCCTTGCATGGGCTTCCTGCTTGGGTCTCATTGTTCTATAAAGGCTGGTGCACGAGTCTGTGTACTCAGGGAATCCAGGGTCGCCAAGCTTTCTGTTTTTTTCTCATCAAGTGGTGGAATGTCAGCACATATTAGGTGCTCAATAAATATTTATTAAATGAATGAATGAATGAATGAATTTCACCTCTATAGTCACACTTTCTGTTTTATTAAAACAATCCTTTAGCCTAAGAAGAATGGAGCTAGGAATGTGCCCTCCCCTTTTTTTGACCATAAGATCAAAGCTCTTTGTGAACTTCTCAGTTCACATAGCTCTCATTGGTCCACCAATGGCTACTCTCAGTTCATTTATAATTTCTCTTTGGTATTCATCTCCATATGATTTGTCACCCATGCCTGAAGCATGGGGGGGTTGCTATGTTGTTAGCACACATTCTTGAATTTTAAGCTGTCTTCGTCAAATGTGCAGTCTTGTTATTGTTGCTGCCATTGTGTTTTTAAAGTATACAATTTCTGTAGACCTCATTTGGGGTTTTTTTGGTTGTTGTTCATGCAGTCCTGTTTTAAATATAAATTCATGTTGGTAGGAATACGTCTAAGTAATTGCTACAGCTGCTGCATACACATTTTATTTCTCTATTGCCTCACGTGGACTCGAAAATCATCTCAAGTCCAGTCATCCGGAACAACACTGTTGGGAAAAACCTAACACTTGTTCCTTTATGAACTGGTATATCCAAGAGTGGGGTTTCTAAGTCATAGTTTTTGCCTACATTCAGTTAACTCAATTACTTTAAATTGCCCCTCAAATGGGGTACCAGTGTGCACTCCTCATCATCAGTTTACATGATTTCCTGTTTGCCCATGTCCTCGACAAGATTTGTATGCTATAAAGAATTTGTCTGGGCTTCGTACTCCATTCCCAGGAGGTAATCTCTGAACCCTTGGAATTTCCTGAGTGATAGGGTGTCTTTTATTTATGATGGGTTCCTGGGACCGTACTGAATACTTTAACAAGATGGATGACTGAGAAAGAGGACTGACCACCTCAGAAAGACCATTCAGGGGACTAGAGGGTTGGGATTTTTAGCTATACGATATCAGCCCAACCTCCAGAAAGGGGAGAGGGATTGGAAATTGTGTTCAGCACCATTGATTCAATCACTTGCATCTGTATAATGAAACCTCAGTAAAAAGCTCTGGACTCCAGAGCTTGGATGAACTTTCCTGGTGAGTAATACTCTGCCTATTGATTTATTTATTCATGGGCCTCGAATCTTCCATATGCACATGTGTATGTTATAGATATCTAAGCATTAGAGAAAAAACAAAATACAAAGACATATATAATTATCAGTGAAAAAAAAGTCTCAGCTGATTATAATTGCAATAAATTAGGGCACCTGGGTGTCTTAGTGGGTTAAGCGTCTGCCTTCGGCTCAGGTCATGATCCCGGGGTCCTGGGATCAAGCTCCGCATCAAGCTCCTTGCTCAGCAGGGGAGCCTGCTTCTCCCTCTCCCCTTGCTTCTCCCCCTGCTTGTGCTCACTCTCTCTTTTCAAATTAATTAATTAAATTAATGAATAAATAAACCTATAATTTCAGTAAATTAATACAGTTTGGAGAAAATTGACATTATAATATTAAGTCATGCCATATACAGTATTAAGAAACTATTATCTTGACATTTGTTTTTATTTTTTTGCATCCTTGGAGGGTTTTTTTTTCATTTGAAAGAGTTTTAAGTTGGTCTCCATACATCTTGTATATTCTTTAAGTTAGTTACAAGATACTTTACATTTTTAGTTATTATTATGAATGCAATCTTGTAGCTATAAAATTTTCAAGTTGATTACATCTGGTATTTTTTAAAGTGCTATTGATTTTAATGTGTATTGTATCTACTGAATGTATAGAATTCTTTGAATCATTTTATTTTAGAGGGCTGTCATATGGAGTAAACGAGTCCTTATTAAATATTGGATAAATTTTACTTATTATAATGATGAAATATGCTCTAATAGAAACTAGCTTTTAGTACCTCTAGGAGCATGCAATTCATCTACTTTCTTGATTTTCTTAATAACAAGGGCTGAAAAAAATTTTAAATTGCAGTACACAGAATTAAGTAATCAAATTATCCATAACCCTTGGGTCTTTCCTTTATTATTGACCCATGCATTGTTTCATTTTGTTTCCCCATATTTATGTATTTTTTTTAAATAGTATTTTCCTCTGGATTTCTGTGTCTGTACTCATAAATTATTTAAGCTCCCTCCTCTTGGTAAACATATAGGATTTTCATTTTAATACTTTTTTGTATTACATACCATTTGCCGTTATGCCAAATTGTCACACATATTTATGATTAGTCCCTCAGGACAAATTTCCCTAAGTAGAATTGCTAAGTAAAATTACATGAACATTTTCAGAGCTTCTGATAAATATTTCTAAATTGAAGTAAATTTCTAGCAATTAACATGCCTGTCAGCAGTGATTGAAAGTGCTCATTTTCCTCACCTTCCACCTAGCGAATTAGATTTTTAAAATTCTTTTCAAAATCAATAGGCAAAAAATTGGTTTGCATTCTTGCTAAAATTGCATTTTTTGATTGCTTAGTGAGTTTGAATATTTATGGCTATGTCCATTTGCCATTTGTATTTATTTTAGTAACTGGCTTATTATAGGCTTTGTTAATAATTCCAGTTGTGTTTTCATCTCCTGATTAGTAATTTTAAGAGTGCTGTATAAAAACCCCATCATCTGTCAGATATGCTCTACTTATTTACATGGTTTTTTTTTATTTTAAATTTATCTATGGTAATTTTTAATTACAGATTTTTTTTCAAATTGGAATAGTGAGATTTATCAATACTGTCTGAATATCTTTTTCTCTAATGCTTAGGTGTACTTGTTGGGACACAGTGATTTCAGTATATGGTACTCCATTTTTTGCAAGACTTTAGAAAATGTCTTCTTTTATCATTTCCTTCTTACACTTTCCATAAATTTTTATTATATTTGTAACAATGTACTTCATATTTTTGTTTGAATAAAATAATCTTACCATTTAAAAAAAATAATCTTACTATTAATGGAAACATCTTCCACAATGATTTCGAGGACTTTTGCTAGATTATATAAAAACTCTCAACTTTCTAAAATACAGACATTTTAACACATACTATTTAAAATGACCTAACAATTTCTAAAAGAGTCTCAATTTATTTTATTGGATATTTCAGGAAAACAGTCTATTATACATAGTATCTCCCATAGATATTGAAATATCAACTTACCTTATTTAAAAATTATAATTTTTAAAAAAATTATTGTTTATACAGTAGAATAAGAGGTCTAAATTCTGTCGATGTGTTAAAATTTCCTTGTAACTTCGATGGAAATAGAGATATAGAGAACATAACCCCAGAGATTCTGATTCATTGATTTTGTAAGCTGTGGTAACCAAGACTCAAGTTTTTGATACTCCACTAGGGAAGCCCCTAGTTTAGATCTTCCAGAACTGTATAAAACTTTATTTGTTCCTTAATTCAGATTGCAATTGACCCTGAACATCATGGTTTTGAACTGTGCAGATCCACTTATGCACAGATTTTTTCAATAAATACAATACAGTATGGAAACATATTTTCTTTTCCTTCTAATTTTCTTAATAACATTCTCTTTTCTCTAGCTTACTCTATTGTATAATACAGTATATAATACACATAATATTTTAAAATGTGTTAATTGGTAATGTTATCAATAAGACTTCTGTTCAACAGTAGGCTATTCATAATTAAGTTTGGGGGGAGTCAAAAGTTGTACATGGATTTTCAACTGGGTAGGAAGTGTTTGGCACCCCTAATTCCCATGTTGTTCAACTATCAACTGTACTCCTATTTTACCATTAAAATAATGCCATGGAATGTTTTATTTAATGCATTTGATTATTTAAATAAAACTGATAATTTTTGAAAACTAAGTCCTACTCAAATACAAATATTATGGTTCAATATTCGATTAGCAATAGCTTATTAACCTCTCTCTTTCAAAATAAAATATTTATTAATAAAAGATAGAAGACACAAATGCAGAAAAATAAGACATATCAATAAATAAATAGCATAAGAATCCAAATAATATCAATTGCTATAAAAAATGTAACAGAATTGAGAATTTTTTCTGATGATATTTCACAGATCAAGTGAAAACTGTGTCAAAATACAGAAGGTAGGAAAAAATGGATCAAGGACTCTTTGATATCTAACTCCCTTCCTATCCCAAATCCCCAAAAATCTGAATTGAAAGAGAGATGAAAAAAGACATATCCTTAATTATCAGGTTTTTTTTTAAAGATTTTATTTATTTATTCGACAGAGATAGAGACAGCCAGCGAGAGAGGGAACACAAGCAGGGGGAGTGGGAGAGGAAGAAGCAGGC
>NC_048223.1:83315265-83315466 GCF_002007445.2 Ailuropoda melanoleuca
TAATTATCAGTTTTTTAAGTTCATTGAACTTGAAGGGGATTCAAGGGCTTTTATCTCTTTTTATCTCATCAGTCTGGCTAAAAAAACTTCCTTTGTTGGGGCACCTGGGTGGCACAGCGGTTGAGAGTCTGCCTTCGGCTCAGGGCGTGATCCTGGCATTATGGGATCGAGCCCCACATCAGGCTCCTCTGCTATGAGCCT
>NC_048223.1:83315484-83328892 GCF_002007445.2 Ailuropoda melanoleuca
CTGCTATGAGCCTGCTTCTTCCTCTCCCACTCCCCCTGCTTGTGTTCCCTCTCTCGCTGGCTGTCTCTATCTCTGTCGAATAAATAAATAAAATCTTAAAAAAAAAACTCCCTTTGTTTTTAATAACAAAAAACATGGGCGTAATAGTAATTTCTTCCTATTAATATTTATTCTCAGCATTCCATTGATAGTCAATGAACAGGCTTTAGTACAGATTGTTTTTCCCCCAAAAGATATTTGTAGGTTGAAGTGGCTTCATTGTCCCATCACTGGACAGCCCTTTAGTTTCTTATGTATTTATACATCAAAACATTTTAAACACATAAAGTCAAATTTTCATTATACTTAAATGTGATTCTGTTCCAAACAGTGTTTACTAACTACTCAGGCTGACTTGGCTAGATTTGAGATTTGCTGAAACCATCTCATGACAGGGAGACCTTAAGAGTAAGGTAATTTTTAAATTATTTCCATTTTGTTTCTGAAGGCTTGTTTTCTATGCTTCTATGCTGTGCCAGTATTATTTTGAAGAACATGGTCTCTGCCTTTCAAACATCAGGAAGGGAGTTTATATTCCATTGTGTTTATAAAGATACAGTAATCTCTTATCTTCCTCATATGCCTTTTCTCCTTTGGTCATCAAACAACCTGTTGGTTGGCATATTATGATACAGTGACAAGAAAATAGACATATAGGAAGGTTTGGTGATATCACCAGTTAAAGTAAAATTGTGAGCTTAAAGAGGCATTAGAAGTTGTCTCATTCAGCTCCTTAAATTAAAAATCAAAGACCTAGTGACCCAAAGAGCAGAAATGACTTGTCCAGTGCACTCCAACCAAACGTGGGAGACAAAGACCAGAAGTCAGCTCTTCTAACACAGCCTTGCTCTTTCCACTATTGAATCACGTCTTCTGTATGGAAACAGAAAATTAAAAATGGGATCAAAAGCCATGCTCTATGTCTGGTAACCATTATCTGTGACATAATACATAGTATTGTAATGCATACCTTTCAAACAAAACCTCTACCCATTCATGCTCATTCAAATATATTCTTCCTCACTAAATATTTCTAGACCCAGCCCAGCATTTGTTTTTCTGACTTGACTTCTTAGTAGGAAAAAGCCAGCCCCCTACTTTTTATATAATATACTGCTCTCAGTATAATATTTTTACTGATCACATACCATGGATTATCTAGTCTTTTAGATCAAGTACAATATTTGGGTGATGCAGAGGGAGAAATTGTATATGGGGAGTAGAAGGAATAGTGGACTCATAAACCAACGATATGGGTTCCAATAGGGGCTGAATACTTACTGAGTATGTGACTTTGAATGAGAATCTCCACTTCCCTAAAATAGTTAATTTTCAAGAATCTTGAAGTAATCAAATGAGAGAGTATGTAAGAAATGGTTCACATGAAATATGGGATTAATGAATGTTTACTATCTTTGCTTTCCTTTATATTTGACCTCAACACAGTATTTGTACCATGTTGTTCAGTGATAAAGAAACTCCTACTGAACTTGCTTAATAAGGGGGTTAAAAAAATCATTAGGTCATCATCTTCATTATCCCCTTGATAAGATTATGAGTGAATATTTTCTGAATCTTTACTATATTCTTTACATGAGCTAAGTTAACTACCTCTCTTAAAAATACCTATGATGTAGATACTTTGTAACTCATAGACGTAGGAATAGCAGTTCCAGTCTGAAATTTATATGAACTGAACTGTGGAAATATCTAGAAACATATAGCTTACTTAAACCGAATCAAGAAGAATTAAGAAACAGGAGTAGCTCATTGTATATCAAAAAGTTTTAATTAGTATTTCAAACACAATGCTTACACATGAACACACCCTCCCACACGCATATATAAGGCCTTAGCAGTTTAATTGGAGATTCCTACTAAATATTTAAGAAACAAAACCCTTCCGCTTTATGTAGTTTATTCTGGAAAAATAGAACATAGAAGAATCCATAACAAATGAAACAAACAAAGGAAAAGATATTTATTCATATTATAAGAACTCTATATATAGTAACATAACAATTAAAAATATATTCTTTTTGTAAAAATGCTATAAAAGTGGATGAAATAAAATCTAAGATTATAATTTCTATTACATCACATTCTTTATTTCATGTTTTGTTTCTCTCTTATTTAAGTGATTGTAATTACATAATGCCCAGGGGGAAAAAATAAAGGAAGTGACATTTATTGAGTGACTTTCATACTTCAAAAACAGTGTTGGGTTATTTAAATTCAATATTTCATTTATTTAATAAATATCTTAATTGGGTATCATTATACCCTTAACAGTATGTATGTTAATGGGTTTTTTAATTTGGGAAGTATCATAAAAATGTGCAAAATATTAATAATAATCTATATAAATTTGATTAATATCAACATAATTTTAGTTCTGGGATAAAATTATCATAAGCATCTATAAGAGGAGTGCTCAGAATAGATGATAATTCTTTTACAGAAATGATCCATACAATATGCTCAGTACTAGGAGAAATTTAAATGAGAGAGAAAGTAGATTTGGATCTTTTAAACAGTAAGCTGCTGCTTCCCTCATTGGTGAATTAAACTGAGTGTTCTTTAATCAATGTTTGCAATACATTCAGAAAGAAAGTAAAATGTGTTACCCACCAGGTAGCAGAAAGTCTCTACAAAACATATACCCACAGACTACATAAAACAACAAAAATCAAGCATTTATTGCATCCATATCAATTTTCTACCTTGTTTACTTAACAATCATTGTGATTTTCTAAAAAGCTACACTAAAATCACCAAAGCAAAGCTAAAGTTTTGAATACAAATATGAATCACCTATTCTTTTTAATTTCACAAGCTTGGTTAGTAATATAAAGATTTAACATTGGTAAATTTGTTTCATTCTTCTACCTTAAATTTTAAAGTAACTTGCTCCACAGTAGCCAATTGTCCTTAAACATTGCTACAAACACCAGAATCATGCTTTTCAAATCCCATTAAAAACATGATTATTTTGGGGTGCCTGGGTGGCACAGCGGTTAGGCGTCTGCCTTCGGCTCAGGGCGTGATCCCAGCGTTGTGGGATCGAGCCCCACATCAGGCTCCTCCGCTATGAGCCTGCTTCTTCCTCTCCCACTCCCCCTGCTTGTGTTCCCTCTCTTGCTGGCTGTCTCTATCTCTGTCGAATAAATAAATAAAATCTTTAAAAAAAAAACATGATTATTTCAATCTTGCTAAAGTACTACAAATGGCATAGAGACTTTGAAGTAGAATTTTTGTTGAAGCAGCTTATTAGCAGACAGTAGAATCAGCTTGCTTTTGTTTGTAATTTTTAGAGGAAAAAAACACAAGGCATAAAATAAAATTTAAAAAAACACAGTTTTTCATTCCATTATATGCTGTCCATTCTTAGGTACAACCAAAGTCCTGACATTGAAGAGAATTTTGTTTCTGGGTGGGTCAATGAGACTGAATTTTATTATTTCCTTTGTGATTGTTTTGCATGTTGGACATCATAAAAATTAACTGTAATAATATAAACTCCAAATAATCCTTTGGGTCAGTGTTCATACTGCTGGTGTCCTGAAGATTGTGACCCTTTAAGATCTTCCTCATTAATTATTTTAAATGCTGTATTTAACTAAAATATCCACTCATTTAAAATTTTTCTTTAGGAAAATATATATTCATTGCCTCATTTTGTAGGTGGAAACTCAGATAAATCTCTAAAGGGGAATGAGAGATGCAGAAGTTTATAACGGATGGAAAGAAGCTATGGATAGATATTTAATCTAAGTGTCTGTGATTACTGATGGATAAAGTATGCTAAGGTTTGACCTTGCAAAAGGGTTTAGTGATACAATGTATTACTAATGTAGGATAGGAAATATAAGAGTAATTTTACCATTTTGCTATTCTGCTATATTGAAAATAATATATAACAATATCATACTATGTTTTATTAGAGACAAATATACAACAGTTTTGTTCACAGCATCATAATTTTCTACTAATTATTCTGGTATATATTTAAAGGAATAGAATAATTAACTAAAAATATGAATACTTTATAATTACTAAAATGTATTGTTAAATTGTTTTCCAAATTCTTTATTCCAGTTTACACGAAAAACTATGTAACACTGCAATAGGTTCCCTGAGACCTGTATGCCTCTGTTGGAGCTTTTTTATTTTGTTTATTTTATAATAGATTGACATCTTACCTTAACATTTATCTTGAATGTTTTGATGGCTGGAAAGTTCAATATATTTGCATTTGTTTGGTCTTACATTCATTTGTCATACACTAGTGATGCATTTATTATTACCAGATTAGAACAAGCAATCCATTCTTCTCACACTTCTTTCTTTAGAGTACGTATACTGAGTATATATGTCTATGTATGCCTATACACGCGTATGATCGAGAACAATACCTGCATGATTTCTGAGGTTATTTATAGTCTCAGTCCTTAGTGCATAAATTCAATGATGGCAAAAACAATGCTGTGTTTACCACTGTGTCTAAAGTGTCCTGAATGAAATCAGACACATCAGAGGTGCTCAAAAACACTCAAAGACTAATTTAACTTGTGTATTGTAAGCTTTTTATTCTATTAGCACTTAAACAAAAATACTTTGAAAGTAATTTAAAAGCTGTCAGGAGGCTGGGAAGATGGCAGGGGAGGAGGACCCTAAGCTCACCTTGTCCACAGATACAACTAGGTAACATTCATATCAACATAAATAACCCAGAGAATGACTGGAAGACTGGCAGAAAAACTCCACAACTAAAGGTAAAGAAGAGGCTGCATTGAAGAGGGTAGGAAGGGAGAAGACATACAGTGGGGAGTTAAACAGATTGGGGGTTGTCTGTGGGAGGGAGGGATGCACAGGCACAGAGGGGGAAGAGAAACAGACCCTCACACCAGAGAGACTGCATGGGAAGACAAATCCCCATAACATTTGGCTCTGAAAACTGGGGGGGAGGGCAAATTTTCTGAGTTCTTATAACCAGTGGGACTTAAAAATCAGGGGGCTGGGTTCTGAGTAAGCCAGAAGACCAGCAAGCAGCTTGTTAAAATTGCATCCCCTAACCACAGGCATTCTGCAAATCCATTCCAGCTGGTCCTGGTGGCAATGGGTACAGGTCTCATTTCATAGCAGACCAGTGTGCACCTTGTTAAAACTGCCCCATGACCCAGCCAACCAGGTCTGGTGATGGCAGCATGTCCCCTTTCACCAACACAGAAACCTTGTGGGCACTGCATGCCCTGCTGCTGCCAATATGCTCTTGGCTGAAACCTCTTCAAACCAAGGCCATGAGCCTGGCAGTGTGCAAGCAGTCCTGGCAGAGAGCAGCACATTTTAAAGTGACTCCTGCCCTGGGGTTAGGGGAAGATAACTACACAGACTAGTCAGACTGCAGCCCCAGCAGGGGGTTAGGGGCAGGCAGCTGGTCTGATCACAGGCCCTGCCCACCAATGAAAGCCTCTCAGGGAATGACACAGGGAAAGTGCCCTGCAATTTGGTGCTACTGCATTTCTGGCAAACACCTGATCTGATTAAACTCAAGTACACAGCAGCACCAGACTGGTCTGCTAACACCACAGAAACAAAACACTGCCCACAACAGGAAAAGGAGCCACTGTGGATGACCAAACTGAAAGAAAAAGCAGCCAAGACAAAACAGCAGGGTGCACACAACACACATAGGAGACACCAATGAAGCAACAGGTTGTTGTAAACAGGGGACCCTGCTCTGCAGGGCATTATAGGACCTCTTCATCATAAGGCCATTACTTTCAAGTAGAGTAGACATTGCTGACTTTCCTAACACATAGAATCAGACACAGAGACTTAGCCAAAATGAGGAGACAGAGGAATATGTCCTAAATGAAAGAACGGAATAAAACCACAGCAAGAAACCAAAGCAAAACAGAGATAAGTAATATATAATAAGAGAATTTAAAGTAATGATCATAAAGATACTCACTGTACTTGAGAAAAGAATGGAGGACAACAGTGAGACCCTTAACAAAGAGATTAAAAAGACCCAAATCAGAGATGAAAAACACAATAAATAAAATTAAAGATACACTACATGGAATAAATAGCAGACTAGAAGAAGCAGGAGAACAAATAAGTGACCTGGAAGACAGAGTAATGGAAAGTAATCAAGCCGAACAGGTAAGAGAGAAAAAAAAATATATATATATATGCAAAATGAGAATAGGCTTAAGGAACTCAGCAACTCCATCAAGCATAATAACATTCACATGATAGGGACCTCAGAAGAAGAAGATAGAGAAGAGGAGGCAGAAAATGTATTTGAAGAAATAATAACTGAAAACTTCCCTATTCTGGGGAAGGAAATAAATATCCAGATCCAGTAGGCACAGAGATCCCCCAACAAAATCAACCAAGGAGGTCCACACCAAGACACATAGTAATTAAAATGGCAAAAAGTAGTGCTAAAGAAAGAATTTAAAAGCAGCAAGAGAAAAGAAGACTGTTGCAGGCAAATAAAAACCCCATAAGACTACCAGTGGACTTTCAGCAGAAATTTTGCAAGCCAGAAGGGAATAACCTGATATATTCAAAGTGCTAAAATGAAGAAATCTGCATCCAAGAATATTCTATACAGCAAGGCTATCATTCAGAATATAAGGAGAGATAAAGAATTTCACAAACAAAAGTTAAAGGAATTCATGAACAATAGTGTAGACCTACAAGAAATATTAAAGGGGACTCTGAGTGGAAAGGAAAGACCATAAGTAAAAGTAAGAAAAGTAGGAAGAATAAAAACAATAAAAATAAGTATATCTGTAAAAATCAGACAAGTAACTCACAAGGTAAAAGGATGTGAAGTATGACATCATACACCTAAAACGTGGGGGGACGAGAGGAGTAAAGAATGGGTTCAAACTTAAGCGAACATCAACTTAATATAGACTGCTATATGCAGATGTTATATATAAACCTGAAGGTAACCACAAGACAAAAATCAAGGGATATGCAAAAAAAAAAAAAAAACAAAGAGAAAGGAATCCAAGGATATCACTAAAGAAAGCCAACAAATCACAAAATAAGACCAAGAAAAGAACAGAGAAGAACTACAAAAAACAAAACAAAACAAAACAACCAACAAAACAAGTAACAGTGTGGCAATAAATACATACCTATCAATACTTACTTTGAATGTAGACTAAACACTCAAAAAGACAGAAGGTGGTGGAATAGATTAAAACAAAACAAAACAAAAACAAGACCCATCTATATACTATAAGAGATTTATTTCAGACTGAAAGACATCTGCAGATTGAAAGTAAGGGGGAGGAAAACATCTATCATGCAAACAGGTATCAAAAGAAAGCCAGGGTAGCAATACTTATATTGGACAGATTAGACTTTAAAGCAAAGACTGTGACAAGAGACAAAGAAGGACAGTACAAATAATAAAGGGGACAATCCAACAAGAAGATATAACAATTGTAAATATTTACGCATCCAACATGGGAGCACCCAAATACTTAAAATAGCTAATAACAAACATAAAGGAAATAATCAATAGTAATACAATAATAGTAGGGAACTTTAACACCCCACTTACATGAATAGATAGATCATCCAAACAGAAAATCAACAAGGAAACAGTGGCTTTGAAGGATATACTGGACTAGATGGATTTAAAACATATATTCAGAATATATCATCCTAAAACAGCAGAATGAACATTCTTTTCAAGTGCACATGGAACATTCTCTAGAATAGACCACATATTATGTCACAAAACAAGTCTCAACAAATTTGAAAGATCAAAGTCATACCATGCATCTTTTCTGACCAGAATGCCATGAAACTATAAATAAACCACAAGAAAAAAAAATCTGGACAGAGCACAAATACATGTAGTTTAAATAACATGCTCCTTAACAATGAATGGTCAACCAAGAAATCAAGAAAAAAATTAAAAATTACATAGGAACAAATGAAAATGAAAACACAATGGTCCAAAACCTTTGAGATGCAACAAAGCCATTCTCAGAGGGAAGTTTATAGCAATTCAGATCTACCTCAAGAAGCAAGAAAAATCTCAAACAACCTAGGCTTTACCTAACAGAGCTAGAAAAAAGAACAAACAACGCTCATAACTAGCAGAAGAAAGGAAATAATAAGGATTAGAGCAGGAATAAATGATATAGAAACAAAAAAAATAGATCAATGAAACCAGGAGCTGGTGCTTTGAGAAGATCAACAAAATTAATAAACCTGTATCCAGACTCATCCCCCCCCAAAAAAAGCAAAACAAAACAAAGAGGACTCAAAATAAACAAAATCAGAAATGAAAGAGGAGAAATAACAACCTACACCATAGAAATACAAAGGATTGGAAGTGAACATGATGAAAAATTATATGCAAAAAAACCTGGGCAACCTAGAAGAAGTAAATAAATCCCTGGAAACATAGAACCTACCATAACTGAATCAGGAAGAAATGGAAAACCTGACCAAATACCAGCAATAAAATTGAATCAGTAATCAAAAGTTCCCAACAAAAAAATACCCCAGGGCCAGACAGCTCCAAAGGTAAATTCTCTAACAAACATTTAAATAAGAGTTAATATCTATTCTTTTCAAACATTTCCAAAAAAACAGAAGAGGAAGGAAAATGTCCAAATTCATTCTATAAGGCCAGCATTATCCTGATACCAAAACCAGATAAAGACACCACAAAAAGAGAACTATAAACCATTATCTCTGGTGAACATAGATGCAAAAATCCTCAACAAAGTATTAGCAAGCTGAATCCAACAATATATTAAAAAAATTATTCACCACAATCAAGTCAGATTTGTTCTGGGATGCAAGGGTGGTTCAATATTTTCAAATCAATCAACAAGATACATGGCATCAAGAGAAAGGATAAAACCATATGATCATTTCAATAGACATAGAAAAAAAATTTGACAAAGTACAACCATTCATGATGAAAAAAAACCCCAATTGGGGTGCCTGGGTGGCACAGGTTAAGTGTCTGCCTTCGGCTCAGGGCGTGATCCCAGTGTTATGGGATCGAGCCCCACATTGGGCTTNGGATAAAACCATATGATCATTTCAATAGACATAGAAAAAAAATTTGACAAAGTACAACCATTCATGATGAAAAAAAACCCCAATTGGGGTGCCTGGGTGGCACAGCGGTTCGAGCCCCACATTGGGCTCCTCTGCTATGAGCCTGCCTCTTCCTCTCCCACTTCCCCTGCTTGTGTTCCCTCTCTCGCTGGCTGTCTCTATCTCTGTCGAATAAATAAAATCTTTAAAAAAAAAACCCAATCAAGGGGGTTTAAATGAAACATATTGCAACACAATAAGGCTTTATATGAAAAACCCACAGTGAACACCATACTCAACAGGAAAATACTGAGAGCTTTTTTCTATGGTCAGGTACAAGACAAAGATGTCCACTCTCACTTTTATTCAACATAGTACTAAAAGTCCTAGCCACAGGAATCAGACAACAAAAAGAAATAAAAGGCATCCAAATTAGTAAGGAATAAGTAAAACTTTCACTACTTGCAGATGACATATTACTATGTATAGAAAACCATTAAAATGCCACAAAAACCTGCTAGAATTGATAAATGAATTCAGTACAGTCACAGGATACAAAGTCAATGTACAGAAATTGGTTGCATTTCTATACACCAATAATGAAANTTACTATGTATAGAAAACCATTAAAATGCCACAAAAACCTGCTAGAATTGATAAATGAATTCAGTACAGTCATAGGATACAAAGTCAATGTACAGAAATTGGTTGCATTTCTATACACCAATAATGAAACACAAAGAGAAATTAAGTAAGCAATCCTACTTACAAATGTACCAAAAATAATAAAATACCTAGGAATAAACTTAACCAAAGAGGTGAAAGATTCATACTCTGAAAACTATCCAACATTGATGAAAGGGATTGAAGACAACACAAACAAATGGAAAAACAGTCCATGCTCAAGGGTCGGAAGAATAAATATTGTTAAAATGTCTATACTACTGGGGCACCTGGATGGTTCAGTAGGTTAAGCATATGCCTTCAGCTCAGATCATGATCCCAGGGTCCTGGGATCAAGCCCCACATTGGGCTCCCTACTTGGTGGGGAACCTGTTCTCCCTCTCCCTCTGCTGCTCTCCCCCCTGCTTGTGCTTGCTCTCTCTCTCTTGCTCTCTCTCTCTCTCTGTCAAATAAATAAATAAAATTAAAAAAAAATAAAATGTTTATATGACTTAAAGCAGTCTGCACATTTAATGCAATCCCTGTCAAAATAGCAACAGCATTTTTCACAGAACTAGAACAAACAATCCTGAAATTTGTATGGCAACACACAAGACCCCAAATAGCCAAAGCAATTTTGATAAAGAAAAACAAAACTGGAGGTATCACAATACTGGACTTCAAGTTATATTACAAAGCTATATTAATCAAAACAGTCTGGTAGTGGCACTAAAATAGACACATAGATCAAAAGAACAAGACAGAAAGCCCAGAAATAAACCCACAATTATTCGGCCAATATTGTTCAACAAATGAGGCCAGAATATAGTGGGGAAAAAGACAGTCTCTTCAACAAATGATGTTGGGAAAATTGAACACTGACTTGTAAAAGAATGACACCAGACCACTTTCTTAAGCCATACAGAAAAATAAACTCAAAATGGATTAAGGACCTAAATGTGAGGCCTGCAACCATAAAAATCCTAAATGAGAGCACAGGCAGTAAATTCTCTGACATCAGCAGTAACATCTTTCTAGATAATGTCTCCTGAGGCAAGGGAAACAAAAGCAAAAATAAACTGCTGGAACCACATCAAAAGAAAAAAAGAAAAAAGCAACCAACAAAACTAAAAGACAACCTACTGAATGGGAGAAGATATTTGCAAATGACATATCCAATAAAAGGATAGTATGCAAAGTATATAAAGAACTTACACAACTTCACACCAAAAAAAAATCCAATTAAAAAATGCGCAGAAGGCAAAAACAGGTATTTCTCCAAAGAAGACATCCATATAGCCAACAAGTACATGAAAAGATGCTCAAAGTCATTAATTTTCAGGGAAATGCAAATCAAAGTCACCATGAGATACCACCTCACACCTGTCAAAATGGCTAAAATCAAGAATTCAAGAAACAACAAGTATTGGTGAAGATGTGAAGCAAAAGGAATCCTCACACACTGTTGGTGGGAATGCAAACTGATGCAGCCACTGTGGAAAACAGTATGGAAGTTCCTCAAAAAAATTAAAATCTCATAATTGCACTATGGGGTATTTACCCAAAGAATATGAAAACACTAATCCAAAGGAATATATGTACCTCTAAGTTTATTGCAGCATTATTTACAATAGCCAAATTATGGAATCAGCATAAGTGTCCATCTATAGATGAATGGATAAAGAAGAGGTGATATACACACACACATACACACGCGCGTGCGCACACACACACACACACACAGGAATATTATTCACCCATGAAAAATGAAATCTTGCCATTTGCAGCGACGTGGATGGAGCTAAAGAGTATAATGCTAAGTGAAATTAATNCACACACACACACACACACACACACACACACACACACTGGAATATTATTCACCCATGAAAAATGAAATCTTGCCATTTGCAGCGATGTGGATGGAGCTAAAGAGTATAATGCTAAGTGAAATTAGTCAGAGAAAGACAAATACCATATGATTTTACTCATATGGAATTTAAGAAACAAAACAAAGGAAAAAAGAGAGAGAAATAAACCAAAAAACAGACTTAATTATAGAGAACAAACTGATGGTTACCAGAGGGGAGGCAGTAGGGGAATGGGTGGAATAGGTGAAGGGAATTAAGAAAGAGTACACTTATCATGATGAGCAGTGAGTAATATATGGAATTGTGAATCAGTATATTGTACATTTGAAACCACAAGCCCAGTACTAATAAACAACAAACATCTCTTTCTGCTGGTTCTGGAATGTAGAAGCTTGAGATCAGTGCACCAGCACTGCTGAGTGAAGGGACCTCTCTCTGGTTCATAGCTGGCTCCTTCTCGTTGAGTCCTCATGTGGTGGAAGGGCTGGGGTCTCTCTGGAGCCTCTTTATAAGTCACTAATCCCATCCATGAGGGCTCTACTTTCAGTGGTTTAAGTACCCCCCCAAGGCCATGTCTACTAATGTCATCACCTCAGAGGTTGGGATTTCAACATATGAAATTTGTGGTGACACTTTAAACCATTGCACTGCTGAAATTGTCACAATTTTTTAGGGGCTGAGTGTGGACTAGCATGTTAGCTTAGACATCTCCAGGAGCTCCAGACAAAAGGGATCTCCATACCCATCCACTGACTCTTTTCATGGTCTTCATCTAGTGCGCATGGTCAAGGCTGGATATAGGAACAGAACACTGAGAAAGATCTCCTGAGGCAAAAGAGCAAATTGGGAGAACCAGAGGAAACTCTCCCACACTGGGGCCTTGCCCCACCCTAGGGAGGAGGCAGTGTCCATCTACCGCTGGTGGAGGAGATCTGACAAAGGCCCTTCTGATGTACTGGTATGCCATGCCATCTACAATCTGTGTGGAGTGCAACAGAGCAGAGAGAAACCCTCTCTTACTCAGCCTTAAACCAAACACCAGGTAATTGATACCTTTCAAGGAGAAAGGGGCAGAAAGAGCTGAGAAGGAACCCTCCTACTGAAGTCTGAGGATGTTGTAAGACAACTCTGAGACACTTCAAAGCATCACACACCAGACAAGGGACTGTCCATCCACTGCTGGGAGAGCAATAGGGAAGCACAGGTGCATGGGCAGCTGAAGCGTGAGGACAGAGCAAGAGAATTCAAGCACACTCTCCAGGCATTCTAATGCCAAGACTTGATAAGGCAAAGTTTTGGACCTGTACTCAAATAATTAGAAGACTCTGGTAAACTGAATATAATCAAAACAGCAACAAAGCCCAGACTCGTCTTGACTACAGACTAGATTTTTCTGAATACCCTTATGCCTCCCACACACTCTGGGTCTGATAGAAGAGTGCTTTTTTGTGTGTGAACATAAATATCATTTACTCCAACTTTTGCTCTTCTAAATACAATGTTTAGCAATTCAATAAAAAATTCAAGACACATTTAAAAAACCAATAAAATATGAGCCATCATTAAGAGAAGAAATAGTTAATAGAATTAGACATAGCCCAGATGTTGATATTATCATACTAGGAAATTAAAATAATTATGGAATTTAAGCAGATATATGGAAAGCATTAAAAAATGAAAATATCAGGGGCGCCTGGGTGGCTCAGTCGTTAAGGATCTGCCTTCGGCTTAGGGCGTGATTC
>NC_048223.1:83331699-83375597 GCF_002007445.2 Ailuropoda melanoleuca
TCGAGCCCCACATTGGGCTCCTCTGCTATGAGCCTGCCTCTTCCTCTCCCACTTCCCCTGCTTGTGTTCCCTCTCTCGCTGGCTGTCTCTATCTCTGTCGAATAAATAAAATCTTTTAAAAAAAAAACCCAATCAAGGGGGTTTAAATGAAACATATTGCAACACAATAAGGCTTTATATGAAAAACCCACAGTGAACACCATACTCAACAGGAAAATACTGAGAGCTTTTTTCTATGGTCAGGTACAAGACAAAGATGTCCACTCTCACTTTTATTCAACATAGTACTAAAAGTCCTAGCCACAGGAATCAGACAACAAAAAGAAATAAAAGGCATCCAAATTAGTAAGGAATAAGTAAAACTTTCACTACTTGCAGATGACATATTACTATGTATAGAAAACCATTAAAATGCCACAAAAACCTGCTAGAATTGATAAATGAATTCAGTACAGTCATAGGATACAAAGTCAATGTACAGAAATTGGTTGCATTTCTATACACCAATAATGAAAAAGCACAAAGAGAAATTAAGTAAGCAATCCTACTTACAAATGTACCAAAAATAATAAAATACCTAGGAATAAACTTAACCAAAGAGGTGAAAGATTCATACTCTGAAAACTATCCAACATTGATGAAAGGGATTGAAGACAACACAAACAAATGGAAAAACAGTCCATGCTCAAGGGTCGGAAGAATAAATATTGTTAAAATGTCTATACTACTGGGGCACCTGGATGGTTCAGTAGGTTAAGCATATGCCTTCAGCTCAGATCATGATCCCAGGGTCCTGGGATCAAGCCCCACATTGGGCTCCCTACTTGGTGGGGAACCTGTTCTCCCTCTCCCTCTGCTGCTCTCCCCCCTGCTTGTGCTTGCTCTCTCTCTCTTGCTCTCTCTCTCTCTCTGTCAAATAAATAAATAAAATTAAAAAAAAATAAAATGTTTATATGACTTAAAGCAGTCTGCACATTTAATGCAATCCCTGTCAAAATAGCCACAGCATTTTTCACAGAACTAGAACAAACAATCCTGAAATTTGTATGGCAACACACAAGACCCCAAATAGCCAAAGCAATTTTGATAAAGAAAAACAAAACTGGAGGTATCACAATACTGGACTTCAAGTTATATTACAAAGCTATATTAATCAAAACAGTCTGGTAGTGGCACTAAAATAGACACATAGATCAAAAGAACAAGACAGAAAGCCCAGAAATAAACCCACAATTATTCGGCCAATATTGTTCAACAAATGAGGCCAGAATATAGTGGGGAAAAAGACAGTCTCTTCAACAAATGATGTTGGGAAAATTGAACACTGACTTGTAAAAGAATGACACCAGACCACTTTCTTAAGCCATACAGAAAAATAAACTCAAAATGGATTAAGGACCTAAATGTGAGGCCTGCAACCATAAAAATCCTAAATGAGAGCACAGGCAGTAAATTCTCTGACATCAGCAGTAACATCTTTCTAGATAATGTCTCCTGAGGCAAGGGAAACAAAAGCAAAAATAAACTGCTGGAACCACATCAAAAGAAAAAAAGAAAAAAGCAACCAACAAAACTAAAAGACAACCTACTGAATGGGAGAAGATATTTGCAAATGACATATCCAATAAAAGGATAGTATGCAAAGTATATAAAGAACTTACACAACTTCACACCAAAAAAAAATCCAATTAAAAAATGCGCAGAAGGCAAAAACAGGTATTTCTCCAAAGAAGACATCCATATAGCCAACAAGTACATGAAAAGATGCTCAAAGTCATTAATTTTCAGGGAAATGCAAATCAAAGTCACCATGAGATACCACCTCACACCTGTCAAAATGGCTAAAATCAAGAATTCAAGAAACAACAAGTATTGGTGAAGATGTGAAGCAAAAGGAATCCTCACACACTGTTGGTGGGAATGCAAACTGATGCAGCCACTGTGGAAAACAGTATGGAAGTTCCTCAAAAAAATTAAAATCTCATAATTGCACTATGGGGTATTTACCCAAAGAATATGAAAACACTAATCCAAAGGAATATATGTACCTCTAAGTTTATTGCAGCATTATTTACAATAGCCAAATTATGGAATCAGCATAAGTGTCCATCTATAGATGAATGGATAAAGAAGAGGTGATATACACACACACATACACACGCGCGTGCGCACACACACACACACACACAGGAATATTATTCACCCATGAAAAATGAAATCTTGCCATTTGCAGCGACGTGGATGGAGCTAAAGAGTATAATGCTAAGTGAAATTAATCAGAGAAAGACAAATACCATATGATTTTACTCATATGGAATTTAAGAAACAAAACAAAGGAAAAAAGAGAGAGAAATAAACCAAAAAACAGACTTAATTATAGAGAACAAACTGATGGTTACCAGAGGGGAGGCAGTAGGGGAATGGGTGGAATAGGTGAAGGGAATTAAGAAAGAGTACACTTATCATGATGAGCAGTGAGTAATATATGGAATTGTGAATCAGTATATTGTACATTTGAAACCACAAGCCCAGTACTAATAAACAACAAACATCTCTTTCTGCTGGTTCTGGAATGTAGAAGCTTGAGATCAGTGCACCAGCACTGCTGAGTGAAGGGACCTCTCTCTGGTTCATAGCTGGCTCCTTCTCGTTGAGTCCTCATGTGGTGGAAGGGCTGGGGTCTCTCTGGAGCCTCTTTATAAGTCACTAATCCCATCCATGAGGGCTCTACTTTCAGTGGTTTAAGTACCCCCCCAAGGCCATGTCTACTAATGTCATCACCTCAGAGGTTGGGATTTCAACATATGAAATTTGTGGTGACACTTTAAACCATTGCACTGCTGAAATTGTCACAATTTTTTAGGGGCTGAGTGTGGACTAGCATGTTAGCTTAGACATCTCCAGGAGCTCCAGACAAAAGGGATCTCCATACCCATCCACTGACTCTTTTCATGGTCTTCATCTAGTGCGCATGGTCAAGGCTGGATATAGGAACAGAACACTGAGAAAGATCTCCTGAGGCAAAAGAGCAAATTGGGAGAACCAGAGGAAACTCTCCCACACTGGGGCCTTGCCCCACCCTAGGGAGGAGGCAGTGTCCATCTACCGCTGGTGGAGGAGATCTGACAAAGGCCCTTCTGATGTACTGGTATGCCATGCCATCTACAATCTGTGTGGAGTGCAACAGAGCAGAGAGAAACCCTCTCTTACTCAGCCTTAAACCAAACACCAGGTAATTGATACCTTTCAAGGAGAAAGGGGCAGAAAGAGCTGAGAAGGAACCCTCCTACTGAAGTCTGAGGATGTTGTAAGACAACTCTGAGACACTTCAAAGCATCACACACCAGACAAGGGACTGTCCATCCACTGCTGGGAGAGCAATAGGGAAGCACAGGTGCATGGGCAGCTGAAGCGTGAGGACAGAGCAAGAGAATTCAAGCACACTCTCCAGGCATTCTAATGCCAAGACTTGATAAGGCAAAGTTTTGGACCTGTACTCAAATAATTAGAAGACTCTGGTAAACTGAATATAATCAAAACAGCAACAAAGCCCAGACTCGTCTTGACTACAGACTAGATTTTTCTGAATACCCTTATGCCTCCCACACACTCTGGGTCTGATAGAAGAGTGCTTTTTTGTGTGTGAACATAAATATCATTTACTCCAACTTTTGCTCTTCTAAATACAATGTTTAGCAATTCAATAAAAAATTCAAGACACATTTAAAAAACCAATAAAATATGAGCCATCATTAAGAGAAGAAATAGTTAATAGAATTAGACATAGCCCAGATGTTGATATTATCATACTAGGAAATTAAAATAATTATGATATATATATATATATATATATATATATAGTAATAGTGGAAAATAAAAGTGAAAAAATTGGGGAATTTAAGCAGATATATGGAAAGCATTAAAAAATGAAAATATCAGGGGCGCCTGGGTGGCTCAGTCGTTAAGGATCTGCCTTCGGCTTAGGGCGTGATTCTGGTGTTCTGGGATCGAGCCCCACATCAGGCTCCTTTGCTGGGAGCCTGCTTCTTCCTCTCCCACTCCCCCCTGCTTGTGTTCCCTCTCTCACTGGCTGTCTCTCTCTGTCAAATAAATAAATAAAATCTTTTAAAAAAATGAAAATATCAGAAATGGAAATGCAGTATCAGGGATGGAGGGTGTTTTTGGTTTGCTTGGGTTTTGTTGTTGTTGTTGTTGTTGTTGTTGATAGGCTAATCAGTAGGTTGGACATAGCCCAGGGAAGAGTTATATAAACCTTGATGAAATTTCAATAGTGGAAGAAAATGGAATAAAACATCAGAGATCTGTGAAACGATATTTTTTAAAAAGGTCTAGTATATATATGATATGATATATAGATATAGATATAGATGTATAAAATAAATCACATGCAAATCAGTATGTTTGAGATTTTTTGAATTGGGTTAAAATATAATTTTTTTCCTTTAGAAGAACTACATACTAAAATGTGTATATTGATTATCTCTGAGAAGGGTAATTACACTTAATAATGATTTCATTTGACAATTTTTCTCTGAAGAATATGCATTTATTGCACAATAGTTCAAACACATAAAGCAAATTAAAATCATAATTGTTTTTCTTCAAATACCAAAAACCTGAGCCATTTAACTCATTGTTAATGAAAAAGAGCCATAAGCCACTTCACAGCAAAATTCACATCCTTTCATGAATGATTTGTTAACTTCTCTCACTTATTCAGCTTTATGTGCACAAATGTGCTAGCAGAGAGGGATGTGAAAATGATTCATCATACCTTTTTTTTCTTTGGCGCACCATCATTGGATATTGCCTGTAAGTCCGAAGCAGAGCTAAATACCGGTTTATAATGATGGGTAAATATTTACTGATTATAAATATTACTTGGTTCATATTAGCTGCTCAAGAAATCTTTGCTGAATGAATATCCAAACATTGTGGTTAGCAAGGTAAATCTAAATAAGACTTTCTTAAACCAACATTTCCAACACACACAAATGTACTAAGTAGGCATATATATGATATTATGGTGATACAGAGGAGACAGTAAACAGCTTGGGTAGGAGTTGTGAAGGAATGGGGGAAAAATTAAACTATGTTTTATGGAGAGAATTAATATGCTGGATTATGGAGAATGCATGAATTCACATATTCGCCCTTGTAATAAATGCTAAGTATATATACACATAGACCTTGCTCTGGAGAGTATTAAGTGTGGTGGATATACAGTGGTGAGCCATAACACAAACATGTTTCCTGAATTCCTGGAACTTAACAGTACAATAAGGAAAGATAGAATAATCAAATAATCACCCAAATCTATAATTTTTAGTATCAAAAAAAGCTAGGTTGAGGGAACAAGAAAGTGAGAAGGCTTACTGTGCTTTTCAGGCAAAATGATTGATCTGCCAGGTACAAAAGGTGAAAAAAACACGTTTTTAATTTGGGATTCACTACCAAGGATCAGATTCATCAAGATGAGTGATGGGAGATTTTGGTGAGACTAGCAGAGGCTAAATCCTTATTTGTTGTATATTCCATTTTAAAACACTTAATTTGAAAAGTGGAGTGAGTTGAAATGGTTCACCCTTCAAATAAGTTAATTTTTGAAGAAACCAACAGACAGAGAGCACTATTTAGGCATTTGGACCAAGCAACCTTGAAACTTTCTTCTCTTGCGCAGATTCTGTGAATTATGCAAACCAAACTTGCCACCAAGAAGAGTAAACTAGACTTTAATTACAGTTGTCAGTGGTGAAAACAAAGCAACGAAATCAAAGGGTAGTTTGCATATAGGAAGAGCAGGAATGTTCTCTCTAGGTATGACTCCAAGTGTGATGTATATCCCAGACCAAGAAAACAGTACCTGGAATATATTTGTAATGCAGTAGGAACATGAAATACGTATTTTGAAAGTTCTTTGCAGTAAATGTAAACAGCTTTATTGTCTTTATCATGGGCTGGTGGCTTTCTCTGAGGGTAAACAGGAAGCTCTGTTTTATGCTCATATCTAATCCTTTTTAATTATAGGACTGCAGAGTTTAATTGGATGAACACAATTCCAAGGATTTGCTAAATTTATTGCCATTCATAGAATTGCAACGTTTCAACTTGGAAATGATTATAATATAGGCTTTTCTCACTTGAAGAAACTGAGGCATAGAGAGTAGAAGTAGTTTATTCACAGTCAGAGTAAATGACTGGGTCTGGAATATGATATAGATGTCCTTCTAAACTGCCTGTAGTATCATTAGATCATGAAAAAAGTAAAAGAAAGTAAAGCACATGTTATCCCTATTTCAGGAGCATACGTTCAAACTTTAACTTCCAAGGAACATAATCAAGAGTAGTATCTTTTCTAGGGACACCTGGGTGGGTAGTCAGTTAAGCATCCAACTCTTGATTTCAGCTCAGGTCGTGATCTTAAGGTTGTGGAATCAAGCCCTGTGTTGTGCTCCATGCTGGGCGTGGGACCTACTTGGGATTCTCTCTCTCCTTTTCCCTCTACTCTTCACCCCTCACTTGCGCATAAGCTCTCTCTATATATATAAAAAAAAAAATTCTTCTAAAGAAGTGACTTGGTAAATGGAGAGGTCTTTGGTCCAAGAAAGATTTTTGGTATTTTCCTGTCTCCGTTTATCCTTATAATATACATTTACATATACACATACATTTACATACACATTTATGTGTGTGGTATATAGTTTATATATACATTATATAACCATATATATATATATAACCACATATATATTTATATATATATAACCACATATATATATATAAACTATATAACCACACACACACATATATATATACACACACATATGTATACACAATGACAACAAAATATTTTGAGCAGAGGACTGACATGATCTCATTGGAGATTAAACATCGTGTAGTTCAATGTGTTGGTGATACACCCTGTGTGTTGGCAGGGTAGCTGGCAGGGGCAGAATCAAAATGACAAGTTAGGAAGCCAGTGCAATAATCCGATAGACAGGTGGGCCTTGCCACCCTGTGGTAGGGTGGAAGTGTTACCAAATTGTTGACAGGTGGCAGTTTCAGTGTTTTGAAAACAGTGTTGACAAGTTTAGCTGATGGATTTGCAGCATCTCCTTGTAGGATATCTCTCCTTTCTAGGCAGCCTGCTGGCAGTTATGGCAGAATGTGAAGAGCGCAGGATTGAAGTAAAATGGCCTGCACCATCGTCACACTTCTCCACGTTTTTGGTGGAAACTTAAGTCACTTAGTATCTCTCGTGTATAGTTATTTCATATGTTAAATTTGAAGGATAATTTTTATATTACAGAGTTGTCTGTGAATCAAACAAGATTAGGTTGAAACAAGCCCATTTTCAAAAATAACAAAAAATAGATAATATTTATTAGGGTCTTAGCATGCACCAGACAATTTACAGGTGCTTTACACATAATTAAATTCTCAAAATCTTTAAGGAAATTTCTGCAATTATCTCTTATTTTATTCACAAAGAAGACAAGGCTTTAAGATTTTAATTAACTTGTCTAAGACCCTATAAATTATATATGATGTAACTACAGACATATAAAACTTTGACATGTTAAAATTCAATATTATATTCTAGTTTATTTAAAGTACCAGACTAAAATCTGAGGGGGGGGGGGAAAGCACAGAAAGGCAAGAGATATGTACTCACACAACAGGTCGATAATATCAAGTATTTCAGAATGAGTCACAGGCCTGTGAAGCCACTTTATTTCTCAAACCCATGACCAGTGCCTCATGAAGAGCTTCTCCTTTACTCCTCAAATAAAACTTTAAAAGATTCCCATAAATTCTGGATAAATATTATAATGGAAATACATCACCTTCCTTTCCAGATTCTTGCTGAAATGAACAAAAGGATGTGTAAAATATGCAACTTTTATCAGCCACAGATCTGGGTGCCTCCCACATGTTGGAAATTTTAAGACAAAAAAGAACAAGTAGGGACTGAATACGAAGGGAACACTTAGCTATCTGATGCTAGTGAAAAGCACTTTCTCTAAGAAGTAGAAAGAGACTATTTACTACAAAGAAACTAAAAACTAGAAAAATGGTAGGCCCTGGAGATAATAAAAGAATCTTTCAGAAGTCTCTGGAGAGGCCAAAATCACGCTAAGCAACAAGACATAGGATGCCACTGGAGACTTTTTTCTCAGAAGATTCTTGATGAACTCTCTTGTGAACCCTCTCAACAACAATTCCTGGTGCTCACACTCTCGTGTGTTCCTTTACCCTTGAGTGTGGATGGGACCTGTTACTGGCAAAGAAGTATGTGACTATGTGTGTTTACTTATGTGATTATGTTATCAAGGGCTGCAGCCCCCTTCTGGTAAGGAGGGAAGCAGCCAGGGTAGGAAACCCTCAGTGACAAGGAACTGCAGGTGGCCTCCAGGAGCTGAGGGGGGACCTCCAGTTGATAGCCAGCAAAAAACTAAAGCTGCCCACAGCAACCACACAAGAAGGAAAGCAGTTCATTGCTCCCCCCAGTCAAGCCTCCAGATAGAAACTCTGTGCTGACCAACAGCTTGGTTGCAGCCTTACGTGACCATAAGCAGAGGAGCCCACTAAACTCTTCCTGGGCTCATGATCCACAGAAAATGTGAGATAATGCATGTACGGTTTTTAAAGCTGCTAACTTTGTGGTAGTATTAGTACACAGCAGTATATAACTCAGCACAAGAAAGAAGCAAATTTAGATTATTGCTAATTTGTAATCCCAACAATTTAATAGGACACAGCATTAATAGCACCAGTTTAGATAGTCATTACAAATGAACAGTTTGAAAACTACATAGAAGGGAAAGGCACAATTGAGACATTAAATACCACAAATGATTTTGAAATATGTCAAATTGGTTCAGGATGTATTGATGAATTTGCAAGTAATCTCTATCTATCTATATGAATAGAAGGATCCCAGGAATACCTACATCATCAGTTGATAATGCTTCTCTCAAGGGTAGGAATGTAAGTGATTTTTCCCTTAATTTTAATGTATCTCTTTTTTTTTTTTAATCAAATTGAAGGATACATATGGTTATTTCCCCCTGCAGTTTCCCTAACTACCCGGCTGATTTTTTTTTTTTTAATTTGCACGCAGTTGAAATCTCCTCTTTGTGGTATCCAATTACATGAGTTTTGACAGTTGCGTAGAGTCACGTATATAATACATAACCATTCTATTTCCTCATAAATCCTCTTGTGCAATCCTTTTGTAGTCAACCCATTCTTAAAACTACAAACCCTGCTAACCACTTATCTGTCTCTATCCCTTTCGTTTTCATTTTGCCTGAATGCCATGTAAATGCCATTGGGATCTGGCTACTTTAACTTAGTAAAATGCCCTTAAGCTTCACTCACGTGGTTCCATGAATAGGTGATTGTTTCAGCTTTATTGAGAGAAGTATTCTTTGGACAGATATACCACAGTTAGTTTATCCATTTTTCTATTGTAGGACATCTGAATATGTATTAGTTTTCTAATGCTGCAATAATAATCCCACTAACTTAATGGCTTAAAATAACACTGATTTTTTTATCCTTGGTTAATGGAGATCAGAGGTCCATAATGGGTCTCACTGAGCTAAAATCGATGTGTAAGCAGGGCTATATTTCTGTCTGGAGACTTGACGGTAGCATCCCTTTCCCTGCCCTTTCCAGCTTCTAAAATCCACCTACATTCCTTGGCCTGTGGCCTTCTTCTCCCATCTTCAGTGTCAGCAATGCCAGGCTGAGTCCTCACACCACCATCTCTCTGGTTCTGACTTCCTCTTCTACTTTTAAGGACCCTTATTACCTTCTGCCCAACTGGATATTCCAAGATAATTTCCCATTTTAAAGTCAGCAGTTAGGCCACTTTAATTCCACCTGCAGCCTTAACACCCCTTGACGATGTAACTAACATATTCACCAACTTCAGGGATTAGGGTGTAGATCTTGGTGGGATCATTATTCTGTTCACCACAGGCTGTTTCTAGCTTCTGGTGATCATAAATAAAGTTATGTTAACATAAATCAGGATTCATTTGGGTAAATACCTATGTGTGAGATGTTGGGTCATATAACTATGACCTTTCAAAGAGAAATATAACATTTCTTAAAGTATTAACCCTAAAAGGACTACCAAATTGTCTTCCAAAATGGCTGTCTCTTTCCAAACTCCCATTAGTAATGCATGACAGCTGCTCCACATTCTCATAAGTATTTGATATTGCCAGCTTTAAAAACAATTTTTAAGCGTTCTGGTACGTGTGTAGTGGTATCTTACTGTAGTTTTACTTTGTGTTTTCCTGGTGACTAAAGACATTGACCATAGTTTTATGTTCTTATTTGCACATGAAATGTTTGTTCAAATGTGAATATTTTTTATTATGCTATTGGTTTTCATATTATTGAGTTTGGGGAGTTTTAATATAGCCTCAGTACAAGTAATTCATCAGATAAATGATTTGCAAAAATTTCCCCATTCTATAAGTTGTCTTTTTCTTCGCATAACAGTGTCTTTCATAGAATGATTTTTTAGAATATTGATAGAGTGCAACTAACTAATATTTTCTTTTACGGATCATGCTTTTTATTTCTAAAAACTCTTTCATGAACCCATTATAATATAGTTCCTCCTGTTTTCTTCCTTTCTGAAGAAATTTTATGTTTGATCTATTATCTATTTTAAGAGTGTGTGTGTGTGTGTGTGTATTTGCACATGGTGTACGGGATGAAACAAATTCATTTTTTTGAAAAGGCTATCTATCTTTCCTCTATTGAATTACTTTTATACCTGTGTCAAAAATCAGTTGCATATATTCATAAGGGTCTATTTCTAGGCTCTTCATTCTGTTTGATTGATCCTAACCCATCCTCCAATTCGGTAATGCATTCCTCTGCCTCGGTGACCCTGGCAGTCAGAGCCTCTAGTTTTTTTTTTTTTTTTAAAGATTTTATTTATCCNTTTGATCTATTATCTATTTTAAGAGTGTGTGTGTGTGTGTGTGTATTTGCACATGGTGTACGGGATGAAACAAATTCATTTTTTTGAAAAGGCTATCTATCTTTCCTCTATTGAATTACTTTTATACCTGTGTCAAAAATCAGTTGCATATATTCATAAGGGTCTATTTCTAGGCTCTTCATTCTGTTTGATTGATCTATGTGTCTATCTTTTTGACAATACCACACACTTGTTTATTGTGGCTTTATAGTAATTCTTGAAATTAAGTAATGTGAGGCCTATGATATTGTTCCTTTTGCAGAACTGCAAAGTCTCAGTGTTGGCTATTTAGTTCTTTTGTCTTTCTATAGAAATTTTAGGATTAACATGTCAATATCTAGAAGAAAACCTTGATGGGTTTTCAATTATTATTACACTGGATCTAGAGATCAAATTATAAGAGATGACATTTCAACAAAACTGAATCTTTCAATGTCTAAATGTGGGTATATCTCTTAATTTATTTAGGCTGCCTCTGATTTTTATCAGTGTTTTGCAAAAATTATTCAGATAATATTGGACTGATATCTAAATATTTCGTTTTTGGTGCTATTTTAAATGGTATTTTTAAAATTCTAATTTCCAAATTATCCATCACTATTATACAGGTATATGGATATGACATACATATTTATCTGACAGTCTGGCTAAATTCATTTATTAGTTCTAGGATCTCTTTTGTAGTTTACTTGGTGTTTTCTACTTACACAATCAGTTCTATTTTCTAGGAGGTTTTTTTTTTAAATTGGTATTATTTATTCTTTTTTACATATTTTATTTATTTATTCACGAGAAACAGAGAGAGAAAGAGGGAGAGGTAGAGGCAGAGAGAGAAGCAGGCTCCCACATGGGGCTCCATCCCAGGACTCTGGGATCAGGACCTGAGCCGAAGGCAGCCCCTTATTGACTGAGCCACCCAGGCGCCCCGCTATTATTTATTCTTTAAATGTATGGTAGATTTTCCCGTTAATACTATCTGGGCCTGGAGGTGTTTGTTTAGTAGATTTTTTTTTTAAGATTTTAACTACAAATTTCATCTCTGTAATGGCATCAAGACTATTCAGATTATATCTTCTTCAATGAGATTTTAAGGGATATTCTCAGACTCAGTTTACTGATTCTGTTAGTAAATATGTGGTATATTCTATTTTGTTGTTAACATTGTATCCTATTTATAATAAGAGCAAGGGGGAGTCCTCCATATCTTTGCAAATATTTTAAGGAGAAAGATGTATTGAAAATAAAATATTTAGAGTACAATAAAGAGAATTTTGCCAAAAGGAGTAATATGTTTGCCAATTTGAATGGTTGAAAGTTTAATTAGACAACAGATGTTTAGAACCAAAATTGAAATCAATCAATAACATTCGAGCAAAGTTCATAGATTAGACAGGAATTAATAGGGATCTTCAGGGAAAACGGTCTTGCTGGGAAAAGAATAAAAACATGTCTAAATTGATACAGAACAGATTTGGGATTTTTGAATTGGAAGAAAGGAATTGACAGAGAACTAACCTTTTCCAAGGCACTGTGATGTAAGTGGCAGTTCATTCCAGAAACAAAAATAGAAGCATAACTAAAACACTGAGGTTATCAATATTATTTCCATTTCATATGAAAAGCAACTTCCTGAAGTATTCAGCAACTTGACCTAACCTCACAAGACCAAAGAGCAGAAAAATTGGAGGTTTATTTTAGTAATGTTAAAGCTCACACTTTTAACTACATGTTATTAAGTTGTTCTCAAATAGATCAAATTAATTCCCTTCTGAATTCTATATTGCTATTACGAAAAGAGGAGGTATGTTCTTAGGTATGTTATTCTAGAAACTGTGACTGAAGAAGATCTCAAGGTCATGTGCACATGGGCTCAAGTTAGCACAGTGACTGAGACGGTGGCACCTTCTTACCTCACAGGTGTGTGTCCATCTTTATTGTGTCATGCGTGTGCTTTGAGGCCAAAGCCATTTTAGTTCCTTCATGTCAAGTAGGAGAACCCAAACGTTCCAAACTGGCCAAATTTTCTTCCTAACATTTCTCATTACCCTAAACCAAAGTAAGTACTTTGAAAAGATTTTAACAGATTTTAGGTCTGTGACATTGTGTTTCAAGATCTTCACCCAGATAGCCAAACTTAAAAAAAGAATATTCAGCAATTGAAGATTGAAATTGAATATGGTATACTGTTAAAATAACCAAAAAGAATTATAAGAATTGAAAAGATTAGTTCTCTGACTCAGTGTGAACCTTGTCTGCAGCTGTCTGTGGCCATCACCCAGTGCTTTCATTCCTGCTGTGTGGGACTGGCTGAGAAAGTAAGTTTAGTTCATCAAGCGTAAGGATAAGTTTCAGGAAGAAGTTGAAACAATGATTGAGAAACTACTACACGTTGTGGTTGTACCAAGCATCCTAACAGCATTGGTGTGATGTCTCTCATTTCTCATTTTCCATACAAAAGGCAAACCTTTATTTCAAATTTTACAATTTTGACATATATGTCTGTGACTTTGGTAATAACTGAAGAATTCTGACATGGAGTTTTCCACATTGGCTTGGATTTTTGTGTGATCTTTATCACTTGCTTTTATAGACTGTTAAAATATTCTGTGTACCATGGAAAAGATCAAGAACTCAGATTTCATTATTAGCTTTCTTATTATGTTTGTGTTGCATAACTTTGAGATGTTTATTTCCTCACAACTAATACTTATATCAGTTATTTGTTGCCACAATAATCCTGGATAAACTCACAGAATCTCAGTTTCATACATTAATAGACATTTATTTTTTGCTAGGAAGCTGTGGGTCACCTTGGTAGTTCTGCTGATCCGTTGATATTGGAATAGCTTACCCATCCATCTGTGGTCAACTGTGAGTCAGTTGCTGGTTGGCTCTGATCTTGGCTGAGTGCTATCGGAAGTCCAGGGCCTCAGCTGGGACCACTGAGCTTACTTACCTGGCTCTCCTCCATGGTCTCTTATACTTCCAACATCCAGCCCAGGTACATTCAGTTGCCAGAGGGATCTGAGAGAGAGTAGAAGTGTGCAAGGCTCTTTCAGGCTTAGGCTCAGAGAAAACAATGGCACTTCTACTACATTCTACTATCTAAACGAAGTTATAGGTTTAGCCCAAGTTCAAGGTGTAGAAAAATAGACTTTACAACTCTCGAGAAGGATCAGCAAAGCCACATTACAAAGCTCATGAAAACAGAGATAGATGGAAATTTGAGATCATTTTTGTAATTAAGCACCTATTCCAAGAATGATAACAAGAATTGTAGTGAAGAGTATGAGCTAGCCTCTAATGCATTCAAAAAGTAAGAGGGAGTAAGATGTATATTGGTATAGACCACCACAAAGAAAAAAGTTTTGAGAGAAGAGAAAGAGAAATGCTATGGGTGAAACAATGAAAAACAAGGGGAAAACCTAGTCTACCTCTAGACCCTTTCACAGATTAGATATTGGGAAGAAAAGAAAAGAGAAGAGAAGAAGAGAGGAGAAAAGAAAAAAGAAACAGAGATAGATGGAAATTTGAGATCATTTTTGTAATTAAGCACCTATTCCAAGAATGATAACAAGAATTGTAGTGAAGAGTATGAGCTAGCCTCTAATGCATTCAAAAAGTAAGAGGGAGTAAGATGTATATTGGTATAGACCACCACAAAGAAAAAAGTTTTGAGAGAAGAGAAAGAGAAATGCTATGGGTGAAACAATGAAAAACAAGGGGAAAACCTAGTCTACCTCTAGACCCTTTCACAGATTAGATATTGGGAAGAAAAGAAAAGAGAAGAGAAGAAGAGAGGAGAAAAGAAAAAAAAAAAAAAAAAAACAATAAGTGGGAGAGCTACCGATCAATGCCCTGAAGGGATTGCCAAAATTCAATTAGAACAAAGATGAAGGAAATATTTAGAGAAGAAATATAAACATCTTGAGTAAGTAAAGAAATAAATCCTATTTCTAAAAATAAAAGGAAAAATACAAATCTACAAATAGAATGTAATTTTTTTAATGATTTTTTATTATATTACGTTAGTCACCATACAAGTACATCCCCAGCTTCCGATGTAAAGCTCGATGACTCATTAGTTGCATATAACACCCAGTGCACCATGCAATACGTGCCCTCCTTACTACCCATCACCAGTCTATCCCAATCCCCCACCCCCCTCTCCTCTGAGGCCCTCAGTTTTTTTCTCATAGTCCATAGTATCTCATGTTTCATTCCACCTTCTGATTACCCCGCCTTTGTTTATCCCTTTCTTCCCCTACCGATCATCCTAGTTCTTATGTTCCATAGATGAGAGAAATCATATGATAGTTGTCCTTCTCTGCTTGACTTATTTCACTTAGCATTATCCCCNCGTATAAAACCCAGTGCACCATGCAATACGTGCCCTCCTTACTACCCATCACCAGTCTATCCCAATCCCCCACCCCCCTCTCCTCTGAGGCCCTCAGTTTGTTTCTCATAGTCCATAGTATCTCATGTTTCATTCCACCTTCTGATTACCCCCCCTTTGTTTATCCCTTTCTTCCCCTACCGATCATCCTAGTTCTTATGTTCCATAGATGAGAGAAATCATGTGATAGTTGTCCTTCTATGCTTGACTTATTTCACTTAGCATTATCTCCTCCAGTGCCGTCCATGTTGCAGCAAATGTTGAGAATTCGTTCTTTCTGATAGCTGAGTAATATTCCATTGTATATATGGACCACAGCTTCTTAATCCAGTCATCTGTTGAAGGGCATCTCGGCTCCTTCCATGATTTGGCTATTGTGGACAATGCAGCTATGAACATTGGGGTGCATATGGCCCTTCTCTTTACTACGTCTGTATCTTTGGGGTAAACACCCAGTAGTGCAATGGCTGGGTCATAGGGTAGTTCAATTTTTAACTTTTTAAGGGACCTCCACACTGTTTTCCAGAGTGGCTGTACCAACTTGCATTCCCACCAACAATGTAGGAGGGATCCCCTTTCTCCACATCCTCTCCAACAATTGTTGTTTCTTGCCTTGTCTATCTTTGCCATTCTAACTGGCGTAAGGTGGTATCTCAGTGTGGTTTTGATTTGAATTTCCCTGATGGCTAATGATCTTGAACATTTTTTCATGTGTCTGTTAGCCATTTGTATGTCTTCTAAATCCCAATCCAAAATGATTCTTTTGAATCTGATGAACACAGTCTAAACTGCATATAAACATATAAATATACAAGAATTGAAAAAAACTCTTAGAAATAAAAGTATAACTCACAATCTGACTCATAATATTATTATCCTTATNATAACTCACAATCTGACCCATAATATTATTATCCTTACTTTACAAATGTGGGAAGTTTGGTTCAGAAGTGTTAAAGCCACTTTGGAAATAGAAATATACTTTGGGTATTAAGGAGGGCACATATTGCATGGTGCACTGGGTGTTATATGCAAATAATGAATCATGGAACATTACATCAAAAACTAAGGATGTACTGTATGGTGACTAACATAACATAATAAAAATTGTGATTTAAAAAAAGTTATTTCAAAGTATGTGAAATATATGGTTTAATTTTCAAATGTATGAGAATTTTTATATATTTTTGTTATTTATTTCTAGCATAATCTCATTATTGAGATTTATCATACTTTGTTTGATAGCCAAGAATGTGTTCTATCTCAGTAAATATTTTGCATCGATTTGCAAAAAAAAAAAAAAGAAAGAAAGAAAGAAATATACTTTGGAAATGACAAAGTTAATAGCAAGTCATATCTATAAAATTCTAAAACCCATGTTCTTTTATCACATCTTAGTTTCTCCTGATGAAATCTAATGAAATGTAACATGTAGAACTTTTCTCTCTTGGGAACTTGGATTAACTAGCATGTGTTGTAGTATAAAGTTAGCGATGCTCCTTCTGGAGCATAAAATGCACGTTACTTTTTTCCAAGCATACAAAGCATAAAGAACAAAATATGTAGAGTTTAATTTCTTATGTGTCAACTGTTGACTGTTCAGCCAATGAACAAGTAGGAGGCTAATAGTTAACTCATCGCTGGATAGATCTGTAATGGTACTCTCTGCATCTAGAAGAAGGGTGGGGTGATGATGTTAGGATTGATTCTGAGTTGCAATATAAAGTAATCACCAAAAGTGCAGAATTAAAGGGCTCTGAAGATAAACGTTTCACACAGTAAGGAATACTTAGAGGAAAGGTTAAGCCGTGTGCAGTTAAAATGTTTTGCTAGAGAACTCAATTTATTGCCAAACAAACTAAAGGAAAAACAGCATGTTGAGCTTTGTAAAGCAAACGTTGATGACTTGCTTTAGACAGAAGTATAGCCATAGAGGAAGGACTGGAAGCGGAGAATACAAGGCAGTCAAACAGCAGTCTTCTTTGTAATCAACAGATGGTTCAGACAACTTGTGACCAAAACTCATCTGTGAGAGTGAAAAGCTGGGAACACTGACCTTATTAAAGACCAGGACACTTAATTCCTGAAGATTAAAGTGAGTTTACTTGGAATAGATGCAGTGAAGACTAGCAGGAGGCAAGTAATCCTGTCATATAATCACTGAATGGTAGGAGTTACAATAAAGGCCTGGATGTGCACAAGAACCAAAAAGAATATTTATAATCATTATGTTTATGATGATATCCAAGATTCAACAAGATGTCCAGAGGAAAAACAAACACCATCAAGGATAGATCGAAATATGGACAAGAAAGTGGTCAGTAGGAGTTAAAATGAAAAGTACTAGCAATATAATTAGATGTTCCGTAACAAAATGTCATTGTTATTCCAGCCTATTTTCTGTGGTATGACCAGTGCCTAGAAAAGATACCTGGCAGATAGCAGATACAAAAATATACAATAAATATATATTGAATGAATGATTTGTGGCCTACCTAGGAGAGGGATAAGGTGAACCTGCGAGGAGTATTAATAATACAAATGTAAAATATTTATGCTATATTTGTATAAGTGTCACTGATGTCATGAGAGAGTTTCTATATTCAAAGTAGACCCTAGTAGAGTCAATCATATTTAGGAACTATGTCTCTGTTTCGATAAATACAGAAGTTCAACTAGTTTTTCTGACTTCCGTCTCTTTTCAACCTACCCTTTATAAAGTGGCCACTTTCCAACATGTGGAATGATCTTTCCAACACATAACATTAACTTTGTTACTCCCTAGCTTAAAATAATTTTCTCCCCTACTGGCCTCAGAGTAATATCCAAACTGTGTAGCTTGTCACAGAAATACTTTTGATTTTGTCTCTGCTTGCATCTCTTAAGTACATTATAACCCCACAGGCTAGAGTAAATAGAGTTACTACAGTACCACTCCACATTGTTTTATGCTTCTATGCACACTATTTTCTTTATATACAATTTTCTATCTCCTCTAACTGCCTAATCCTTTCATCACCTTTGAGACTTTGGTCACCCTCTTATAAGCCTTTCATGAAACTGTTAAACAAAGGTTGACTTAATGGCCCACAACTGTCCTCCCCAAAAAAACCCCTATGTTTACATCTACTACCACTACAGCCCTAGTAGAACCTGAATTTCCCTAGCTCAGTCCTAGCACAGCATCTCATTCATGAAAACAAGGTCCAACAATTTTATTAAGGTCTCTGCTCAAGTCACCTAATCACAGAGGCTTTACCTGGTTACCTAGGGTAACCAGGTAAAATAGCACCCTTCCCTCCATCACTGTCTTAGTCTTAGTCTACTTCATTTCCATCTTAACATTAATATCAATTTAAAATATTATTTAATTAATTATTCCCTTTTTTAAAGCACTTTTCTATACCATGTAAACTCCATGGGAATAATGTCCTTGCTGTGTTGTTTCCTACTGTATCCTCCTTGATGCAAAAGATGCCTACCATAAAGCATGTGGTCAACCAATTGTTGGTAAAAAATAAAGATGGAATTTGAATCTTTATTTGGGACTCTCTAGGAACATTGATTGATGCCAATTTCTACCCAGAGGAAATATCCTTTGAAAACCCCTTTCCTCTAGACCATGTTGGACAATGTAGATGTTCTCTGGTTCTCATTCTATTCACTTCTCATGCATCGACTTAGAGTACACGGTAGAACTGGCTCTGAGCATTTGTTCTCCCTCCATTTCCTTCTGTAAGCAATTTTTCTCTATTCCTTCACCTTTTTTACATACCTTACATCTAGAAATGGGATAAGAAAAAGCAGACATTTCCTTAAAAGTTCAGATAGGTAGCAGTGTGGGAAAATAAGGTAAAGGATGAGGCATCCAAAGCAGGGAAGGTGCAGAGGTGGAAGGACGGGGATACCAGCGACTATGAATATGACACTAGCAGAGCTTGATGCAATTGTTCCTTTATCTGTTCTTGCTGTGAATTCCTGGAAGGCAAGGACATCATCATGGTCATACTTCTAGCTTTTAGTGGACTATTACAAGTGGCAAACTAGCTAGAGTAGTCATTAGTTGAAAGACAATTGTCTCTGATAGGCCGTATCTTCAAAAAGGCCAGGCAAGGATCCTGCAGATAAAGCCTCACCACAATGAGTTTTCAACACTAAGTAATGTAATAGATAATGTAACAATGTAATACAAATACCAATTATCCAGAGAGAGTAAGAGCAAGAACCAGAAGATTTAGATCACCAAGAATATCAGATAAATTAGATATTGCAACTGTTGGATAAAGAATATAAAATATTTATTTTAAATTAAGTACAGCTGAAATAAAATGACTGAACCAAAAAATAGTAACTAATAAAATATGTTAAATGGAGAAAAAGCAGGAAGAAAAATCACCAAATATAAACATGGAAAGTATAATCAGTGAAGTGTTAAATGACAAGCAAGATGCAGATAAAGAGAAATTTACTGAATGGAGGATAAAACTGAAAAAAAAAATAAATTCTCAGAGTGTAACAGAGATTTAAAAAGATTATAGACTGAAAAGGAAGTAACCAGATATGGAAGACAAAATGAGAAGGTCTAATAACTAAAGTCCCAAAAGAAAGAGAACACAGAGAAAGATACAAATTTGATATATATTCTCCAAAACAGTGCTTTAAATACATTTATCCCAGAGGCATAAATAAAAGATTTCCATGCTTAGGCATAACTTAGCAAAACTTCAGAAAACATAAGAGAAGGCAATTATCTAAAAAGTAGTCAAAATAAAGATAAATTATTTACAAGGAAATAGCATAGATGAATTACAGATTAGCAAAAAAGAAAAATCAACATGGATAAAAATATAAACAAACATTTATATAAACTAATGTAACAATATCTGACTGAAGACAGGGTTAATTGGAAGAAAATGTAGTAAAACTAAAATATTAGCAAAACTGGTGCACGGTGTTTGGACTTTACACATGCTAAGATATCATCTATTTTTCATGAGAGGTTAATTCATTATGCTTAACTTTAGGTTTTGCTATTAAAAGATTCAAATGGTTTTTCTTCTTTAAACCCTTCAAGTGCCTATTGAATTACTTTATTATTGTTTAATGTTTTCAAATGTACATTCCTGTAATAAACAAAACTAGTCATGATATTATCATTTTTTATACCTCCCATATTCCATTTGTTAATTATTGGTTTGGAAATTTTTGTCTGTTTTCACGAATGAGGCTGCTTATACTTTTGTTTTCTGATTTTTGCTGTGTATAAAAGGACATGTGCAGGTCATAGGAGAAGGATGGCTTTCCATAATGGTTAATTAATAAATAAATAAGTAGGAACCAACCACACAGCACACACAAATTCAATTCCAGGTCAATAAATACTTACATGTTAATGAGCATAATTTATACTAGTTCAAAAGTACAACATACAGCAATATCTTTATGATCTTGAAGGAGAGAAAGACTTCTTAAATAAGACACCAAACCAATCCATATAAAGGAAAAGACTGAGAAATTCTATTGTATTAAAATTAAGAGTTTCTGTTCCTTAAAAAAAATGATAAAAAGAATGGAAAGTTAAGACACAAACTTGAAAAAATGTTTACAAAATACTTAACAGATTACTACTGTAAATACACTAGGAAGACTTTCAAATCAATAAGGAAACCCATTCTAAAAACACATACAAGAAATAAATAAGGGGACGCCTGGGTGGCTCAGTCGGTTAAACATCTGCCTTCAGCTCATGTCATGATCCCGGAGTCCTGGCATCAAGCGCTGGTCGGGCTCCCTGCTCAGTGGGGAGTCTGCTTCTCCCTCTCCCTTCCCCACTTGTGCTCTCTCTCTCTCACTCACTCTCTCTCTCAAATAAATGAATAAAATCTTGAAAAAAAAAAAGAAATAGGAGTTTCAAAAATGAAGCCCAAAAGGCCACAGATATGTAGTGAGTGAAATGACACTGAATCTTATTGATAATTGGGGAGGGGGGTCCAATTTAAATCCAGAGTGGGATTTCATTTCCACCAATCACACTAATCCAAAACTCAAAGATAAAATAATATCAAGTGTTGACGAGGACGTGGAGCAAGAAGAATTTCCATTCACTGCCAGTCTAGAAAAGAAGAAATGGGTATTGTTTAGTAAAGTCAAATATGCCCATACCTTATGACATAGCAATTTTAGTATTATGTATATAAATCCCAGAGAAATTTCTACACATGTGCAAGAACATGTATACAGTTATTGTTTGCAATAGCAAGAAACAAAACAAAACCCAAGGATGGACGCCACTCTGATGTCTATTAACAATGAAGTGAATAAATAAATTGAACAATACAAAATTCAATGAAGATAAATGTACTTGTTGTTGTTCTCTTTCGTTAAGAGTCCCTTATGGTTTATTTCCCTCTCTTCTTCTCCCCCGCATATGTTCATCTGTTTTCTTTCTTAAATTCCATGTATGAGTGAGGTCATATAGTATTTGTCTTTTTCTAACTGATTAATTTCACTTAGCATAATACACTCTAGCTCCATTTACATTGTTGCAAATGGCAATATTTCATTCAGTTTTATAACCGAGTTATATTCCATTGTATATGTATACCACATCTTCTTCATCCATTCATCAGTCGATGGACACATGGGCTCTCTCCATGGTTTAGCTGTTGTTGATAATGCTGCTATAAACATCACGGTACATGTACCCCTTCAATTCTATATTTTTTACTATGTAAAACACAATATACACATTAAAAGAAATTCATAGTCTGAATACTCTATTAGAAAGCTGGTTCCAGGGGCACCTGGGTGGCTCAGTCATTAAGCGTCTGCCTTCGGCTCAGGGTGTGATCCCGGCGTTCTGGGATCCGGCTCCGCATCAGGCTCCTTGCTCTGCTGGGAGCCTGCTCCTTCCTCTCCCACTCCCCTTGCTTGTGTTCCCTCTCTCACTGGGCTGTCTCTCTCTCTGTCAAATAATAAATAAAATCTGAAAGAAAGAAAGAAAGAAAGAAAGAAAGAAAGAAAGAAAGAAAGAAAGCAAGCTGGTTCCACATAGAAAAGCATTTTTTTATTCTCTTTCCATTACTACTGCACTGCTTAGGTATCCCAAACACCTAAACAGTGCCTAGCACCACATTTATTGGTTGAATAAGTGAATGAATAAATGAAAAGTAAGTTCAGTGGATGGAAAGTATCTAATTAGATCAGAGCCAATAATTTTTTGTACAATTCAATTATACATGGATCAAGCAATTCTTAATATTCACTTGAAATTGAAAACATTATGGGGCGCCTGGGTGGCACAGCGGTTAAGCGTCTGCCTTCGGCTCAGGGCGTGATCCCGGCGTTACGGGATCGAGCCCCACGTCAGGCTCCTCTGCTATGAGCCTGCTTCTTCCTCTCCCACTCCCCCTGCTTCTGTTCCCTCTCTCTCTGGCTGTCTCTATCTCTGTCGAATAAATTAAAAAAAAAAAATTTGAAATTGAAAACATTAGTGAAAACTAGAAAGTTAAATATCCTTGAAAAAGACATTGACAAAAGGCAAGCCAATTTGTCCCAGAATAATCCTAAAGCCTTAGAGACTTGAGATATAATAAAAGACAACTTAAAAGATGTGGGTAAGACACAGGGTGAGAAATAAAAGGATTTTATAAAACTATCGAGGACTCGGGCTATTCAACTCTTAGACCCTTATTCCTAATTTATACACAACCATGTGCCAATGCCCCCTCCAACCTCTGCAAAAAGTAGATGTTGTTTCCAAAAAGAAAAAAAACAGAGAAATTTTGAAATTGGGGCACCAGTCACAGCAGAATGCAGAATTGGGCACTCTGTTGAAAACAAGGAAATCAAATGTGTACATGTTTATTCAACTGTGAAAAAGACTCAGTGCCCAAATGGGGTATGGGTATCCCAGGAGAAAACCAAGGAGCTCAGGAAAAATAACGCCATATCCTGTCAATAAGTCAAGCGCTTTACAATAACTTCCAATCAGCAAAGCAGCCAAATGCAATGGAGTATTTGAGGGAAACTTCCAAATAGGATGAATTTAAAGCAAATAAATAAGCAAATATGCAAAAAAAAAAAAAAAGGAAGAGAAGAAAGGAAGGAAGGGAGGGAGGAAGAATTGATTCAGAAAAACAGAGAGAATTTAGGAATTTCAAAGGAATTCTGTATACGTGGAGCAGATCTGCATAAGGAGGATTTGAAGGGGGAATTACCAGGAAGGTGTGCACCCATATTTTACAGAATAAGACGTCGGTTCATAAAGTCTCACATGAATTACTTTAGAAATGTTAGTAAAATCCCATAAAACATGTACATAGGAAAATGTCAGGAAAATAGCAAAAAAATTTAAAAGCATTTGTTTCAAGGTAGTTGGACCACGGCATTGAGACCACAATCTCGTTGTCATTATGAGTCTTCTAAAATGATTCAGCATCTTAAAAATATATGCATATATTATGCTGAAAAAACATATAGAGGCCTGCATAAATATTAAGGGGTCTGGCTAGAAATGTGATTGAATTCTCCCGAGTGGTTGGGGACAAGAAAGATAGCTTTTGCTGCTGCAACAATAAAAGTGACTGTATAACACAGATATAATAAAATTGACAAGATATGCTAGTCCGTGCTATAAAATGTTTGCAGCCTAACATTTTTGTACATGGTAAGAGTCAAGGTCTAAGTAGAAAGATGGAAAGTGTTAGATTAGTATATGTAAATGTCTTAAAATCTGTAGTAATAACTGTGTGTATAAACACTACAGGACATATATATTTCTACTTTGGACAACTATTGACATTCGCTGAGATGAGAAAACAGAATGGGTATATAAAAATGATCAACAGACAGGGGCACCCGGGTGTCTCAGTTGGTTAAGTGTCTGCCTTCCACTCAGGTCATGATCCCAGGGTCCCGGGACTGAGCCCCGCATCAGGCCCCCTGCTCAGCAGGGAGCCTGCTTCTCCCTCTGCCCTTCCCTCTGCTCATGCTCTCTCTCTCCCAAATAAATTTTAGAAATATTTTAAAGAAAAAGATCAAGAAAGAGCTATCACAGTGTATGTAGGAAACAGGCACATGATCAGACTACATCAATCAAATCTAGTATTTGAATTTTAAGTGAAGGTGTGAAAGAAAAAAAATAAAATAAAATGCATGCATGTATTCTGGGATGATGTTCTTTTGAGATTGTTAATTCTTGGTTTATTGGCTCCTTGGGTATTCCCTGGGTCCTGCCTAAGCCCCAGGCTGTTTCTTAAGCCTCCCATCTGATTCTGTGTCAACCAATAATTTCACAGTAAATTCTCTTTCTTCCTAAACCAGCCAGCATTTATTCTTATTATTTTAAACAAAAGTCCCATAATAATAACAACAATTGTCTTCATTAGTTTAAGAACACAGAGGACGTTTTTTAAGGGACATCTCATAAAAGGCATTTCCAAAAACATTTTGAATTTCTGAAATTCATGCATTTGCAGGTTTGTGAAAGGGCAAATAAAATATAAGTAGTTAGGACACTCACATTTCAGGAAGGAAATTCTGTATGGTTCAAATAAGTTCAACAAGCACCTACTGAGTCCTTGTTATGCTCTTAGGCACCAGACCAGGTGGACACCAGGCAGCTTAAAGGAGAAATAGATCTGAATTTGAAACATTGTACTTTTGGCAAATTTTGACAAAGGCCAATAATAATTTACACAAAAACACTGTTTGCTCCACCTGGAACAAACATGGTATGTCAATGATGAATAACAGAATGAATCACCACGTTAAGGGAAGGGGGGTTGCAGGTCGTAGTGGAACAGAGACACCATCCCAGTCTCCCAGTCTAACACATTTACAGAAGCCAAAGGATTGTTGAACAGCTAGGGCCACCTACAAATCCTAGCCACTCTGACTGAGACATTTTTTTCACTGGTACTGTCGTGAAAAGGCATTGATAGCTGACTGCAGAGATTAAGTGATCACTTCTAGCAGTTGTAAGGAGAAGAACTTGAAAGTAATGGAAGAAACTGTCATTTGGACTCACCATGGAGGTGCTTGGAGTGGGGGATAGAGTATATCCTGTGATGAGTCATCCAGATTGCTCCTTCAGAGTTTCTTAGCCTTATTTCGTATTCCCAAAGTTCCTGGGAAGGTTGTCACCAGGCAGCGAAAAGCGATCCATCTTCTTTGGAAATTAAGTGACTAAAGAAATGTGCCTCTCCCATGTCATCGCCACTTCCTTGGGCAGCCTGCATACATACCAATGACTGGTCAGCATGGAGGCTGAAGGTCCAGCCCCCGCCCACAGTGCAAGTCAGCTCTAAAGTCATCCTGGCTTCGGAGCAGTCTGTAGAGTTAAATGAGGCTTATGATGATGGCAGCTCAACTTCTCCTTCTGCCCCCTCCTTCTCTCTTCCCTCCCTTGACACAGAAGTGGATCTCAAGAGTATTCCCGGGTAAACACCCTGCACGCCATCTCAGAATCGGCTTTCTAGAGAACCCAGTCTGCCAGAGCTGGGGATGTTCTCCAGATTGGAGCGGTTTTCCATGGTGGTCATTATTATCTTACTAAATGATCAGTACGTACAAGCCATTTGGGAGATACCCTCGCCCACTAATCCTCTGCGATTGCCACCAGAATACAACTACCCAGCTTGCGTGTTGACTGAGCTGATATTTGCAGCCTAGTCCTGTTAAGCGCTGCCTCTCTGAGCGAGCCAGCCAATGGAGAACAGGAGTTACTTATGTCCAGTTTATGATGCGTCAGAAGTGATTGCGATTCTGAACCCCCTGATAAAACCAAATGCCCTCCAAATGAACTGGATGCAGTGAGGCTGACAGTTCTAGAAGGCTTTTGCTCCCACAGATCCTCTCAGCTGTTTCTTCAACAAGTCTGTCAAAGGAATTAAACTGCCTACAAGTTTGTAACCTTCAAGAAGGTACTGACAGGAACTGGTGAGTTAAGAAACATAGTTGCCAGGGGAACACCATCTGCTGCCACTTTCCTCACTGCTAATACCTACACAGAAAGACCAAGGAATCTGGTTTAGGAGCCAGGATCTTGGTGGTTTACAGTGCACATTGCATGTAATTACAGAGAACAAACAGAGTAACCAAAAAACAAAAAACAAAAAAACAAAACAAAACAAACAAAAAAAAACACCCCCAAAAAAACAAAACAAAACAAAAAACCCTGTGCTTCTCAACTATTAGGACTTCAAGAAATCTGAGAAAAAAATATGTTACTAAAATTTCCAGGTCCTTCTTAAACTTGGTGAAAAGATGTAGTCAGTGAGGTCACTGTAGATTACTAATCAGGTGACTAGAGATTAATAAAACAGGTGGTAGAAGAGAAACTGAAGACATAATAGGAGATCAAATAGTAGGAAGCCAGCTAGCTGCTTCATAAAAACAATAACAATGAACAACAACAAAGACCAGAAAATGATCCTTAAATAATATGGCAGTTTGTTTTGCTCTCTGTAACAATCTGACAAACTCCAGGCTAGCAGGGTCACCATCCTACTCTTTTTGGTTATTTACGGATTTAGGATCCTTCTGTCTTTTCTCTGCTATTCTATAGAATGGTCAAAGCTACATAATTCTTGCTCATAGAAAAGGGGTTAATGAGCTAGGCTTTAGAAAAAGGGGTTTATATTGAGAAATGACTCGGAAAGGGGCACCTGGGTGGCTCAGTTGGTAAGTGTCCAGCTCTTGATTTTGGCACAGGTCATGATCTCTGGGGTCATGAGATCGAGCCCAAAGTCAGGCTCCATGCTCAGCGGGGAGTCTGCTTGAGATTGTCTCTGCCCTCCCCCCCTGCTTGCTGTCTGTCTCTCTCTCTCTCCCTCTCTCTCTCCCCCCAAATAGATAAATAAACAAATAAACAAACAAATAAATAAATAAATAATTATGCTTTTAAATGATCTGGAAAGTATACACATCTCTTGTGCTCACATTACATTCTGCTCACATTATATAGCTACAAAAGAGGAAGGCAAATTTAATTGATAGCTTGGAGGTTAAATGTCCAAGAAGAAGGAGAAACGGATTTGACGGAAGGAACTAGCAAGACAGACTGCCCCAGATGGAAAAGACAGTAGATGAAGAAATTTCAGTGCAATGGGAGGGAATAGGTAAACCAAGAGAGAAGGAAAGGCAGTAGCATGTATTATCAAACAAGTGAATGCTGTGAACAACTGGAACTTAATTTTATTCTACTGAAGGGCAAGGGAACTGGAGTTTTATCCATGAGTTTCTTATGTTATTAGATATTCATGTATCTTTCTTGGTAAAATATCTTCGTCCAATTTTTTTGGGGTTGTCTTCTTATTATTGATTTTGTAAGAGTCCCTTTTAAATTCTGACTATAATTCCTTTATCAGATATATGATTTGAAAATATTGTCTCCCAGTCTGTGGCTTATTTTTGCATTGTCTTGGAAGTGTGAAAGATTTTAATTAGGAGAAGTCCAATTTATCATTTTTTTTCTTTTTTGGTTAGTACCTTTGGTGTTTTATCTAAGAAATTTTTGCCTAACACATGGCCATAGAAATGTTTTCCTAAGTTTCTTCAATAAGTAACATAGGTATATATTTTACATATAGTTCTATGATCCTTTTTGAGTTACTGTTTGTATAGGGTGTGAAATGGGAGATTAAATTCATCTTTTTGCACGTGGATGTCCAATTGTCTCAGCACCACTTGTCAAAAGCCATCCTTTACTCCACTGAATTGTCTTGTCACCACTGTTGAAAATCAATTGACCAAAAATGTAAGAGTTTATTTTTGAACTCCCAGTTCTGTCCCATTTATCTGCATCATCAATCTTTATGTCAGTAACACACTTTCTTGATTACTACAGCTTTACAGTAAGCTTGAAATCATGTTCTTCTTTTTCAAGATTGTTTCCGTTATCCTGAGTCTTTGCTTTTCTGTGTAAACTTTAGAGCCACCTTGTGAACTTCCAGGGAAAAAAAACACTGGGATTATGACAGGGATTGTGTTTATAGATCAATTTGGAGAGAATCACTATCTTAATAATATTGAGTCTTTTATTCTGGGAACATCAGATGCTGTTTCCATCAGGGTTTCTCAGTTTCAGTACTATTAACATTTTGGGTCATATTTCTTTAGGGAGATTTTCCAAGCATTGTAAGATCATCTTCTCTTAGTTCTACCCACTGAATGCTAGTAGAATCCTTCCAGTTATAAAAACAAAATTTCTGCAGACATTGTCAAGTCTCTGCACTTGACAAAGTAGGGAGTGAAATCAACCCTGGCTGAAAACCACTGATTTTGATCTTTAATTTCTCTAAAGTGTTTTTTAGATTGTAGTATAGAAGTCTCACACTTCTTTGATTTAACTTATCTCTAATTATATATTATTTCTGATGCCAATATGAATGGAACTTATTTTTTATTTTTGGATTCATTGGTGGTATATATAAATATTCTCGATCTTTCTATATTGAGCTTGATCTTGTATCCTGTGGCCTTGCTGAATTTGCTTATTTATTCTAAGTTTTTTGTTCTATTTTCATTAGGACTTTCTATATATAAGATTATATTGTCTCTGAATAAAAACAGTTTTATTTCTTTTTCTTGTCTGATTTCACTGGCTAAAACTTGCAGTACAACGTTGAACAGACAGAGTAAAGACTGCCAAACTTGCCTTTTTCCTGATCATGGGCCGAAAGCATTCAGTCTTTCACTATTACAATGTTACTATTAGTTTTCTAATAGATACCCTCTACCAGAATGAGGAAGTCTCCTTATAGTCTTAGTTTGAGAGGTTTGTGGGATTTTTTATAAGTAGATCTTTATTGTATGATGTGTTTTCTCTACATGTATTGAAATAAATTATATGCTTTTTTACCTTTATTCTGTTATATGTGTTTTACATTGATGGATTTTTGAGTGTTCAACCAAACTTACATTCCTGAGATAAATCCCATTTGGCCATGGTGTATAATCATTTGGTCATATTGATTTTCTCTATTGTTTTTTTCTTTTGTATTTTATTGATTTCCATTCTAATCTTTATTATTTCCTCTGTTCACTTTGCATTTAGTTTGTTCTTCTTTTGTAGCATCTTTTTTTTTAAAGATTTTATTTATTTATTTGACAGAGTTAGAGACAGCCAGCGAGAGAGGGAACACAAGCAGGAGGAGTGGGAGAGGAAGAAGCAGCCTCATAGCAGAGGAGCCTGATGTGGGGCTCGATTCCATAACACCGGGATCATGCCCTGAGCCTAAGGCAGACACTTAACCGCTGTGCCACCCAGGCGCCCCTTCTTTTTGTAGCATCTTAAAATTTCTTAAGGTGGCTGCTTATGGTATTGATTCGAGATATTTCTTCTTTCTTAATACAGCTGTTCACATCTGGAAGCACTGCTTTAGCTGGAGTCTACATTTCCACGTGCTGTATTTTTGTTTCATTCAGATCAAAATATTGACCAACTTCCCTGTAATTTCTAATTGGTCTGGTGTTATTTAAAAGTGTGTTTAATTTTCAAATATTTGTGGATTTGTGTTCATTTTGCATTCCCAGTCTGATATGTGAACATATAGGAACTATGTCTCATCAAATGTGACTCTCACAAAGAAAGCTAGGTAGGCCCAGTGTTTATTTATAATTTTATAAAATCATATAAGGAAAAAAATAAATTTAGTACTTTGGCATTTTCTGGCTACAGACAGAACTCTAACTTTACTATAAACAAAAGCACGTATTATGTACCATTGCTTTTGTTAGTCACTTTTCATTTTTTATTTCATATATTGCACATTTGTAGGTAAGAATTCATCAGTTCTGTGCATTTAATCATCTAATCTATTATTCCACAGTAGCAGAGACAAAATTTTAAAAACTGTATGAATATGTAGTTCCAAGTACAACAAAATTTATCCAAAACTATGAATGTTAGTTTCTTTGTACACAAAGATAAGAAACCCCAAAATGATATGCTTCTGTACCATGAAATTTGAAATGAGTGCTATAATTATGACTTGTACAGTTCACAGCTTTGATTCTTATAAAAGTTAATATTCAGTCCTGAAGTAGACCCTTGGTACTAAAGAGCCCAAATTAAGATTTACATGGCTTTACATTCTTCCTTTCTTTTTTCCATTCCCCTTTGTTTTTTTCTCTTTTGCTCCTGTATGGTTATCACTGTGGTCTATCATACATATTCTTGCTCTCTCTTTTCCTCTCCATGTCTTTTGGATATCTTTGTAACCTCATCTGTCTCTCTGTTTCTCAAAGTTTCTCAAGATCTCATGTCAAGTACATGATACTTTAAATTATAATGGTAACATGAATATTTGAAGAAGTTCACAAACATCATTTCATTTATCATCCTCCAAGTGAAATTAAAAATAAGTTTTATTCATTGCATACTGTATAACAAACATTGCTCAAGTGTTTTCAAAATCATGGGGGAAAGGAAATAATGACAGTCCAAGATGTGAAGATGAGTGAGACATAACACTATGGTAGTGTTTCTAACACATAAACCACTTTCCCAATACCTATGTTGTTTTTCCAAATTGGAGTATTATACAATTGTATATCACCTACTATTTTATTTAAACAAATACTTTTTTCATGTAAATGTAGTGTGAGACAAACTAATTTGTTGGTATAGTTATTTTTTACAAATGCATGTTAAAATAAATATGTACTTAAATAGATGTATTCCTAGAAAAGCCGCATGAAATCATCTGCTGTATCACAGTGGTGCTCATATTACACAGTATAAATCACTGTCCTAGGACATATCAATAATTAACAGGCAGGCAGTGGAGAGATCTGAAGGAAAGAAACAAAGAAATAATAAGGGGAGTTAGGATGAAAATCATGACAGGAAGAATTATAGATGTTAAGAAATTTAGATTCCTAATCCATGAAAAATCACAAATTAAAGGTAAAGAGAGAAATTGAGGCATTTGTCAAGTTCTTTTCAGATTTTGAAAATATGTATCATTTATCTCAGATAAACCATTTGTAGTAATTCATCTTTTCGATATACTAACACCTCACAGTTTTCAGTTATACTCAGTTATCAGTGTAAAATAGAGTTGAATCTGTAAGATACTTTATGTAAGACACATCATAACCAAAGCAAAACTACAGTAAATTCACAAAAGATAAAGAAAAGAGAATAAAAGCATACTAATATGTAAAATTATCAATTCACAGACCAAGGCAGCAAAAGAGAAAGGAACAAGGAACTACAAATCAGCCAGAAAACAGCTAATAAGATGGCATTAGTTAGTTCTTATGTATCAATAATTTCTCTAACCATAATGATTGATTCTAAAATCAAAAGATATAGAGTAGATGGACTTAAAAAAATAAAACCCAATGGCATGTCGTTGTCTACAAGGAGACTCTTTTCTGCTTTAAACACGAAGCATAGGGATGGTTAACCGTAGTCCACACAAGTAGAAATCAAAAGAGAGCAGGGGTAGCTATATTTAGAGTAGTCAAAATAGACTTTAAGTCAAGAACAGCAACAAGAGACATTATATAATAATAAAGGGGTCAATTCATCAAGAAGATATAATCATAAATATAAATAGATATACTCAATGAAGAAAAGACACTTCCAATAACTAGTGTTGGGAAAACTGGATAATCACATGCAGAAGAATGAAATTGGACTCTACCTTATAGAACTCACAAAAATTAACTCAAAATAGATTAAAGACTTAAACATAAGACCTGAAACCTTAAAACTTCTAGAAGAATACATAGGGGAAAATTTCCTTGACGTTGGTCTTGACAACAAATTTTTTGATATGACACAAAAGCACAAGCAACAAAAGCAAAAACTAGTAAGTGGGACTACATCAAACTAAAATGCTTCTGCATAGCAAAAGGAATAATCAACACAGTGAAAAGGCAACCTTTAATCTCTTTTTTATTATATCTGTCAAAAAAAAGCAATCTGCAGCATGGGAGAAATTTTGCAAACCATCATATATCTGATAAAGGTTTAATATTCAAAATATCTAAAGAACTCATACAACTCAATGTCAAGAAGAGGAAGAATGAGGAGGAGGAGGGGTGGGAAGAGAAGAAGAAGAAAAAGGAAAAACTCCAATTAAAAAGTGGGCAGTGGATCTGAATAGACATTTTTCCAAAGAAGATATACAAATGGAAAATAGGTACAAGAAGAAAGTACTCAACATCACAATTCACCATGGAATGCAAATCAAAACTACAATGAGATGTCACTTCGTACCTATCATCAAGAAGACAGGAGATAACAAGTGTTGGTGAGGGTGTAGACAAAAGGGAACCCTAGTGCAGTGTTGACAGGAATGTGAATTGGTACAGCCACTATGGAAAACAGTATGGAGTCTTCTCAAAAAAATTAAAACAATGCTACCAAGGGATCCAGCAATCCCACTTCTGGCTATAATCCAGAGGCCACAAAAATATCAACTTGAAGAAATATCTTCATTCCCATGTTCATGTTGCATTATCCACAATAGCAAAGGTTTGGAAACAACCTAAATGTCCATCAACAGATAAATGGTTGAAGAAGATGTGATATGTACCTACAATAGAGGATTATTTACCCACAATCAGGAGGGAAATCCTGCCTTTTGCAACAACATAGATAGATCTTGAGGACAATATACTAAGTGAAATAAGTCAGACCGAGGAAGACAAAAACTCTATGTGAAATCTTAAAAAAGCTGAATTCAGAAAAACAGAGTACAATTTGTTGTTATCAAGGACTGGGGGCAGGTGAAGATGGGGAGAGAGGAGGATTTGTTGGTTAAAAGGCATAAGCTTCCAGTTACAAGGCCAATATGTTTTGGGTATCTAATATGCAGCATGATGACTATAGTTAATAATATTGTGTTATATACTTCAAAGTTGCTAGGAAAGTGAATCTTGAATGTTCGCACCACAAAAAAAGAAATAGTAGTTATGTGATAATGTGTTGGAGGTGTCAGCTTAACCATGAAGGTAAACATTCTGCAGCATGTAAATGTATTAAATCAACAAGTTGTACGCTTTACACTTACAGAATGTTGTATGTCAATTGTATCAGTAAAGCTGGAAAAAATAAGGTATATGCTTTGCGAAATTTTAATTTCTGTACTGTTCTCTTTCGTTGTTTAAAAATACTAGTCTGCTTTGTCTTCTATGTATTGTTCCTGTTGAGAAGCCAGATCTCATTGTGTTTCTAATTTCCTTTCATACATTATCTCCTTTATCTCTCTGGAAAATTTTGTAGCTTTCCCTTTGCTTTGATGTTTTTATACTTCACTATAGTATGTCAGGATTTATTTTTCTCATGTCTCTTAAGAGGTTGTTTCATTTATTGGGGGAGGATGGGATGCAGAGACCTCAGGTCAATGAACAACCCTTTCATAGCATACACAGAAAACAAGAATTTTACTCACCGTTCAGATAAAGATGTAAACAATTTAAATAGGAAACAAAGGTTTTTGTTTGTTTGGGAAGACAGTATGGAAAGCATGCTTGATAAATTGAGCTCATATAGAATGATCATAGCATCATTTACAATTGTTATTGGAAATCAAATATCCACCTACAGTAGAACAGATAAGTTGTAATCTAGTCTTACAATTTAATTCTATACATTAATGGTAATGAATAAACAACTACTATACAAAACTACATAGTGCTTTGTTAATGATAAATCTGTAATTAAGCTTTCAAAGTTTACATAACTTCATTACTATCGTCTTGCAACTGTTTCTTGGATCAAGTTCAGGATTTTATATTTACTAAAAGAAATCATACAATACTCCCAATATAAACACACTCCTATTTTTTTTTTTAAGATTTTATTTATTTATTTGACAGAGATAGAGACAGCCAGCGAGAGAGGGAACACAAGCAGGGAGAGTGGGAGAGGAAGAAGCAGGCTCATAGCAGAGAAGCCTGGATGTGGGGCTCGATCCCATAACGCCGGGATCACGCCCTGAGCCGAAGGCAGACGCTTAACCGCTGTGCCACCCAGTCGCCCCCACACTCCTATTTTTTACACAATATTTCAAGTCTTTTAAATTATTCAATAATTAAGTTTAAAATTTGTTATTTTTAATATTTTGTTTTGTGTTGTCTCACTAAAAAAAAAATTATTACTGTGTTTCCCAAAACCATACTTACTTTACTAACTTATTTTTTGAAAATCAACTTCTGATTTTTTTTCTATTTTGCTTTTTTTATTTTTATGGGTTTCAATTTTACTCTTTATAACTTTTCTTTTCCTAATTTATATATTTCCCCTCTTTTTTCTAATTCCTTATCTTTCTGGTTCATGTTGTCAGTCTTTCTTCTCTTATATCAAAACAACTCAAGTGTATAATATTATTAATTTTGAGTAAAGTTTTACCTGGGCCCCATAGGTATTCTTATGAAATGTTTTCCTTTTCATTATATACATTTTGTGTTTTCTATTTTGAGGTTTCTCCTTGATCTTGATATCAACTAAGAAAGTATTTCCTAATTTCCATGTTTTTTTTTTATCATTTTTCAATCATTCACTTTATTTTTATTTGACAAATCAGAGACTGTGGCTAATAAAACAGTATTTGAAGAAGAATAAACTTAGAGTCAAGAAAGTCCAACTCCACTCTTAACAACGTTATCAGCTATTTACCTGATATGTATTTTTCATCTAAAAAATGAGATTAGTAGTAAGTACAATATGGTGTTTGGGACACAATAGAATCAAGGCAAATCACACCATCCAGTGATCTTCAATGATCTTTGAGGTCCACAGTTTTTATTGGGTTTTTTTAGTTTAGGCATGAGTAATTAAATCACTGACCACATGATTGAACTCAATCTCCAACCCCATCCCTGGAGGTTGGGCTTGTTCAAAATCCCAACCCTGTAATCATATCATTGGTCTTTCTGGTGACCAGCCTCTTTCCTGAAGCTTTCTAGGGGTTTATCCTAAATCACTTCATTAGCATAAACTCAGTTGTTATCCTAGAGGCTCATGAATAATAAAGACAATTCTTTCACTTGGAAAATTCCAAGGTTTTAGAAGTTCTCTCCCAGGAACCAAGGACCAAGACCAGCCATTCTTTAGTATACAACAGGTACTAATTTTCACATCTTTTCCAACTTGCAAATTTTTGTTACTATTTCCTCCTCACTTCTCTTTTTTTCTTCATCCTCATGAATTCATGTCTTTAAAAAAGAATCACTTTGTTGAATTGTCATGTGGTTTTCTGGAGGAAGTAAAATTAGATGCATGTGTTCATTCTCCTATCTTAAACGCTCCATAAGACATTTGTTGTTCCAAGATTCTGATAAATTTTGAATGAAAGAGAAAGCTGAACAACAGAGAAAGCAGAGGTTGGTTCTGCTTTAAAAATAATGAGTGACTGCCCCCACCCCCCACCCAAAAATGTTATCTTTCTATTGTTACTGCAGGTGAAAATATGAATCCAGACTTTGAATCCAAAAGTGGAGGGAAGACAAGATTTTGAGACAAAGAGCATAGGGAACATGTTGCTCCTCACAGAGCCCCAGGGGAACATACCCAAAAATCTCAGAAGCTGTAGGTCTCTTTAGGGAGACTCACTTAGTGAAGCAAGCAGAAGATACGGAGCCTCCCTTGGGATCAGAAGTTCCATGCCAGGGAGAAATTTTATTAGATACCACAAAAAACTGAAAGTTCGAATGTTAGAAAATTTTTGGATTTTGCAAAGGATGTGGAGTCTGCAGGGACATACATAGCCAAGAAATGTGTGTAGAGTTGTTCACTGGAAGTGTGTTTCCCGTTCACCAAGGCAGTGGATGTTAACCTAATAATAAACTCTCACTAATGAAGTAGGATGCAAAATTCTAGTAGAGAACAGGAAGGAAAATTGAGAGGTTTTAAATATTTGGAATGGAAAATTAAAAAAACAAAGTTGGTTTTAAGGAAGATTTGACAACTGAGTTTTACCAAAGCAAATTTCAGAATTTCTCCCAATGGAAGTTGGTGATAGAAGCCACTCTCCAAAGGAAGAGACTATGTGAAGGAGGTCAGGGAATAGCATTTGTTCTACTGCTGTGTAAATGTTACTCATCCCAGTTGGTGTGCTCAGGGAAGCTTGAACCAGCGGATTTTCTAATGTTCTGAAGTGGCTTTTAATGTTTGGTTTTATTTCAATTACCTAAGCAACACACAATCACATTAAAGGAATTTTTGTAAGTAGAAAAAAATCAACAATACTGTTAACACCTAAAGATAATGTCTCTTAATGCATTGCCGCAGATCCACTTCGATACACATATACGTCAACAACGCACATATTTGTACACAAACACATGCCTGTACAAGTTCACTTACCCAGTAACACATGCATAGTAACCTACACATACACGAGCACGTAACCACATGCATGTTAAAATGCATATACCTGTATGCATATTTGTACATGTGTATACCTACTCCGTATTAAAAGCTCTTATGTGAGACTAGTAGGGGAGAGGAGGATTGAAGGTCAATATTAGAGAAAATTACAGTTTAAAAATTTTTACCAGTATCTGCCTTCTATATTAAAACTGAATTTAACTCTAGCAGAATGTCCTTTTGTTCTGAAAGGTACATTTCAGTGAGTCCTTTTATGCAAATGTAAAGCAAGGACTCCTTGTTCCCAGTGAAGACCCCAGTGCAATAAAACTACCCCAGTGTGTATTCTTCAGAGTGATACACTATATCCTGTGTATTAATTTAAGTTAAATGTAAGTTTCAGCAGACTTGTGTATTGGAAGATTATGTTTTCATTAGAGAATTTTATTTCCCAAACTTGGATTTAGATGGCCCCTTGCCTATTGATAATAATAACATATTAATAGTAATATCAGAGTAATATAATAATAGTAATATATGATTTGTTTTCTTTTGTTTTTAGGAGTTATATTCTTTATTCTTCAAGTAGCTAGTTGTAGAACACACTGGTCTTCGAATAAGAAAATGTCAATATGCAGATCTGACCTGTTGTTTCATGTATTTATTAAACAAATCACTATTGAAGACCTACCATATTTAAGACATTGTTAACCACTACATCTACAGGTTGGGTGGACATTGTTCCTTCTCAGAGGAAGCTTACCCTCTGTTGTCTTGTTAACTTGTGTGTTTTGTGATTTTGACTAGGAATTCTCATTTTCTTTATTGAACAACTTCTGAGTGCTGACATGAGACTGGGTACTTCTGCCTTTGTCTGTCATCTACAGGCACTGACCACACCCACTACCTCACCTGAGGTTTTGAGATGCATACAGTTAGTTTAAGTGGGGCTTCAAACCCTGTTAAAGGGCTGACTTACCATTTTTCTTCTAGATTTTCTGCCTCCACTTATCAATTTTTCTTGCTTTTATCTTTTGCCCAGTGTTTCTTATTTAGCACTCACCCCTTACATTTTTTATTTACATTATCGCCTTACCTCTTTGGGGTTGCAACATAACCAAAAAATCATCTACTTCACCTCTATACTTGGTGGGAAAGCTGTTTACTTCTTGTCATCTGGCTTCCACGAGGTTATCAAGAATGAAGCTCAGATTCACCAGGGGTCAAGAGAAAGTCTCAGGGAAAAGCATTCAAGTTTTTTTGACATTCAGGTTTCTTTGGCATTTAGGATTCAAGTTTCTCCACCATTGTGCTATGTCTGCTAAAGGTTTAAGATATTTTTAAAAATCCTTTCTATATCATGTTCATATTTTGTGGAGAAAAGCCAGTTCATGTATTCGACCTTCCCTATTCTGGAATGTAGACCCAACTCTATTGAAGAAGGAAGAGAAATGACTCAGCACCAGTAAATCAGAGTGATAAGAAGACAATTACGGAGACACATGAACAACTAAAAGATGGTTTTTTAATGAGTTGAGGATATAATGACTGGAAATGACAATGAGATGAAAACAGGACAACAATTTTACCTCTTGATCCTAAGATTATGGAGAAATTAATAAGGTGGAAAGAGAAAGTGCACACATACACACAGAGAATAGGTGAACACTGGAGAGGATTCCTTATGACTTGGGGAAAGCCAGGTTTGGTACAGCAAGACACAGTCCTAATAAGTAGAATGAACATTTCAAGAGGAAAATGAGAGTTTAAACAATATTTCTTAAATAAAGAAAGTCCAAAAAGGCAGGGTGGAAGAGTTTGTGAAGATGGCAAAGATTGCAGGGTTTTTTACATTTCCTCAATTTTTTAAATCTGTCTCTTTTTTCATTCTACCCTCATATTTCTGACTCTTTATTCCTTTTGTAAAGAAATAATACCTCCAGTCATCAAGTTCACTTTTTCAAACTTCTTCAGATGCTTGTGCTATTTGTGTGTGTGTGTGTGTGTGTGTGAGAGAGAGAGAGAGAGAGGAAAGAAGGAGAGAGAGAGAGAGCTGTCATTTTTTTACACCTGACAGTTTTGCAGGTATGAGTTTTGTGCTGTGACACTATAATTTGGGCACACAGTTTAACCAGTTAGAAAGGGCAAATCTCTGATTTGTCATAAAACAGATTTTTAGATCTCGAAGATTAAACTGAAAATAGCATCTAAGTATTAGTGGTACTCCGAAGCTGAAGAGATAATCAAGGTTTCTTTTTTGCCCCAACTTTTCCAACCTCCCACAAAGTAAATTCTTACATGCATCAATTACAACAAATGGCTGTAGCTCTAAGCTGATGTCCTCCTTCAACTAGCTTCCTTCCTACTTTAGCTTCCTTATAGGGTCCTTTCACTTTTTTCATAATTTTTCTCTTTGAATTGAGTCTCCATGTTGGAATTTATCTACGACGTGGCTAGTGAGGAACGAGAAAAGTAGAGACTCATCTACCTTGGTGAGGATACCTATTCCCATTATATAGTCCCTGGAAACCAAGTTGTAGCCAAAGGGAAAGAAATGAAGGAGAAGCTTCCCTAGGTTACTATTTCTTTTAGGCTAAGGCTTCTCCTAGCTTACATGTCACATCTTGATGATAGTCTATGAAGAAGGCAGGAGCTAATGTATCGTTAATAGTGCTTACCTGCTTGATGTCTCTGTTGTCTCCAGTACACATTTCATTCTATTCCTCCATAAGCAAGACAAGTTATCTTTCTTAAAACAAATTTCTTTAATGACAAGATGACTATAGTTGAAGACTACAAAATTATAATGAGTTTTGGTTAAATTAGAACTGTGGAAGTCCTAATCATGGTGCCTGGAACATGGTGGGTATTCAGTAAATGCTCACTGCTTCTGCATTGGAATTCTCTGTCTTCATTGTGGGAGGGAATATAAATCACTGACAAAAGGATGCAGACTCTTAAATATAAAAGTTGGAACAAGGAGGTCATCGGTGCCCTGAATGTAAATCTTAGTACTTAATGATGACTAATGATGGTTGTGCTGACTTGAAGAATTAAACGGGATCTGAAATAAGATGACCAAAACTTTAGAGACAGATGGATAGATAGATAGATAGATAGATAGATGATAGATAGATAGATAGATAGATAAAAGGAACATTTTTGAAAAGGTAAAATCTGAATATATAAAGATAAGAGATTTTCCAGCAACAAAAGGAAGAAGGAGCAGTAATAATATTACGTAAGTAGTAGTTCCTGAATGTTTACAATAATATGTAAGACATCAATTTGAGTATTATATCTACCTTGACAAATTTCCAGGCACTCCATTTCATTCATACATTGATTCTATCAATATTGATCAAAGAAGGAAGAAAAGACTTTGTGAACCATGAATGAGTATTTACAAATTAGTACAGAGGCAAAGGAATGCAAAAAAGACACAAATCAGATGAAATAAAGAAAACAAATCCGTTGTGGGAAAATAAAAAGTTGCATTTTGTTTGCCTACACGAATGTAATGTGTAAATTTAGAATCTTAGATGAGTATCATAAAATGAGAACAGTATGTTTTAGATTCCTAATATAACCATACCCATAGTCAACGTAGAATCTAGAAAAGTAGCTTGGAATAAGAAGCATAAGCATTACATTTTCAGAACTCACCCAAAGGTCAATGATTTCCACAGAGAATATGCTTGGCTATGCCATTCTATTGTAGTTATATTGAAGGATCTAATGGCTCATTACTTCTCTGACTTCCCCAATTTCATCCACTTGTAGGGTCAACAACAACAACAAAAATCTCCTAAGTATTTTTGTCTGTGGTAGATTGTTTGCAGAAATGACTCAAGTATTCCCCTACTTCCGTCTCCTTACTTGGATTGTCCTCTGCTACGTCGACTCTGTGTTTAAAGCCCTGAGGCAGTCATGGGAATGAACTCAAGTAACCCTCCTGGAGAAGCCATGTGGTGGAGGTGCAGGTGCCCTGGTGACAAGCTGCCCAACACCAGACACGTAAGCAAGGTTACCCTACATCACTCAGCTTCCAGTGGACCCAGCACCTGATCCCAGACAGATAAGTTAAGACCTCCTAGATAGATGGATAATCTGTGATTGGGAGATGCAGGTGCGTCAGGGGATGAGAGCAAGTTTTGTATTCCTGAATATTGTTTCGTGACTGGCAAGGCAAAATACCTGAAAGGACCTGAGGGCTTATGGCTACCTGGAGCTGAAATAGTTCACGGCTCTCAATCTCTATTCTTACGCTATACACTCCCACATACAGAGTGATTTGGAGACAGTTGGAGTATTTCTCTGAAAGTAACAAGACCTCTGCTATGCCGCTGACATGTATGTTATCTTGTCTATTCCAGTTACTGTCCCAGTTCCTGTTCCAGTTACTCTTGCTTCATAATGAATTATCTTAATAGAAAGCTAAACTGAAATGTCTAAGATAGAATGCCCGATTTCCACCTACCTGAAGATTGTTCTTTTCTCAGTGTTCTCCACTTTGGTTAATGTATTTTCTCCAATTTTTTACTGCTTTTGAGCATATCTCAAGGATTAAGCTAATATAAGAAAGAAGCACTGAAAAGATTTCCACTGAAGAATTAACTACATGAGAAGACCATTGAGAATTATAACTCTCACTCAGAAGAAATTCACAAGAAGAGGGCAGCAGTGATTCTCAACACAGCCGTGGTGTCTCTCACTAAGCTTTGCTTCTGGAACAGTCCTATGGATTCATGCCTGATTCCTGGGATTGGCGTATACTGCAATAAAACAGTTGGAGAAAAACCAAAACAGCTGTTTATCTTCCATCTCTACGGGACACCAAAGGCTCAAGGCATGCTCAGTGTTAGAGTCATCTGTTCTGTATGCATCAAAAGATGCTGCACACAACAGAAACCATGAGTTTGTCAGAAACAAGACTGGATGGCCTGGGGGAAAACACCAGGGGAAATTAACATCAGCATGGGTACCTCTTGTGGGCATTAGAGTTACAGCACTTAATGGGCATGAATGGTATACTGCCACCCTTCACATTGGTGAAAATAGAAGAACTGGAGGTAAAAAATAATTGACAAATACTAAACATATGGCTGTTCTATGAGGCATAACCCCCAAATTCTAGCACTATGTTGGAAGAATCTAAAAAGTGGCGGGTTGGGTCAGAAGGGAAACTATTCATTTGCCACAGTCAAAATGACCCCGTTTGAGTGCTCATGGCTGTGTAACAAGCCAAACATTAGCTATAATGACTACGTTTTCAAGGATCCAAAATGTTTCCCTAATAATATTTCCTCCAAATTTTTAGTCATGGTATCTTGATTACCGAAAATCAGATTGACCAAATGACTTCCAGGGATCTCATTTTTATGTGTCATCTCCCCTAGAAAGCTGGTTAATTTCTGCTGTATCCTATAAAAAATTTGGGATTGGAACAACATGCACAGCTGGCCATGTGAGTGTTCTACATAAATCAGAGAGAATTTGGGGTACTGATAAAATCTTCCAATAAGCTTCTGTCTGTATCATAATACGAGACTCACTTGGACCCATTCATTCTAATTGCTTGCTTTCTGGATTCATATTCAAGAAGTCACTATTTTTTACACATTTTCATTTTCTATCTGTGAGAGCAGGTATGGTATATGCTTTTTTATTTATGCTTTGATTGTACTTCTTTGACATTAAGTCAATCTCTCCTGCAAGCCCCACCTACCCATAATTAAGATAAAGCCACAGAGCAAGTGTCAGGAAGAACGATGTGACCGAAACTATGAAATCTAAAGTTTGCCCTTCAACGTCTGGCTAAACCTAGTAAAATTTCTTTCATATTCCACCAAACGACTTCGTGAACAGGAAAAGTGATAGGGAATGTAGAACTCTACCTATTTCTCTCATTTCCAAACTGTTCCTTTTTTATGGAGTACAAATTCTATCTTCTCATGTTTTCAGCTTGGTACTGCTACAATCTTTTTATGGAACATTCACTTGGACTTGATATTACTAAATTAAATTGGCTCTTTAAAATTGTTTATTCTCAAATATGTTGGCAATGCAGTATATCACAGTGACCACAAGAATGGCTGTCAGAGATCATCTTGATTCAAGATCTTCCTAATTGTGCAGTTTTCAATGTCCCTTTACATTTCAGACATTTAGTCTTAATATCTGTTAAACATCTCCTAGTAAGATGGACGACTTCACAGGTTTGCTATTATTGTCAGATGCGCTTTATAAAGTAAAACATTCTATGGTATTGCTGACTCATTACCTGACTATATTTGCCTTGTTTTACCATTTTTAAATGAAAGGGTGGCAATTGCTGAGGTCAAAGGAGTGGTTTACTTTTTTTAAGATTTTATTTATTTATTTGAGAGAGACAGAAAGTTAGAGAGTGAGAGACAGAGAGCACAAGCAGGAAGGAGAGGGAGAAGCAGACTCCCCAGTGAGCAGGGAGCCCTATGCAGGGCTCGATCCGAGGACCCTGGGATCATGACCTGAGCCAAAGGCAGATGCTTAACCAACTGAGTCACCCAGGTGTCCCCAAAGGAGTGGTTTATTTGATGCTGCCTTCATTCTCCCTAAATACTGATAAAAAAAGAGTTCTGTGTGTGTGTGTGACTAAAACATTTACTCCTATGTAATATGGCATCTGTCTTTCTCTTTTACTTCTCTTCTTCCTTTTCATTTCTTGAAGTGCTATAAATATTTCAGAATCTTTTAGGATCTTATAGTCTCCCTCTCTTGTTTAGAAAGGAGTGGAGTTGAGATTAGGTTAAAAATATAATGACAGGGGTGCCTGGGTGGTTCAAGTGGTTGAGCAGTCGACTCTTGATTTTGGCTCAGGTCATGATCTCAGGGTCGTGAGATCAAGCCCACAGAATCAGGTTCTGTGCTCAGACTGAATTCTCTGACTCTGCCTCTCCCTTTCCTTCTGCCCTTTCTCCCACTTGTGTGCCCTGGCTTTCTTTCTCTCTTTCTGTAAAAAAAGAGGAAAGAAAGAAAGAGAAAGAAAGAAAGAAAGAAAGAAAGAAAGAAAGAAAGAAAGAAAAAAGAAGAAGAAAGAAAGAAAGAAAGAAAGAAAGAAGAAAGAAGAAGAAAGAAAGAAAGAAAGAAAGAAAGAA
>NC_048223.1:83377323-83380624 GCF_002007445.2 Ailuropoda melanoleuca
TCTATTGTAGTTATATTGAAGGATCTAATGGCTCATTACTTCTCTGACTTCCCCAATTTCATCCACTTGTAGGGTCAACAACAACAACAAAAATCTCCTAAGTATTTTTGTCTGTGGTAGATTGTTTGCAGAAATGACTCAAGTATTCCCCTACTTCCGTCTCCTTACTTGGATTGTCCTCTGCTACGTGGACTCTGTGTTTAAAGCCCTGAGGCAGTCATGGGAATGAACTCAAGTAACCCTCCTGGAGAAGCCATGTGGTGGAGGTGCAGGTGCCCTGGTGACAAGCTGCCCAACACCAGACACGTAAGCAAGGTTACCCTACATCACTCAGCTTCCAGTGGACCCAGCACCTGATCCCAGACAGATAAGTTAAGACCTCCTAGATAGATGGATAATCTGTGATTGGGAGATGCAGGTGCGTCAGGGGATGAGAGCAAGTTTTGTATTCCTGAATATTGTTTCGTGACTGGCAAGGCAAAATACCTGAAAGGACCTGAGGGCTTATGGCTACCTGGAGCTGAAATAGTTCACGGCTCTCAATCTCTATTCTTACGCTATACACTCCCACATACAGAGTGATTTGGAGACAGTTGGAGTATTTCTCTGAAAGTAACAAGACCTCTGCTATGCCGCTGACATGTATGTTATCTTGTCTATTCCAGTTACTGTCCCAGTTCCTGTTCCAGTTACTCTTGCTTCATAATGAATTATCTTAATAGAAAGCTAAACTGAAATGTCTAAGATAGAATGCCCGATTTCCACCTACCTGAAGATTGTTCTTTTCTCAGTGTTCTCCACTTTGGTTAATGTATTTTCTCCAATTTTTTACTGCTTTTGAGCATATCTCAAGGATTAAGCTAATATAAGAAAGAAGCACTGAAAAGATTTCCACTGAAGAATTAACTACATGAGAAGACCATTGAGAATTATAACTCTCACTCAGAAGAAATTCACAAGAAGAGGGCAGCAGTGATTCTCAACACAGCCGTGGTGTCTCTCACTAAGCTTTGCTTCTGGAACAGTCCTATGGATTCATGCCTGATTCCTGGGATTGGCGTATACTGCAATAAAACAGTTGGAGAAAAACCAAAACAGCTGTTTATCTTCCATCTCTACGGGACATCAAAGGCTCAAGGCATGCTCAGTGTTAGAGTCATCTGTTCTGTATGCATCAAAAGATGCTGCACACAACAGAAACCATGAGTTTGTCAGAAACAAGACTGGATGGCCTGGGGGAAAACACCAGGGGAAATTAACATCAGCATGGGTACCTCTTGTGGGCATTAGAGTTACAGCACTTAATGGGCATGAATGGTATACTGCCACCCTTCACATTGGTGAAAATAGAAGAACTGGAGGTAAAAAATAATTGACAAATACTAAACATATGGCTGTTCTATGAGGCATAACCCCCAAATTCTAGCACTATGTTGGAAGAATCTAAAAAGTGGCGGGTTGGGTCAGAAGGGAAACTATTCATTTGCCACAGTCAAAATGACCCCGTTTGAGTGCTCATGGCTGTGTAACAAGCCAAACATTAGCTATAATGACTACGTTTTCAAGGATCCAAAATGTTTCCCTAATAATATTTCCTCCAAATTTTTAGTCATGGTATCTTGATTACCGAAAATCAGATTGACCAAATGACTTCCAGGGATCTCATTTTTATGTGTCATCTCCCCTAGAAAGCTGGTTAATTTCTGCTGTATCCTATAAAAAATTTGGGATTGGAACAACATGCACAGCTGGCCATGTGAGTGTTCTACATAAATCAGAGAGAATTTGGGGTACTGATAAAATCTTCCAATAAGCTTCTGTCTGTATCATAATATGAGACTCACTTGGACCCATTCATTCTAATTGCTTGCTTTCTGGATTCATATTCAAGAAGTCACTATTTTTTACACATTTTCATTTTCTATCTGTGAGAGCAGGTATGGTATATGCTTTTTTATTTATGCTTTGATTGTACTTCTTTGACATTAAGTCAATCTCTCCTGCAAGCCCCACCTACCCATAATTAAGATAAAGCCACAGAGCAAGTGTCAGGAAGAACGATGTGACCGAAACTATGAAATCTAAAGTTTGCCCTTCAACGTCTGGCTAAACCTAGTAAAATTTCTTTCATATTCCACCAAACGACTTCGTGAACAGGAAAAGTGATAGGGAATGTAGAACTCTACCTATTTCTCTCATTTCCAAACTGTTCCTTTTTTATGGAGTACAAATTCTATCTTCTCATGTTTTCAGCTTGGTACTGCTACAATCTTTTTATGGAACATTCACTTGGACTTGATATTACTAAATTAAATTGGCTCTTTAAAATTGTTTATTCTCAAATATGTTGGCAATGCAGTATATCACAGTGACCACAAGAATGGCTGTCAGAGATCATCTTGATTCAAGATCTTCCTAATTGTGCAGTTTTCAATGTCCCTTTACATTTCAGACATTTAGTCTTAATATCTGTTAAACATCTCCTAGTAAGATGGACGACTTCACAGGTTTGCTATTATTGTCAGATGCGCTTTATAAAGTAAAACATTCTATGGTATTGCTGACTCATTACCTGACTATATTTGCCTTGTTTTACCATTTTTAAATGAAAGGGTGGCAATTGCTGAGGTCAAAGGAGTGGTTTACTTTTTTAAAGATTTTATTTATTTATTTGAGAGAGACAGAAAGTTAGAGAGTGAGAGACAGAGAGCACAAGCAGGAAGGAGAGGGAGAAGCAGACTCCCCAGTGAGCAGGGAGCCCTATGCAGGGCTCGATCCGAGGACCCTGGGATCATGACCTGAGCCAAAGGCAGATGCTTAACCAACTGAGTCACCCAGGTGTCCCCAAAGGAGTGGTTTATTTGATGCTGCCTTCATTCTCCCTAAATACTGATAAAAAAAGAGTTCTGTGTGTGTGTGTGACTAAAACATTTACTCCTATGTAATATGGCATCTGTCTTTCTCTTTTACTTCTCTTCTTCCTTTTCATTTCTTGAAGTGCTATAAATATTTCAGAATCTTTTAGGATCTTATAGTCTCCCTCTCTTGTTTAGAAAGGAGTGGAGTTGAGATTAGGTTAAAAATATAATGACAGGGGTGCCTGGGTGGTTCAAGTGGTTGAGCAGTCGACTCTTGATTTTGGCTCAGGTCATGATCTCAGGGTCGTGAGATCAAGCCCACAGAATCAGGTTCTGTGCTCAGACTGAATTCTCTGACTCTGCCTCTCCCTTTCCTTCTGCCCTTTCTCCCACTTGTGTGCCCTGGCTTTCTTTCTCTCTTTCTGTAAAAAAAGAGGAAAGAA
>NC_048223.1:83380673-83437089 GCF_002007445.2 Ailuropoda melanoleuca
AAAAGAAAGAAAGAAAAAAGAAAGAAGAAAGAAGAAAGAAGAAGAAAGAAAGAAAGAAAGAAAGAAAGAAAGAAAGAAAGAAAGAAAAAAAAATTTTATATATATATATATATATATACACACACATATATGGCAGTTTAAGAGATAGGTGTTTGCAAATGACAAAGTATACAAGTGAAGGGCACCACATAATATGCCACTTTAGAATATGGATTATTTTGAGCTGAAGGCAATGAATACTTAGGGGATGTAGGAAAAGCTTTTTACCACCCCCTGAACTGCTTAAAAGAAATTAGAAAGGGGGATTATACCAGGAAGAAAGCTAGGTAAGTTCTTCATCTGAGAGACTTACCTGCACGGCAGGGCAAATTCATTTACCAAACGTTTGTTCTTCTTACCTTCCTGTGAATGGCTTTCCTCCTTTTTGAAGCCCCAGACCCCTCTCCCGTTTTTTAGCTCAGGATGGTATATAAATCTTAATTACCTGGCTAGCTTGGAGTCTCATATCTTTGTAGGGTGCCCATATGCATGTAATTAGATTTGTTTTACTACAGGGGATCTCAACCAAGAACCTAGAAGGTTAGAAGGACAATTATTTTTCCTTCCCTACGCAAGTTCCTCCCAAGAAAGCAAATTATTCAAAATGAAAGCAAGATTCCTCAGACTTGATGTTAATGAGTAGACAAGAAAACCTTAGCCAGTCAGAAAACACACTCATGGCTTTCTCCAAGCTTATTAGGTTCACGCTGCTACAAAGATGTTCTCATTCTTTCATGGCGTCTGATCACAAAATAAAAGAGATACACAGCAAAATAGCAGAATTAAAGACAATGGTCACCAACCTGGTCCCTGAGGCTGGCAGTCCCCCCTTTATTGTGTGAGAAGATGCAAGGTATTTGGATGTGAAGTATGTTAATGTTATTAATAGTTTGTCAAAGAAAAGTGGTTGGTTCTTATTTAGCTGATGAAAACACTCTTATAATCCATGCATAACGTAAGAGTAGAAGTAAAATAATGGTTAAAGAGTTATGTAAGAATGTAAGAAATTACAGCTTTGGTTTATGTATATGTTCTTTGTTTGCATTTCTAAAAAGTACTCTGCTGAGTGATCCTTCTGGGAGATGTTCTTGGTGGTAGTATGACAAAGTTGCCAAATAAAGCAGGAAAATAAGGCATCCTTGCTCTCCATCAAAATCTCCGGATAATCCTGAAAGAAAAAAAATGTCCAATTATTTTAATATGCATTTCAAAACCAGTACTGAAACATGACACAATTTTGAAATGCTATGCACATTAATATTGAGTGGATAAGTCTTTTCTATTTTATTTTAATAGTATTTGTGCTTTTATAATTGGATAACCAAAACTCGGGGCCTAATTCCACTCAGCGTACCTTGCCAAGTTTGAATCTGAATTATCATTACACACTTTAACTGGGTCTTTGCTATGCATCTGAAGATAGTGACATCTAGATAAATGCAGAAGAAATGAGGAAGGCCTTAACTGGAGCATTCACAAATCCTCAATCCAGAGAGCATCACAGCCATTCATTTCTTCTGCACCAAGAAGACAGAACTCATATTATATTTCTTCCCACAGCCTGTTGGGAATCAGCTTTTCTATGCCAGCACTGGACTCCTCAATTGTTTGGAATTTATATTTTGTTAATGTATCTTCTCAATAATGGAAATTCTCGTATCTTTAGAAGACAAAATTTTGACCTACAGTCTTTATTTATATTAAAGATTGAAAGTGTACCTCAATTTAAGCAAAAAGAGAAGAAACATAAATAAAAATGTAAACCAAAGATATGTGAAGGTTTGCTTGTTCTTTTCAATCATAAAATCTTTCACAACAAACGTCATTAGGAAACAAGAATCATCTTTGTATGAAATGTCACTTTCTTATTTCTATGCAAAAAGGCAAAGTGAGAACAGATGACTAACCCCCATCCCAGTTTTCCACTTAAATGTTGTATTTTAAGAGTAGAAAACTCTATTATTAGTGAAAATTATTGTGAAGTAAAATCAAGAAAATTCTAACCACTTTTTCTAAGTATAGAACTAATTTTTTGCAAGACTCGTGCTTAAGTCTCTAAATTATGAAAAAAGACAATGCTGAAAAGTTGGAGGCCAGACCCTAACTAACAACTAATACAACCCTACGTGACTCGGAAACAATACAGTTTGGAAGCTGGGTGTGTGGTACTTGGGTATCTTTCCATTATCCATGAGAAGGAGACCCCATGAAAAGAATGTCTTACAATGCAGGCAACAAGTAGTAGGGAAGCTCATGGTAGCCCTTGATCCCAACATATGCACTATGCAAATAGATACGAAATCCACATACATCTGACAAATTTCTAAATAGGCAGTTAACACACTATATGAAATAGATACGAAATCCACATACATCTGACAAATTTCTAAATAGGCAGTTATCACACTATATGAAATATAACATGCTGCTAAGTATTTCCCACAAGAATATTTTCTCTTCTTTATGGGAACACGCATAGACAATATACCCCAAACTCTTCCACAGTCGGCTCTAACGCATGAAATGTGAGATGTGATATGTGACTTTTCTAGACCTGGCCAAAAAAATCCTCCTGTGCTGCTTCACATCATTCTCCTTGTTGACTGATGACGATCCAGGGCTCTTAGGTAGGAATCCATGTGTTAAGAATAACAGAGCTACTTCTAGCACGGATCCTCCAATGGTTACATTGAACATAGTTTCTGCACCCCTCCCCATCTCTTGCCTGGACAATGGAACTGCCATGGACCTTGATGTGAGCAATCAGAAAATATCTATTATGTTGTAGGTTACACATTTGAGTCTATTTATTAATGTGGCCTCTTCTAGCGTAACTAACCCAGCTCCTGCTACTTCCATTTGGGAAGGTAAAGTTTAAATAATAGCCTTCATCAACCTAATGTGTTAAAAACGAGCAAACACAGAAAAAAATCACCTTTAAACTATAAGACAGTATTGCAATTATCTCCTTCATAAACTGTTTTACTGTGAGGGAGAAGAGAAAAAATGAGTACAGTCTAATTATGCTTTTAATAAGCTTCAAGAGGACATAAAATTTTGACTAGGAAAATATGGGGGCATAAAAGCAGGTGTCTTAGCCCTTCATATAGAATACTACTAAAATTACCAAACTGAAACAAAAACAGGATGGAAAACACATCATAACTGCAACTAGCCAAGGATGGCACCCATAAGAATTATAGCAGTTTTAGGATCAATCGAGGCAAGTCTTGAAGGCACATATAAGCCATGAGAGAAATTGAGGTGTCTCTACCTGAAGCCATGAGACACTACAAATTGTCAACCAGGGGTAATAGACTAAGTATAATATGAAAGGAACAGGGTGATGATGATGACAATGATGATGATGGTGATAATGCCAGAAGCAGGAAAAAAAAAAAAAACTAAGGAAAAGCAGATCTTGAGATTTAAAATGAAGGCCAAATATTAATAAAATAAAGAAATATAGTGCCATCGAAGTTGTAAAAAAATGTATCAAATTCAGAATGTTGAAGTCATATGTGGAGGAAAAGTTTAAGATGGTCTGAAACATGTAAAAGAAAAGTACAAAGGCTTAAAAATAACCCAGAGAAGTTGATGAATGTGGAGGATAGATCATGCAGACACAAAAGTCAGATCTTTGTGTCCTTAGGGAGGAGAACATATGAGCAGTAGAGCACTGGGGGCAAGAGCCCTGGAAGATTACGCTCAAGTTTTGCCTCCTCTTTAGGGTCCCTTCTCATCACACAGGGTAGCAATATCGAGCACTGTATTTATCCTCTCTATACCCCACAGTCATCATTTGAGAAATAGATACAATAGAAATATCTCTCTCATAGAATTGTCTTGAACTAAATATGGTAATACATACAAAGTGATTGTAACATCCTGGCTGCTAGTTCATTCTCAATGCATACTCAACATTATGTCAAATTATTAAATGGAATATAGGAAATCCAAATATTTCATCAAAGAATAATTTTATTATCTAAATTATGAATCTGAAGATTAAATGAGTTGTTGTAAATGGAAACATTAATGAAATGTGACCAATAACTGGATCAATTCAGTTGAAATTTTTGAACATCAAAAATAAAGTGAATTTGAATTAGCTGACACTAAATAATGAACAATAAAACCTGCCTTCCCTATAAAGCAACATCATTTCTCTTCTTGACTGTATTAGAAGAAATAAACAGGGTAAAATCCCACTTCCACGGCCTTCTACACCCTGCCTTATTTTTTGGTTGCTGATATTGTCACTAAATCTTAGCAAAATAGGAAGTGATGGAAGTGAGGCAAATAAGCAAGAGCTATTTCTGGTGCCAAACACACACACACACACACACACACACACACACACACAAACACACGAGAATATGCAGATAATAGACTGGAAGGACAGTTTTCAGATTGGTAAAATTCCTTACTACAGGGAATAAAGAGGAATTAAGTCTCTTCCATCAGAGGGCTCATCTGGCAAATTTCCTTTGTGTGTAAAACATTGCGTGTTCTATATTATTTATGTAACATTTTAGTTTAAATTATTTTACAAAATCTTGTAAAAGATATTATGTCTTAGTGTTTCTTGAAAGTACTTTCTCTTCATAAGTCATTATAAGTATTGCAGAGGAAATTACAAAAGAATGATTCAATGCCAATTTTATTTATGCTCAATTTCTGTAGTATTTATATTTATGCTCAATTTCTGTAGTATTTATATTTCTGTAGTATTTATATTTTGCTCAATTTCTGTAGTATTTATATTTCTGTAGTATTTATATTTTGCTCAATTTCTGTAGTATTTATATTTTGGTGAAATAAAATGTTTAAGGTAAAATGCCTAGTCAAAATTTGAAATCATGATTTTGATCAAGTATTAAGTATATGGAAAATAATACTTTCTTTGTATAGTCTATAAATTAAGGGTTGATTTCTAGGAGATGGAAAAGGTTAAACTAATGAATGATTCAAAGAGTCTTTCATTCTTCATTAGAAGTGAATTAATTTCTCGAAGAAATGAGCGATCTTCAGTTGTTAAATGTGTAAATTTCATCTCAAACATTCAGAGCCCTCGATCTATTTAAAGACTGATATGTCAATGATGAAATATAAATTGCAGAAACTAATCAAGTTTAGAAATCCTGAGCTCTTGGCTGTAGTTACTGCTGTGAGGCTTTGCAAGAGCACATCTCGGCCTGATTATGAGAGATCAGAAGGAAGAGGTGGCATTTGGAACAAACAGTTCCCCCATAAACAGGAGATGAGATTTTGTTATGAATTATGGAAAACAGGGTGAGAATTTTGAAAAGATAATTCTTAACAGAGTACTCACTATCTTAAATAGAATGTCACAATTTTTCATATTTGAAGAGGCTGATTATAGAATTGCAAAGAAGGTAGGTTTTAACCTGCTGTCTATCTCTTTCTTAAAAATTTGCACATCATATAATACAGTATGCATTCTTAAATGATACACTTATTGCAGGGAAAATGCTAGTGCTTTTCTTAGTCCTGTTTTTGTGCTTTCCCCTAGACCTTTTCCTTGATTTTTGTCAACTTGGGTGCGTAAAATAAGAAGTACGTTAATGTTCAGTGAATTCTTATTAGATGTCTGTTCACGGGTCTTCAAAGTCACAAGAACTGAAAATAATAGTAGTAATAAAAGTAGCAAAAATAGCCTGTGTGTTTATATTGTGCTAATTAAAAATATTTTTATAACTGTTATAGTATTTAACCATAGCTAATCTTTGAGATAATACCCTAAGGAAGATATTTCCCAGTTCACAGTAGAGGAAACTGCAACTCACCACAGTAAACTAGTTTTCCTTGCAGAAGTCCACAACCATGAAAAGAATTCCAAGCTTTCTAATGTTAAAGACTGAGTTAATATAATTCTACAATAGTCGTGCAATTAAGGTGAAATATCAACAGCAAACAACACAACTAGTGAAAATGGATAAACCAATTCTTCATTGTCTTTCAATTTCTCACTGCTCTTTCATGTTGAGTTTCAAGTTCTAGAAAAGAAAATAAGCATATATAGGCCACTTAGTATCTGTCAAATCCTGGAATAGACACTTTAAGAACCTTACCATTCTCAAATCTGCAGGATCAGAGAAGTTATTTAATTTACCCAAGTATAAACAACAATCAATAGTAAAGCCAGCTTGCATTTAGGTCTATCTGATTACTAAAGCTTTTAATCATATCATAGCTTGTAGTATCCATCATTCCAAGCAGCATGTAGTTTTCTGGAATCTACTACATGTCAAGAATAAAAGCTGTCTAGAAATGGTATCATGACCACTCTCCTTATGCCATCAGACAGCATCTTCTGAAAATATATAATACAGATAATAAACCAAATCTGGTGGGATTTCTCTTGGATTTAGAATTTAGATGAGGGACACCAATCTGGAAGGTCTGATTCTTTTATCCTGTTTAGATCCACTTTTTTGATACTAAAAACATAGATATGTTATGAAACTTTTGAGCAAAATTTCAAGTTTTGACCACTGCTTAAAATTTCTCTGGTTTCCAAACTACTCATAGATAATCACCATATATATAAAATATAAGACTTAAAAAAAATGAACAGTGTAACACACCCCACCTTGGAAATATATTACATCCTTGACTCCTAGAACAGGAAAATATTACAAAAAGAATAAACTTTTGAATTCAGAACACTGATAATCAAACTCTTAGCTTCATCTTCGTATGTCCTTGGAAGGTAATCTAATCTCTCTGTAGCATAGTTTCAACATCTACAAAAGTACTTTAAAATTTCAGATAAAGAAATAAAATGAAGTAGTTATTCTATAGATGAGGTATTAGAAATAACTAAATGTAATAATTCCCATTTCTACTGACCTCTGCAAGAAAGACTAAAGACTTGTTTGAAAACACAAAATAAAAATTAAAATATTCTAATCTATATAAAGTAAGAGGAAATAGTCAACTCGGAATTCCAACTCTAAGAATAGAAGTAGTTTGGGGATGATTAAGTTGCTATAATACTATTATATTTTCAAAATTTATGTGGTTCTGGGGCGCCTGGGTGGCTCAGTTGGTTAAGCATCCAATCTTGATTTCAGCTCAGGTCATGATCTCAGGGCTATGGGATCAAGCCCTGCATTGAGCTCCATGCTCAGTGGGGAGTCTGCTTGAGAATCTCTCTCCCTCTCCCTCTGCCCTCCCTCTGTTCTCTCTCTTTCTCTCTTTCTCAAATAAATAAATAAATCTTCAAAATATATCTAGTTCTGTCTTATGAACTCTTACACATTTGTGATCTGGAGAAGGTAATTTTTTTCTAAACTAAATATAGTTTTCTCCTCCACAAAATTCAGCGCATGCAAAATGAGAAACTGAATGATTTTCAAGTTCCTTTCGAAATATAACAATCTTTTACACAAAGATCCTAATTTGCCATTTATCAATTTATCTAAACTCCTTAGATTTCTTTATATTCACATCATATCCAAGGTTAATAGTACCAGCTTTCTTCATGTTATAGAAACTAAATAGTCAAGTGGTTTGAGCTGACACAAAATAATTTATTCAAATATTTAATAAGCTGACATAAAGATTGTTGTTAAATAATAAAATTCAATTATTAAGTGAGTATTTAATCTCATAATCATCATGGAGATAGACATAATCAATATACAAAAGAAAAAAATAAAATTACTACAACTACCTTATCAGAATAAGCCATTGTGATTACCCTAAGCATTTTCCCAATTAGTTCAACACTTCCAAGAAGTAGAACAGTTTCTCCTTTTGCTTTACCAGAAAATTGGACGTATTGTTTTATTACTGTACTATTAGTGTGACTGTCAAAATCCTTAGCTTAGCACAGAATAGTGTGAATATAGATTCTCTACTAAAGTTCCCAACTACAGAGTGGATTCCGTTAATAGAACTGTTTTTGGAAAAATAGGCAGTACTTCAATAAAGTAAGTAAAGCATAAGAAATAACATTCTCACTTGTTTTTTCCCAGAAAAAAAAGGAGAGTCCTTGACACATCTGTAAAAATTGGGAATCTTCAAGTGTATTAGCAGTAAGTACATAAAAACTAGAAATCACCCTTCATTTAAGAGAAGTAATATGACATTTAACAAAAGAGAAAAAACATTTAACAAAAGAAATGGTAAATTCTCTAATCTTACAGCTGGAGTAAAACTCTAGAACATAGGCTTCTTGGGGTGAGTTCACAGCACACTTATTTAAATCACCCATTCCTAAGCCCAGCCACCGGTATAGGAAAATAATAAGAAGTGAGTTCTTAATTATTCATTTAGATTCCTTATTAGGTATAGAGCTAAGTGATAACGAAATGAATGATGAATGAATGGTTGAATAAATAACTAAATGCCTAGCCTCCCTGCACTGACACATTTTTACAATTTCAAATGCTTGTTATGCCTATATTAAGGTTCATAAAAGACAAGTTGGGGTCTCCTTGTATCTGTGTAGCAGGATTCCTGCCCCATCCACATCAGTTAGTTACGTTCAAAGAGTCACAGGTGACTTTGCATTCCTCTCATTTTCTGCAAGGGAGAGAGTGAGGTGCCTTTTACCTGTTTTGGAGCTCCTTTGGTTAAAAAAGGCTTGGGTCTTCTTGTCCTGCCCCCATGCTCCCAAAAAGTGAACAGAAGTAGACAGAAGATGAACCCAGTGCATCAGCTTGACCATCTTACCTTTGACCATTAGCTACACTTCATAAACAAGGATGCTAATGGCTTCACTTCAAAAATGAAACTACTTTTAACTTGCTAGTTTGCTTTTCTGAAACCACGAAATTCTGTGTCTCATGACACTGAACCTGAGTGTCATAGTGACTTTTTTTTAATGCTCGGTAGCCGTAGCTCTCACCAAAATAGCCTTTCAAACACTCTTAGAAAGTAGTCATTTGCTTCTATAGTCATATCATCAGCTCAGTTATTGACTCTCAGACCAAAATAGCATGTTATATATAGGCTAAACAAGTGGTTTGTTTGTTTCTCACATATTAGTCCAAGTCTAAGAATCAAGAGGAAAATAAAGTCTTCAATTGAATGACCATGTTTTACTGTGGGTTCTTTCACAAAGGAAGAAGGAGGATGGAAAGTGAGTACTCATTAGCATTTTCTGGCATAGCCATTTTTTCATCTACCCCAAAGGAGGACAAATGGACAACCAGGATTCCTGCCCTTTCACTATGAGCAAGGTAGTAACTGGCTTTTCTACTCCATGGACCAATAATAACAAATACCACCTCCACTCTTTCCTCTGCTTGGATTGAAAATTCTTAGTAGGTCTAACCAAATTCTTTTAAATTATGTGGGTATTTAAAGATAATAAAAGCAGCCCTAAACTTTTAAACTTCTAGTAATTTAAATATTTCTTTATTCCTATATTACTCTTAACATCTGTCCTAGATGTGACTTCTCGAGCAAAATACAACCAACATGAGAGAATCTGCTAAAGGATTGTAACTGATTAATTCATGGGTTCCATGGTCACAGCCATCAGGAGCTGATTATGACTAATAGCAGGCCATACTCCATCATAAATATACTCTTTGTGGCAGTAAAGAGCCTGTTTTCCCTTCTTGGAGATAATGTCAGCGGTCCGAAGGTGAAACTGATTGTCTACTTCTCACAATATCTCTATTACTCATCCAATCAATATTAAAGGCTGACGTTATAATTCAGTAGAACTGCCACACATTTGCAGCCCGAGTTTGCAGTTTGGTTCCCATAACCATGAGAAGTAGTTATCAGTCCACACATGAATAAATTCAGACTACACAAACTCCTTTAAGTTTATCACCAAAAATATATTAATAGTTCAGTAGTTTATGAATGGAGCATGTGGTCTTTCTCTCAGAGACCCATAGAAATAAACATCACAGGTTTCCTTTTCCTTGTACTGATTCTGATGGAGCCTGACTCCCAGGCCTTCCTAGATTTTATGTCAGCAATAATTTTCAACTTCGCATAGGTTTTGCCTACCAGTCCTTAAACAAGGTAAGAGACAAGTGTCTCTTTCCCTGTTTCAGCATCCGTGGTTCCTCTGGCTACTTGCTTGTTGACAGTTTATCCTAGTGTTATTCTGGTGCTGACGAGTCAAAGTGATGAAAAGCTTAGAGAGTCAGGGATAGCATTTGTCAAAATGTTCATTGATGCTTACTTAGCCTGCACCTTTTCTTCAATTCATTCTCACACATACACCAGGGCATGTAAATGAGGGAGGGCAGAAAATTGGACATAGTCTTTTGTCACACTCTATCGGAAACTTATGTGCCCCTGGCCTCAGAGACATGTGGGAGAGGTGACACTTGAATATGTGACACATTTGCACATCTCTTCATGATTGACCATCTTAAGGATTTTCTTCTTACGCGTTCTCAAAACTCATCGTAAACACGATTACATCAAGCATCAAGTTTTCTCCTGCTACCTGGCGCTCCTGAAAGATTTGCCTCCATCTGAGTGTCAAAATTAAAGACATGATTTGAAATGGAGATACCATCCAGCTTAGAATAAAACCGCAATATCCCAAATGACTGAATTCTGACAGAGTACTCGACCCTGGTGTCAGACTGTACTGAGCACTGGCATCTACTCTGTCCTCTTTCTTTTTCTCCTACTCCTAGTCTTTTTGTCCTGCTCCTGTGATCCAGAATGAGCTGAAGACATTGTCAGAAAATATGAACTGGCTTGACAACCTCTTGGATGGCCAGTCATGAAACAAAGACAGTGCACCCAGTGAGCAGAGAGCTATCCCTGTATTATTTGCTATTTCAACAAGTGTGTAGAGGATTCCTCTAATATTCTGGTCTTGCAGCTCCTTGACATGCCCTCCTCAAACAGTCTTGACTTTCATCCTATCCCAGGCTCACTCCCTGAGTCATCTCAATAATCCGAATCAGCTGTGACCATAACTAATGCCAGAGACCATATATATGCCCCATTCTCTTCAACACCTTCCTGCAGTGACATGTAAATTCTGCATGGATGTTAGGAAACCCAGAGGGCAGGGAAGAGGCAATACAGTTGTGGTAACTTGGGACTGGACAGTAAATCAGAAAATAGCACTTAATTTGACTGAAATAAAAATCCGAATCGGGGCGCCTGGGTGGCACAGCGGTTAAGCTTCTGCCTTCAGCTCAGGGCGTGATCCCGGCGTTATGGGATCGAGCCCCACGTCAGGCTCCTCTGCTATGAGCCTGCTTCTTCCTCTCCCACTCCCCCCTGCTTGTGTTCCCTCTCTCACTGGCTGTCTCTATCTCTGTCAAATAAATAAATAAAATCTCTAAAAAAAAATCCGAATCAGACTGAGTATATCAGAAGGTGTTGAAATTACAGTTTTCACTGCCAAATAGAAATAAGAGCTCAAGAAGAAAATGATTCTCTTAGGAAAACAGAGTTTCCATTGAGTACACAGCTGTTTTGTAGCTGACATTTACTTATGTTATAAATGATATTATCTACATTAGCTAATTGGACCAAATAGTGCATATCCCCAACTACCCTCTTCATCAGCTATTGAAGAATTACATAAGATTTCAGAAATACCCTGTGGTATTCTCTCAAACAAAAATAAATAAATAAAAGGAAGAAATAAAAGAAAAGAAATCCTAATGGACAAAAGCTGGCTGTCTTCTTATCCTCATTAGCTATCAGTATGTAAAACAATTCAGTCCTTAAACCTGACACAGAATATCACCAACTCCCCACAACCCACACAGGGAATCCTGAAATCAGGGCAGAGGTTTGGGTCCAATATGCATTAAGCCCAGTTATCCCCAAGTAACCAAATTTCCCAAATTTCCTGAATTCCTCCTAAACTGAAAATCCACAAAGACATTGAGATTCAGATACAATGTCATTAAGTAATTGTTCTTTAATATAGCTCATAAATCATTGCACTGTGATAGAGTGTTCCTCTTAGAATGGTCCCAAAGGAGTTCAGGGTCCTTTGAAATTGTTATTCTACTCTTTCATGATAAACTACTTTCCTCTCATGTCTCAATGATGTTAGCTTCTTGCTTATTGCCATTCTTGCTAATACTCTGCCTGAAGTCTTTGGAATTTCAATGTACATGTAAATGATGCCTTCCGTCTCTTCACCTACTGCTTCCTTAATATACTCTCCTCCAACAGCATTGTTTCTCACCACACCTCAGTCCCTCATTCCCATGGTCATACATCTCAGACCTCATTATTGTAATACCAGCAACCCCTCCATAATCCCTATAGTATGTGTTGTACTCTGGGTAATTACTGTTTTTTTCTATTCCCAATTCAGTAATTCTAGTACATCGATTTACAGCTATCCTTGAGCCTACCAAGCGCCCCAATTCCTTGATCCTGCAAAATTCAACTGTCCATCACCCTTTTACATCCTTCTCTCCTTTTTCCTTGGGTATATTACATGGCCAAGTACAATTACTGTATTGCATGTGCACATGTCCCTGTTATCTCTTACTTTGCAGTATTCATTGGATGAAACTATAATCTTTTTTAACCCAATTCTTTCTATGCTGTGTCTGTGTTCATAAAACTGAATGTAGTTGAAACATAGCACAAAACCAGACTAGTTGGCCTCTTTTTAAAGACATGACCATAAATTTCAAATCGACTCTTAATGTTGCTAAGGCACCTGCAGTCGGCTTAGCCTACCCATCTGTTCTCTCTCTTTCTTACATCCTTTGTTCTTTCTCACATCTTCCCCTCTCATAGCAACTCCCAACACCTCCTCCCACATTCTCATTCCTAGTTGATAACCTTGTTACCTAATTCATGGAGAATAATGAGTCTTCTCTTCTGTAGACCCCATCCCCATATCTACCTACTTACCAGCATCTGTATCCATGTAGTTTGCATTCCCACCTTTTACTGTAAATTAACTAACCAAGATCCATGAGAAAGTCAGTTATTCAACTTTTGTATGAGCACCCATCCTCTGTCTCACATACTCAAGGGTATCCCTCCAGCACTTCTCTTCCTTTTTTCTTTCTTACATCATCAGTTGTTCTTTCCTCCTCCGGGTCATTCCCTTCAGAAAAAAAAATCTGTTATTTTCTCCAATCTTAAAAGGACAAAAGAGTGAAATCAAAGTAAGATAAAACAAAACCCTCTCTTGATTTATCAGCTACCACTCCATGTCTTCGCTCCCCTTGGCTGCAAACTTAGCATCTGTTGTCTGTACTCATTGTTTCAAATTCCTCTTTTCTCATTCTTTGCTACAATGACTCCCATCATGCTTTGGCCCTTCCCCTCTTTCACACACCACAGGAATGCTTTGTCAAGGTCACCAGATGAAAACTGCACTAAATCTAACGCTCAAGTCTCAACTCTTACTTTACTTGATTCTTCAGTAGTTTTTGACTTGGTTCGTCCTTTTCTTCATCTTACTACACTCTCTCCACATGGCTTCTCAGACACGAGGCACTTTTTGTTTTTTCCTAATTCGCTGGTTACTTTTCATTTTCTTTTGCTAGGCCTCTCTTGTCTACCTTAACTCCTGAGGTGAAACACCCCAGGCTTAGTCCCTGGTCCTCTTCATTTATCCAAGAATGATACACCCAGTGATCTAAACCAGTTTTATGACCTAAAACCCATCATGAGTCAACAGTTTCCATTATTATGTTTCCAAATCAGATCTCACTCCTGAACTACAATGTTTATTAAACATCTCCATCTATAGATCTGTTGGACATCTCAAACAGAACACCTCCAAAATTAAACATTTTATCTTTCGAAAAAAAACTTCTTTTTTTTAGATTTATTTATTTATTTTAGAGAGGGGGAGAAAGAGTGGGGAGAAGGGGCAGAGAGAGAGGGAGAGAGAAACCCAAGCAGACTCCCCACTGAGCTCAGAACCCAGTGCAGGGCTCAATCTCACAACCCTGAGATCATGACCTGGGCAGAAATCAAGAGTTGGACACTTAGCAGACTGAGCCACCCAGGCATCCCCCAAAAAATTCCTTCTGAAGTTTTCCTTAGCAGAAATCTTGACATCTTCCTTATCTCCTCTTTTTCTGTCACACTCCATGTCAAATCTAAAAGGAAATACTGTAAGCTCTACATTCAAAATATATATGCTAATTAGTGATCTCACACTCCTCCACTGCTCTCCACTCTGGACAAGTTCCCAACACCTCCCACCTGAATGATTGCAACATCTTGTTGTCTCCCTTCTTCTGTCCTTGCCTCTCCACATTCCAAAGTATAGTCTCAAAAGAGCAACGAAATATACGTTTAAATTGGAGGTCTTATGATGGTACTCTTCTATTCAACAAAAGAATATTTTCAATGACTTTCTATTTCATTCAGAATAAAATTTAAGGGGCACTTAGGTGGCCCAGTCATTTGAGCACTGGACTCGGTTTCGGCTCAGGTCACGATCTCAGGGTTGTGAGATGGAGTCCTGCATTGGGCTCCGTGTTCAGCATGGAGTCCGCTTGGGATTCCCTCTCCCTCCCACCCCAACCTTTCCATTTATGCTTTTTCTCTCTTGCAAATAGATAAATCTTCCCCAAAAATTTAGAATAAAATTTAAACGGCCCACAAAGCCCTCTGAGAGAGGATCCTGTATCACTTCTCTGGCATCTCCTCTTCTATTCTCCCATGTGTTGAATGTGTTAGACTTACCATCAACTCTTTTTTTTTTTTCAAATATTTCAGGCATGTTTTCACCTTGGGGCACTTGCACTGGCTGTCCCCTACAAGTGGAGAACTCTTCATGTCCACTTCCTTCAAATGTTTGCTCAAATCTCATCTTCTCAAACAGGCCTACCCTGACCTCCCTACACAAAAGGCCTACCTTAGTCCACCCAACACACACATTCTACTTTATTTTTCTACCTCACTTCACATTCTTCCAGCCATATGACCTTCAAACAAACTATACTTACAAATAATACACTTTTTTATTATGCTTTTCTATTGTCTACCTCTCCCCATTAAAATATAAGTTCTACAAGGACAGGAATACTTGCCTGTTGATGTACTGATCTCTCCCAAGCAACTAAGAAAACATGCCTAGCACCTAACACATATTAAGCACTCATAAATATTTTACAAATGTATGATTAACTGAAAGAAGAAAATATCTTAGTTATACTTCGTGGTTTCCCTTTTAATTTTTTCTTTCTTTTCCTTGGACACCAGGGAATAATTAAAATCAAAGCTATCTCAATGTTTTTCCCTAGCTAAATTAATCAGGACACTTCCTGTAGAAAAGTGACAATTATACAACTCAAATAAACTTGAGTAAAAAAAGGGACTATATTGGCTTCAGTAAGTGGGAAGCTCCTGGAGGAAGCGTAGGAAGTGGTTTCAAACACAGTTCCATCCAGGGTTTCAAATAAAGTTACTAAGTTTCTCTCTTTCTTGCAAATTCTTGGATCTATTTCTTTCTGAAGCCTGACCTGATTCTTTCCTAAAACATATGGGCTTCTTCCATGTGGTCAGGGAAGTTGGCTCTGGCGCCCCAAATTCACATCCTGCCGGCTTCTTGTCCCCAAAGTGGGAAATAATCTTTCCCCCTACCACTTTCAAAGTTGTCCTGGGAAGGGCTCTGGCTGCCCTAATGAGTCCTCACCTACCTGTGTGTTGGGCCACAAGAGACCAGCATAGTACTCACAGCTTTACCAGAACTGTCCAGAAAGGTGGTTCCTCCAAGAAAGGGATGCTAAATAAAGGGCATATTTACTTTACACATAGTCCCCTCTTTTTTCTCCTTATTGTTTACTGGGATGCTTCAGAGGTCAATTTCTATCTGATGGTACAGATCAGTCAAGAAGACATGTGTAGGGAGGGTTCGAACAGGAGCCCTTTAAGGCCAAAGGTTCTGGGCACAGTGGACCTTGTCGGACCAATGTTGTTCAGAGATTTCCAGCTAACTATATTTTATTCTGTTTTAATGTAATAAATATTTAAAAGAAGAATGGTGAGTTTTTTATGAATTAATAAATCAAATAATGTTTTTAAAATGATTGACATTTTACTTACGTATGTTATAGTATCAACTAGCTGTTCATATAATGTTTTTATTCATCCATCATATCATTTATCTCTCTGACTGTCAGAGAAGAAAAATTGTTCCTTGCCTACCATATACAATACAAGGAACTATGCAAGCAAAATTGTTAAGCTATGTTTGGTTCAAATGAACATAAATACTTACATTCGCAAAACTTTACTTAATCAGGATGCTAAATTCATAATGATAGTAGATAGGCTTTGTATTTAGAAATCTTATTTCCACTTCCTAAAAATTATCATAAGTAACATATTTAGAAAGCTAACTCTGTGTCAAGCACTCTTGTTAAGTATTTTTATGAATTAGTCTGTTCAGTACTTTCATGAATTATTTAATCCTCACAATTTTATGTGGAAGATACTATTATTACCTCCATGTTACAGATGGAATCATAAAAACCCAGGAAACTGAGTTACTAGTCTTATGGTTAGGAAGAGGTGGAGTTAGGACTCAAGTCCAGCAGTCTGAATTCAGAGATAAAAGTTTTCAACAATGTGCGCTCTTTATTAACAAAGTATTCCAATGACATTTAGGGCAAGGTCACCCATGACGCCTATAGGAGAAATAGCCCCAGACTACAAGAAAGGTGCTTTACTTACTTAGATATGGTGTCCACATGAAAAATCCAGTCTCACTACAAAGAGTTCTATTTTTCTCCAAAAAATGTTGTTTAATATGACTTACGTAGAAATGTTCTGTTGTAAGGGTCAAAGTGGGACTTGTGAAACAGCCAACTTGCTGTTGGAGATATTGTAGTCAAAAGCAATTGTGAGAGTGTAGTTTCTTGTTACAAAAGGTTTTGCTGTATTCCAGGGCCTTAATTATAGCCCACCTAGGAAGACAAAATAGGTAATTCAAGTAATAGCACAGCAGAAACCCCTTGTTACGGCCAATGGTAACTGCACACTTGTGCTTTTAAAGCTCTATTTTGGGATGACCTGGATGTTGTAAGCATGCACAGATCATTGCAATCCTTGGAATTTCTGCCCAAGAAAGAATAGCAATGGAGCCATATAGGAGAAAACTCATCTGCAAGCAAAGCCTCTGGGGTGATGATTGCAGAGAAAGGAGGAAAAACTCATGTATACACCATGGAAGAAGGAGTACAACAAGGGTAAACAGTGATTCCTCAGGTAATGGCACTTTGAATTTAGAAGTGATGTAATAACATGTAACCAAGGATGAACAAGTTTGTTTTGTTCTGGTTTTGGTTTTTCTATTGTGTCACATGGTGACAATTGGAGGGTGACCCTTGGCATCCGGGGACATGGTAATTGTACAGGTGTGTGTGTATATGTGTATATAGAATGGAAGAATGGAAGAATGAATGGGAGGGCCAGAGTTAACATGACCAGTTACATACTAGAGGACACAAACAGTAAAAGGGATAAAAGATACTGGGTCATGAATGTGTTTTATTTTATTCACTTTCTCTTTCAGTTTGGTTTTTTTTAGTCATTAAAGTCATAAAATGTATTTCCATTAGCCTGACCTGAGAGACAATGCACTATAATATCCTAGTTTTATTTAAGATCTGTGGTATTAGTTTCATATATTTTCAGGGTATCAAAACATTACAGTTTATTTATTTAATATTTTATTTTACATCATAGTTAATATGAACTAACTGTTAGAAATTTTCATGGTGAAAAACCAATGGAGAGAGTAAAGTCCCAAAGACAAATCTACATCGTACATACCACATATCCTTGGATTCAAAGTGTAGTTTTAAATTCTCACCATATTTAATTAGAATGAAGTAACATCAATAAATATTTATCCAGGATTCAAGAGTTAAATAGGTGCATTTAATTTTGTCATTATTTCCCAGGTAATCATGCAGATTAGACTTAATGACAAAGACTAATTGAGTACTACTTATAATTTCTAGAAATTAAAATTAAACAAAGATCATTTTCCCTTTAACCGGGAAATAGGGATGAAAAGCCAGAAAAACCTCCACTTTATGAAGGCTGTGTAGGGGAGCCAGCAGGCATATTTGTGAACAAGTCACATTCACAATTGTAGTTTTAACCCTAGAATGCCCATGTGTTCAGACGGAGTCCAATCCATTTCAAAAGCAAATGCATACCAAACACAAATTATCATTTAAATGCAAAAAAATTTCATTAGAACTTTTATCTCCCCTTTTGGTGATGTGACAAGAAGTCTGTGATACAGATTAAAGGAAATGAAAATCCCTCTACAGAGGCCAGCCAAAAACCTCTTTGCTTTCGAGTGTACTCATTTGGGTTACAATTTCTATTATGTTTCTGTTTTAACATTACATTTGAGTTTCATCGTATTAAGTTCATTTACATTAGTATGAAAGTCAGAGTAATAATAGAATAAATTATTTTGAAATTAATGTTAAAATACTAAAGACTCCAAGGCAGCTTTGATGATTAAAGTTGATTATAATGGCTAAATGTTGACAACATAATACATTCTCCAATTATTTCTCTGAATATTGCATCTCGTGATACATTTCTTTAACTTCTTGTATTATTCTTTGTGTTCAAAAAAAAAAGAGCATCTCAATATGAAACAATAATCTTGGTGTGGGCAAAGCAGAAGACTACTAAAACCAATAAATTAAAGAATGTGGATAAATAAAAAATTTAGGTAACTAACTCAAAAACGATGTTTTTATGAAGATACGTGAGCGAATAAATTTGTAAATCAGAAAACAGTGTAGTTATAGAGTGTAGAGTAACACGTAGAAATATCCAACTCACGCTATTGCCAAGTATAGGAATTATTTATGTATCATATCCATTTTGGGGCTAAAAATGGATGGTAAGAGAACATTGATTGTAACTTTGATCTGTTTGTTCCACAGGATCAGTCATTACACTTTATTAGTCATATTCACCATATCGTAGAGGTGAAGGGCATAGCACTACTGGTCAGGGAAAATTGTACCTGAAAATTCAGCATGTTAGGTGATGAGAGATAAGCACATGGAATTGTAGGAACACAGATGGGAGCATTACCAACGGTGACAACCAAGGAAGACTTCACATTGTTGTGCCTGGAAGAGTCATAGTACTAGGCACATGGGCAGGAATTCCAGGTAAAACTCATGTTTTACATGTCAGAGCTCTACCAATTTTATCACCTTACAAGAACACCATTTCCTCTAGCACAGAGGATGATTGTGGGACCATAAAAAGCCATGAAGCTGGAGAGATCATTAAGAAAGGGCAGGGATACAGAGCAAAGCTTTTGAATTTGATATTGGCCATAGTCTTAATCCACTAAAGGATTGAGGCATGAGAGTGATATACACATGCTACATTTACAAAGATGCCTCTTTCAGTAGTTTGGGAAATCATAACTGTCCAGTAGGACATTCTGTGATAAGTGGAAATGTTCTATGTCTACACTGTTTAATATGGTAACTACTACCTATATGTGGATATTTGAAATGGGGCTAGTGCTATCAAGAAACTGAGTTTTTAGTTTTATATACTTTTAATGCTTTTAAATTAAAATTTAACTAGCTGCCATATCGAATAGCACAACTCTAGAAGTTGGGCGGACTTTATCCAAGGTTATCAATAAAAAGGCAATTGCAGAAATTTACGTTTTCCTTGCATGCATTTTCATTTTCCCTCCAAAATCCTAAATGCAAGAATTTAAACAAGGAATGGTTCGTCTGGTGATTGCACCTGTTCTATCTTTCTCTTCTCTCTGAAATATCCTCCATACTTAAACCAATCCTCAGGACTCTCAGGACTGGAGAGTGATAACAAGAAAAATAATATCTGTATATCATTACCTGGGCTTTGAAATTCAGCCCAAATATACATTTAACCATGCATTGGTAGGTTAATGCCTTGAAAAGTAAACTGATAAATTAATATAACATTTGTTTTTAATTCATTTAAATATGTGTTGTGCAATATTTGCCAAACAGTGTGCTAGATGCTGGGGATGAAAATATAAGCAGGTCTGAACTCCACAAATTCACAATCTAGCCGAGTAGGCAGATATACAAAGAGCTAATCATAATGCTGTGAATGACATATGGTTATGGGCAATTTAAATAAAATGATCATCAGACTAGAAATATGGAAGTGCTTAATTCTGCATGAAGAAGTTAGGAAAAAATTGAGTCAGGAATTGACTAATGTTGAGATGAAAATTTCAAGGTGAACTAGGAAGAGGTGGGGAAAGGTAGAGGATATGAAGGTGGCAGGTGTGTAGGGGCGACTGAGCAAGAGAGGAAGCTGCACGAAGCTGATCTCATGTATGAGAATTAATCACTTGTTTTAAAAACTATATATAAACATTTATGTCTGGGAAGTAGGGTGGTGAACAGGGCTGAAGCTAAAAAGCCATACCCTGTGTGGAAGTGAGTGGGAGCCAATATATATTTTTTAAGAATGCTATAACTTAGGGGCTCCTGGGTGGCTCAGTCAGCTGAGCGTCTGTGTCTTCATCTCAGGGTCATGGAATCGAGCCCCGCATAGGGAAATCAACATTCAGTGGGGACTCCACTTGAGATTCTCTCTCTCCTTCTCCCTTTACCGCCCCCCCAAAAAAGAATACTATAACTTAGATTTGGATTTTTAAGGATCTGGCAGCATTGGAAAATTATGATAAATGATAAAGATTGAAATAGGACATTCAAACCTGAATATGATGGGACATATTTTTGAGATGTTCGAATTTTAAAATGTTAAATGTTGAGGTCCACAACTAAGGTCACTAAGACCTTCCAGTCCCAGAAATTATGTCAATTCTTTTTATATGTTACGTGTGTTTTTCTGGCTCATCAACTCTTGCACACTCTTCTCTCCAAAGGGTTTAAAACTCCATAGCTGTCTGCATGCTAGCTATAGCCTAGAGACCCACTAGTGGAGCAGATAAGTGTGTTGGAGAAAACAAGGATGACTCCAGGCTTTGGGGTTGGAGACTGTTAGAAGTTGATACTACTAATGGAATAGGGAAGGTGTGCCGTGAGTTGAGATTTTGGAGTGTAGTAATGGATTCTGAGCCATTCCTGCTTCCAGCTACTCCTTATCTTTTCACTGAGTGACAGTAAGGATTACTCACCCTCTTACCAAGAGCCCTGAAGCTCCAGTGAGTTTAATTTCCGTGAGGCGATTACCATTACTATACATCCATCTGGAGAGAAATCACTATCTTTCCTCTCTTAGAGCAACTTCAAGCTGCATGAAGGAAATTGTTTGGACACACCATAGTTTCTTTGTACAGAAAATACTTTAGCATATCTGACAGAGAAGTTTAGTTTAGAGATTTTCTCTCCAAGTCACTTTGCTCCAGGAAAGTACGTGTAAACCAGTTACTAGCCCATGAGATTTTTTGCAGGAATGGAAAATGCACTAAGGATGGATTTTTTTTAAAGATGTATTTATTTATTTGAGACACAGAGAGAGAGTGGGGGGGAGGGGCAGAGGGAGAGAATCTTCAAGCAGACTCCCCTCTGAGTGTGGAGCCCAATGTGGGGCTCGATCTCATGACCCATTGGATCATGACCTGAGCCGAAAACTCAGTCAGACACTTAGACTGAGCCACCCAGGCACCCCAAGGATTAATGTTTTTAAGGGAAAAGAAAGTTAGCTGCATATTTAGCTGGAATCACATGCCTTGAGTAATGCTATTTAACTTTCCTGTACCTAAACATATTGCTAGAAGTTTCCTATTGGCTTATTCCACAGAACTGAAACTACAGATGACGGATATTTTACAATCAATACCTGAACTCCAGAGGATTCTGCCAGATTCCTCTTCCTCTGACCATATTTATAGGTCGTACATCACAGTTCCCCATAGTTCCTTTGTCCCATTTGAATTTCATAACCAGTTACAAATTATTCTTTTTGGTATTGATGTATATAACCTTATAGGCATGAACCTTTCCATTTGTGGGCACAAAATATACCCAGCCTTGATCCCAGGATCCTGCTTATAGAGCCACTGCCTCCCACTCAAGCAGGACAGGAGAACCAACTGGGACATGGTACCCCGTGCTACAAAACCAATTGCTGGCCCCCCTGCTCATTTTTAACTGCTAAAATTTTGTATTTTCTAAAAGTGTATTTCAGATGAAACAAGATCATAAATTCTACACTGGAAATGAGGCTTGGGTTGCAGCATACACTGTGAATGTATTCAGTGCCTTCAGGCATGTTCAGAAATATTGACTGCATTTAAAAACTAGAGCAAAAGAAAAAGATGGCCCCTAAAACCCAGAGCCATAGTATTGTTAACTTTTAAAGGAAAATATCATTAAAGGAAAGCTATTTAATGTAACCTAAGATTCAGCGTAACATAGTATGCTAATGGAAGTCAAAAGTCCAAGAGAAAGCCCTAGAGTGTCTGCTAAGCTTTACCAGGGAATATTGATTGGGCATCACCCCAGCAATCTCATTCAGTTCTAATCAACTGCCTGCTTGGTTGCCTTGAGGGTCTGCGGTTTCTTTACTTTTCCTCTGTGACTGGGCTCCTCTCTTAGATCACCTCTCCTAGCCTGTGATTTTGGCTGCTTTTATCATACTTTGCCACTCAGAGCACTTCTAAGGAGGCCATATCGGCTTGGGGCAGGTTATCTTGAGTAGGCTGCCATATCCCATAGGCCCTTACAGTACAACAGTGTCCAATACGTTGGTGTCCTGGAGATGTAGATGTGATTGTAGGTGAGTAGATGTATATTGATGAGAAATGGGGAAGAATACCTCTCACCCTTGAGGACATCTGCTGTTCTGTGAGCAACCTTGGTCTTAGTATCTGAAGAATTTTTTATGAAATGGCTCTCTTCATTTAATCTTTAGTCTCCCTTCCTATCCAGTGATCTACACCCGAGTCCAGGTGGGAAGTTGCCCCCTACAAGTGGGAGATGCCGAGGTCTATCCACCCTCCTCTTCTGCCAACCATGGCTTCTTGCCAGAATATGTCCTGACATTGGCTTCCTCTTGGATGAGGAATGTGCCTTCAAGCAGCAGGAAGAGAGCAGTAGTGGCCCTATCTGACATGTGTCACCAGGCAGAAGAGGTCAGAAGCCCAGCAGTGAACAAAAGACCTTAATTACTCAGGAAAAGAGCAGTGGAGAAGATGAATAAATCATCTCTTCACAGCCAAGAGCAGATTCCAACATAAATACCAGCGATTTTAATTGAATATGGGATTTTAAAACTATGATTAAAATACCATTGCTAGATTGTATATAATCTTTTTAAATAGCGTGTGTTAAATGTAGTCTAAACTGCTAAAAATATGATCAATGTAATTGGACATTAGTTGATATAAGTAATTTCATTCCCAGATGCCTGAGATTAGTTTGCTGCCAGAATTAATCAGATGATTAAAGAAAATTCTGAAAACAATCTCTGAGTGGTCACAATACCTATAACTTTCCACAACTACCTTCCTAAGGTAGTTAGACTGGTATAGTGGGAACATAGAGGCTGGAGTAGTACTGAGCTAGTCCTCCTTGAATTCAATTTCTGTCTTTGGCATTTGCTGACTACAAATATTTTCAAACTTAAGCTCAAAGTTCTCCATTGATAAATTGGGAAACTAATCCTAACCTTGTAAGGTTTTTGTTAGCATGAATAATAATTAACGTACGGTACCTAGCTCTGTGTCAAATAGTAGGTGCTCAATAATATTAATACTGTTACCATACTTAAAATCAATGTATGACATCCCACCTTTGGTTGAGATTCCCCATTTTCATTCAGCATGTATTCAAATACATATGTTCAGTTTATATAATGTATCAGGTACTGAGCATCATACCAGATACTGTGTTTTTCAGACTATAATCTGATCTAATAATAATAACAACAATAAAATTAGAAAGAAAGAGAGAGAAGGAGAAAGAAAGAGAGCTGTGTAACATTTTTTGGTTTTTGCTACAATCTCTCATAATCAAATAAAGTTTTCACAAAATATTACAAGGAGAACATGTCTAGGCCTCTACTTTAAAAAATAAAGATACTGAGCCTAAAACTGGTTGGATTACTTGCCCATGGTCATAGAGAAGGAAAAAAACTCCAAAAAAACCTTCACTGATCACATAAATTCTCAAATCTTTGTATGGGAAACAGAGAATAAACAAATACCTGAAAGAAATACATAACTATATGCATGCAAAAATAAAGTCTTGTAAAACAGATACATGATGGCAGTTTTCACTCCCATTTTGTAAAATTGAGGGTACTATGGGATACCACTCTATCTTCTAAAACAGAGGGTCATGCATTCTCTACACTCAAGTCATCACGCAAAGCCGTGGTTGTGAACTTGGCATTTGTATATGTTTTAACTGTAAAGGTGCCTCACAATCCATAGCAGGTTTTCAAAGAATATGTCACTATGTCTTTTCTTGTTCATCTCTTCATTCAGGATTTGCAGCTGTGGAATATATGTGCAGATGCTGTAACATTCACCTTGCCATCACTGAGAGCATAGTGATATCACAGAAGACAAAAATTAAACTTAAAGAAGGTGTGAAGCTGTTGTATCTAGAGTCCTGGATCTCAAACGCTGGAAAGATCTCAGGGATAGCAAGCATATCACAAACCATGAGTTCCCATTCCATCTGAACTGAAATGATGCCTTTGAATATAATACTCAGGGCAGGAACTTTTTAGACAATTAGGTTTTGTAGACAAGGTTTCATCCATTTTTGACTGGGACACAGTAAGGAATCATCAAGAATGCCTGCTAACTTAGAGAAGCATGATGATGGTGCAAGAACCCTCTGAAGGAGCTGAGCAATGGACTTCTGGTCAGTGCTGGATGCCGCTGCATGGACTGCAGTGGACAATGCTGGAGTGGACAGCTGAGATCAGGGCTGATGAATTTAGCATACATTCAACTGAAGAACCTGAGATACCCACGTGATCAGTACCATGAAATCATGTATAATAATTAATACTCCAGTAGTTGATTTCATTACTGTTTGCTCCAAAGCTAATCTATATAGAAAAATCATAGAAGACTCAGTCTTTGTTGTATTTGTGAAGAGATAACCATGGGTATGTGAAGTACCCTCCCACATTGGATAGTTCGTTAGAAATTTCCAGTATATTAAATTTACAATTTGTATTCCTGTCAAGTAATTATTGGGAGGAAGAGAAAGAAAGAAGGAAAGCTCCCTAATGCATGTCACTGTCTTCTGGATAAGAAGTTGATCTCATAGAATAGGCTATTTTTGTAGAATCAGTGATAGTGTTAAAAATCAATAAATCTCGGGGCGCCTGGGTGGCATAGCAGTTAAGCGTCTGCCTTCAGCTCAGGGCGCAATCCCGGCGTTATGGGATCGAGCCCCACATCAGGCTCCTCTGCTGGAAGCCTGCTTCTTCCTCTCCCACTCCCCCTGCTTGTGTTCCCTCTCTCGCTGGCTGTCTCTATCTCTGTCAAATAAATAAATAAAATTTTTTTTAAAAAATCAATAAATCTCAATTTCCTCATTCATTCTCATAGTAACAAGAATGCCTCCCATTACTCCCTCTCAGGTCAATGTGTCAGAGAAATGGTGGGAAAATATGAAAAAGGAAGTGGGAAAAGAGCCACTAGACTTAAGTTGTTTCCACGGCACCCATCTTCTGTCAAGGACTGGAAAGGGCAGGACAGACAATGGTGTCTAAATGTAATTCAGCCCTTGTCATGAATTCTTACTCATCACGATACAAAACTGAACAGGAAGGACACATTGTGAAGTTTGCAGTTTCTTGTTGAAATGTTTTCACGTTCATTTTTCTCTCTCCTTCTCTTCTGTTTTATCAAAGAAGCTAGTCACTTGGGGCCTGGATAGCCACAGGTAACTAGAGGGTGAGACCTAAGATGCAGTTCTCCCTGAAGAGAGAATATGGAATGGTCAGGGAGGAGGGAGCTGAGTGGAGAAAACAGAAGGGCAGGTACCATCAAGGTGAATACAGTGTCCAAAACGATCAGCATTCATAGATCATAGTACAGATAAGATCTTGGTAGCAGGAAACAGACAAATGACTGAGCGGTCCCAAAGGAAGAGCATAGCATGAGGCAGGCAGAGAGACAAGGATGTTTGACGAGTGGGCAGCTGCCACTGGTAGCCAGAGTAGGGATCCAAGAAACAAACCTGCATCTCGAGCTCTGGCCAAAGAGAAGATGAGGCAGTAGGTAAATTAGAGACCAGCCCCTGTCCTTGGTAAGACACAGACCACCAAGACAAGCGACCAGACCAAGAGAGCAAGACGAAATGCAGTTCTTGAAAACAGACCCACAAATGTGATTGAGGTTGGGCTGCAGAGGTGTGAGGTGGGGCTGTCTGAGTGCTTCTGTGAGGTGTGAGGGAGGGAGGTGATAGCACCCGCTGCCCCTGGACGTGGCTTCTGGACAAGTACAACGTGTCCGACTGTGTTGCGTGGTCTGGCATATTTGGGAACCCAAGAAAGAGTTGCTGAATTGAAGACACAAAACCACAAGAGGATATAGCAAATCTGACGGAGAAGACAAGGACTGAAGGGTGGAATGCTAGAGACTTGTAATTGATAATAGGCGGTGGAAGTGGGACCCAATGAGTTTTAAGGAGCAAGACAAAGAAGATGCTTCCATCCTTTAAGGTAGAGGGACCTCTATTTTATAGGCTAATGAAACTCCAGCTTAGGGTAGAATGGCCAATTGAAGGAATCCTTCAGGACTGCAGATGGGCTACTTGGTACTAGGCTAGGTCCTTAGGGATGCAGTTTTAGACAAAGGGAAAATGCAGTGCTATGACTAAGAGCCGCAGAGCTGGATATCCTTCTGCCCCTTAGATGCCTGGTCATCGTTTACTATCTGTAATTTCCAAGTCCAGGGGCCGGGGCCTCAGAGAACTGGGTATGGGACATGGGACTCCATCCTTCATTAAAGCGACACTCAGGACAGTAACTAAACTGAGAGGGATTAGTGCATCTAGCAAATGGCATACTAGTATCTACTTTACATGGCTGTCTACAAGATTAGCATTCTTAAACCACATTTTAAATTCTAAGTTACTATGTGAATGTTACTATGTGAATTGTTTTGTATTAGATAGTTTTGCAGAGGATTTGAGCCCTTGCAGTTCATTTCCAGGAAAAAAAAAAAAAAAAACAACCACAGGAAGGTCACATTTAAGAATGCCTGTATTCTGAGAACCTGGTCCTTTCCCCAGTGAGAAACTGTTCCAAGTCCAGCAGGTGTCACGTACAGAAGATGATCTGGCAGCTTCGAAGGCATAACTTGCTTATCTGCCAACTTCTGTTGTGGAGGTGCTGGGGCCACTGGAAAATCACCAGAGTTCAGGGAGCAGAGCCCCCCTCCGTGGGCACCTCACAGCTACCTAAGCCCACACACACGTAGTGGGAGGTGGGAAAGAAGCCAGAAATCAAGGTGAACTCACAGATGTGAAAAGCAGCAAACTGGAAAAAAAAATAAATCATGCCTCTTCTCGAACCATGAGGAACACAGTTCATTTGTTTTCTCTCGGATTCCTTTAAGCCAGATGCTCTGTAGGTGACATCATAGAGCGAGACCGCAGGAAAGAGATCCCAATGCAACTGTTTGCATTGCCCAATCAAGACTACTGGTGCTCCCAAGGACAAGGGGTCAGAATCAGTTTACAGGGAAAACTGAGAGAAAAGGAAAGAGTTTTCTTCCTTTGATGGTAAAGAAAGTTTTTAAACCAGAGTTTCTCCAACTTTAATGTGCGTGCAGACCACCTGGGAACTTATCCAAATGCAGATTCAGATTCCACAAGTCCGGGCCTGGGGAGGGAGATGCAGCCTTTTCAATGAGCTCCCAGGTGAGGCCAGGGCTGCAGGTGCCTGGGCATGATGCTGAGTAGGAAGGAATAGACGATTAGGACAACACGGTGGATTTGAAAATGACTATCTGGCTACACACGTACAGGGGAGAGAAGATTGATACAAAGGAAGAACAAGGTATCATCTACAATAAAAGACCTTTGGTAGCAAAATACGTGTGGAGAATGTTTGATGTTCTCTTATGACATGCCTACCCTCCTTTGAAAATGTTCACAATTCATTTGTGAAGTCAAGATCTACATACACATACACAGACAAGCACGTAAACTGTGTACCCAGGCTACAAATTAATACACTGCAAGGGGCTTTTTCCTCCGTATCCTCATCTGTTAAAGAAACAAAACAAAAGAATTGTTGTTTGTTTGTTTTTAAGATTTTTAAAATTTATTTGACAGAAAGAGAGACAGCCAACGAGAAAGGGAACACAGGAGGCAGGGGGAGTGGGCGAGGAAGAAGCAGGCCCCCAGCGGAGAAGCCTGATGTGGGGCTTGATCCCATAACGCCGGGATCACGCTCTGAGGAGAAGGCAGACGCTTAACGACTGAGCTACCCAGGCGCCCCGATTTATTTAAGTTTTAAAGGAATCAAGAGCCAAAGCAGACGACCAGGACAGAGACCAGTAACCGGCTGAGAGAGGGCAAGGGCTGTTGCATGGAGATGGTGCATAGATTTTGTATTCTGGTTACTATGCAAAAGCAATAACAAGAGGATTGCTGGATGTATGAAGGACAGCAGTTGTTAATGATGACGTCAAGGTTCTTAGCCTGAGAAAATGGGAAGAGAATTGTGTCATTTTCTGAGTTGGGGAAGCCTGTGAATAGACCGAGTTTACTGGGAGAAAGATGAGCCATTCAGTCTGACGGAGTTTGGTTTGCAGTGTCTTGAATGCACTAAGTAGACAGTTGAAGAAAAGATGGAGACTCTGTAATTATTAGTCTGCTCTGGTCCTCATTTCCTTCTTGAATTACGAGTGTTATTTTTCCTAAAGTGCTTTTTTTCTAAAAAATAATTCACTTCTCTTTTATTAATATAAATTCATACACAGAATTATCTTCTGTTTGTCTTCATATGCATAGTTAGATTTTCATTTATTAGAAAGTTGTAGCTTTCTTTCCTTCTTTTTTTCATGATGAAGCTAGTTAACAATGGGATGTGCTCTTACTCGTCTTCATAAGTAGGTCTGGATATCGTTATTTACTTTTACCGTTTTCTGTTTATAATCTCCTTAATTTTATCTCCATATTTATTGATTTATCTGTTCTGTTTCTCTTATTCTTCTGCCAACTTTTTACAGTAAATACTTAGTTAACTTATTTTCATTATTTTTGCTTACAAGTAAAATAGCTAAGGTGGTGAATTTGTGCCCTATAAAAGCTTTGGCGAGAACTCAGACATTTTTTATGCCTATGGTTCTTATTTTTGTGTTTTGTACTTTTTTGTACTTCTGGGTCTGATTTACCCTTTGACTAGGCATTTATTCAAGAGATTGTATTTTGCTCTTTGCAAATGTCCAAGTTGTTTGATTTTTGTGTTATGGTTTGTTATTAATTTCCTTCTCTTTCAGGCAGTGATGTATAGGCTATAAAAATTCTACATTTTGCAGTGCTAGGTTTTATACATGTGGGGTGTATTTTTGAGAAGAAGGTACATTAGCTGGTGTGAGACCAGACACAACACCATGCATTATATCAGCCTCATTAATTTTACCCTGAAATTAAAAAGTGCTTCCTTTTCTGGTGCAAATGATGATCTTTTTTCAATCTACCAGCTGTAGTTAAAAATTCTTAGCCTCATTCTCTCTTGTGTTGGTGTTTTCTCCACCTTTCCTTTGTGGATCATCACAGGGAGCCTATCAACCTGAACCCTTTCTCAACCTACAGTGTTTCCTCCTCATTTTATTGCCGAAGAAGCATCATCTAAAAATGCTTTCCTGAGGATGTCAGCACTTGAAAATACTGCAGGAGATCAAGCTTATATCTAATACCAAACTTTTTTTTTAAAGATTTTATTTACTCATTTATTTTGGAGGGGTAGGGGAAAAGGAGAGGGAGAGAATCTCAAGCAGACTCTGCACTGAGTGGGGAGCCCAATGCAGGGCTTGATCTCATAACCCTGAGATCAAGACCTGAGCAGAAACCAAGAGTCAGACACAACCAACTGAGCCCCCCAGGCGCCCCTCTAATACCAATCTTACTTTTAAACTTTCTTCTTCTTGGGGTAGTTTGCAGCCTGCCTTTATTCTGGGCTTGGAAGCTCCCCTGGGGCCTCAACTGGGTGTGCACGAATATCGGTCCTCGTGTTCAGACATCTCCAGCTCTGGTATCCTATTTCTGGCTCCCCTGCACCTAGATCTTCTCATGCTACTGGCTTAGTGAGACACCCATGTGATAAGCAGAGCTGTGTTGTAGAGAGAGCACTGCTCAGATTCTGCTTGGTGACAGTCCTGGGTTTCGTCATCTGAGGTGGAATAGACAGATGGGGTTTTTTGAAAACTGTGTAGAAGTCACCATTTTGCCTTGAAGCTCTACACATTTTAGGAATAAAACACGAGAACTGAAAAGAGATGCTAACTCTAGAACATCATGGGGGAGAATAAAATGTAGGAAGAAAGGCAGAGGAGAACCAGGCTGTGTGCTTGAAGTAGTAGTCAGACTAAAATGGAAATTCGTAAGGCCACATAGAAACTGTTCAATGCTCCAGATCAGTCACTATTTCTTTATGTTTACTTTTGACAGTCATTTATTGTGTTGTCTATATGCCAGATGTGCAGAGACTTGCAGTAATTAAAAATAAATAAAATTTAAAATTTGGGTTGAGTAAGGTCATTAATCTGTGCACAACAAAACTCTCAAATGGTTATTGTTTTCATTACCACAGTCTTTTGAGCTGTGGATATTTGCAAAAGCAGAAATTATTTTCAGCCTAAGGTTAAAAAGTTGAGGGGGTGCAAGTGGGAGAGAAGGAGTCAGGAAAATTTTCACGGAAGAGGAAACAGCTCGTTTAGACTTCACACCGATTCTGTGTGTGTAGAACTATCCCTGGCTTCTCTCTCCTGGTTTGTCGATCAGACTGACCCCAGTAGATGTTGATCAAGCTCCCTGCTTCACTGTCCTTTCTGTCACTTAGGTTGAACCTCCTCTTATGTGGCTTAATCTGTTGGTAATTTATTCCTTGAAATGAGCAGCGAGTGAATGAGACCTCAATCAACAATCAACCATAAAGACCATTCCTGCCCTGCATGTTAAACAGACACATTTTAATGAAGGAGAATTAAGAAGATTCAGATAGCATTTTAAAATGAAATGAAAACCCAATCAAATAAGGATTATACTCAGGCAAAAACGTCTTGCATCATGGTCTTTTATAGGCACTTAGTGACTAGCTGGAGAGATTGAAGGCCTCACACACCATATGGCGAGATAAATATGGCTTACTTTTAAAATTGCATTTGTGTCACACAATTAAACATTAGAACTATGCACTCCTAAAGATTCAGCTGCAAAACTTGAAGTTTTTGCAAGTTTCGTTGTAACCACTTTGGAGATTTTTGAAGACATAAAATCTATCATTAGAGGCAGAATATCTAAGTCACAGGAAACTATTTTTAAAAAGATGTAAAAAAAAAAAGTAAACTGCAAATAAAGCCACAGAGCAGCTCAAATAATAACCAATATTCACTCCAAGCTACACTGCCCCAAGGAGCGGAAGGCTTTGATGACTATGTGCCCTGGGAGCCCAGCAGAAGGAAGAGTAGTTCCAGGAGTTGACTTGTCCAGAGAGGGAATAAAGCAGAGCTGAATTAATAGAGGAGTTTCAGCAGAATTGAAGTCAGGCAGGTGTGTTTTGACATTATTTTGCTAGAGAAGCAAAATCCAGATTGGCTTAATCAGTACAATGAATCTGGCTTCTCACAGATATCTTAACAAACCTATGGCCCAAATAGGAAAATTGGTATTTGGTTTCTACACCCTACCCCTACTGAATTTGGGGGAAAAAATCAAATAATTTTTTCTTTAAATGTTTATTAGGTTTATAAATTTTTTGTTTAAAGATTTTATTCATTTATTTATTTATTTGAGAGACAAGAGAGCACAGAGGGCGAGTGAGAGGAAGAAGCAGACTCCTCACTGAGCAGACAGCCTGATGCGGGGCTCCATCCCAGGACCCTGAGATCACGACCTGAGTCGAAGGCAGACGCTTCACCGACTGAGCCACCCAGGCACAGTTCCTAAATTTTTTTAATCTACAAGTTCTTTTGTAATTATTTTAAGATGAAGAAAATCCCTCTCATGCCTCAATTCCAAAAATTGAAAATAACTAAAGACCACAAAAAGTACCATTTCATCAATAATGCCAAAGCAGAAACCTGGAGAAAACCTCTCAGAGAAAAACACTGTGACTTTGTTGTCTCCTTTACAGTTATTCGTATTATTATAATAATTGGGGTGTTGTGTTGTTTTTAATAGAATGGAGATACAATCTCAATAGTCCAGGGTAATGGCTAATTCAAATATCATTTAATAGTACCTTCCATCTGATGAGCATTTAATATGCGCTAAGTGCTTTATGTAAACTATTTTGCTTAACTTTGATAATCATCGTATTAGGTGGGTATTATGTATCCCGATTTTATAGTTCGAAAATTTGAGATTCAGAAAGATCAAGTCAGTTGTTCAACATAAGATTAAGTCATTGGCTGGAAAGTAGCAGCATCAGCATTTTACCCAGGCAATCTCACTGAAGCAGCTGTTTTTACTAACTAAACCCAAAGTCCAAAACAAACAAAGGCAGAATTTATAAAGGCCAAGGTCAATACGCAAATCAAGTGTAACCTAAGCTATATATCTCATACTACTGTGTAGGATACCAGAAGCAAAGTCACATATGCCATATACACCACAAATATAAAATATGGCAAATGCATACAAAATATACAAAGAGTTCACCATTTATTTGGGAATAAAACAGCAATCAGAAATAGCAGTAAGACCTCAGGGAATTTTGTATTTTGAGATTTAACTACTTAGGTTTAAAGTCTGGAGTCCCTCAACTGTTCTTTTCCACAGTGTGTGTGTGTGTGTGTAAGCTCATGTTTTGATACTTGCAAAGAAAAGAGGCAGGGATCTGTCGAGATTTCAGGATAAATTCATATGGATGCCAAATAATTCTTTCCACTCTTAGGATGAGGGACTGCTACTAGAGTGGTTAAAATTTCTTACTGAGACTGTGCTGACATAATAGACTCCAAATAACCCAACAATCTGGGAATTAAATGTTTGGTATTGGTCTTCTTTTCTCCCTTCAAGTCACTTGGCAAGAATGGCAAGTTAGTGTTTATGGCCTCTCCAGAGGTTCCATACGAATCTTCCAGGTTGAAATGTCAAGCGGTCCTTTGCCCGTTCCTCTCTCCCATCTACAACTTAGCAGATGAGCATCTGAAAGGGCACATGCTTCCTCCCTAGACTCCAAAACCTTCCAGTGCTATTGATAACATTACTAACTCTACATAGAAGACAAAAACACATACTTCCCTTCTCAATTATAACTGTCTACAGCTCATTCGGAAGCATTACTTGTGGCCACATGAGAACTCACTTGGCTCTTCATTCCCAACCACATCCTCCTTTTGGACCTGTCATGTCTTTAAAAACCCTTAATCCTGGCATCTTTTGTTTTCTATGGACTCCGAACAGACTTGATGAACCTGTGTCATGTTCATTGGCATTCCTTTATACAGGTAATCTACTTCCTGCTTGCTTTAGCTTAGCACCCTGGTAGCCCACTGGAGGCCCCCACTCAGCACTTCTATACCACCCAGCCCTTGTGTAACTTTCATTTCCCTTCCACTGATGCAGATAGGGCCCATCCACCATGAGATTTCAAGAACAAACAGATCACCGTGGTGGCAGGAAGAATTAAAACCCATACATGAAAAACTGTCCGTGGTAATGGGGTGAAGAGGGGCTACACAATTCAGGATCTCTCCAGGAGTTGAATTCCACCACGGATTTCTGCAGTCCTAGAAGAAACATTCCGCTTTCACAGACTCCACAGCAGACTTGTACTTACACCTCAATGGCAGCCACTTTGATAGGAGGAGTGTGTTCTGGAATTTAATAGAAGAAACACGGTAGTCAGAGCTACGTAGAATGACTGTAGGTAGATACTAAGAGAAACCCCAAGATCTCACAGCACAAGCACTGAAAAGAAGAGATCACCCAGGGCTGACCCAGCTGTCACTGGAAACTTGATCTTCTATCTGACGGACAGGGTTTGCTGAGTACTGATCATTTCTTGCAAGGACTGTGTAGTTTGTGGATTACTGATGTTGCAAGAGTTTAAAACTCAGCACACCCTTAATTCTGAACCCCTCACGCAGAGGATTTTACACATCCTCTGTGTGGAATACTAAGACTATCACACTTGGGCAAACTCGGTGAGGGAGTGAACAGGGAGCCCCATTCTCTCTCTTATCCTTATAACACCCAATATCCACGTTCTTGACTGTTTTTAGAACAAACAAAAGTAAAATCAACCTTGAAATTAAGTCTAATTTTTCATTCCCACCAATTGTTAAACACAGACCAGTCTCTTCTGTTGAGCTGCTTAACCTCCTTTCCCTCTTGTAGTTCCTACCCAAACTCAGTAAAATAATACATTTCATTATATCAAATAAGTAGGGCCAGAGCTAAAATTGGGAGGTAAACCTGATATCTTGTATATTTTTAACTATAAAAAGAAAGCAACTGTGTTAATTTCTAAAGTACAGGGCCCCTTCCATCCATCTCTCCCCTTGAGTTTAAAGCCCCAGAGGTAGAATTAAATCGGGGTATTATCCTAAAGATGTCTTCTGGGTTTAGCTGTCATAATTGAGCTTTCTGGATCTTCTTGAATCAAATCGCAGATACAGCATTACCGAATTCTCAAAGATCTAAATATCTCGTTCTTTTCCTGTGGATGGCCAATGGCCAACGGTCTGTATGGATAAGCTTTATTGGCTGGCAGTGTGAAGGCAGTACTCAGAGCCAGGACTTGCCCATAGTAAGAACAGGAAGGGATCTTATAAATCTGTGTAATTAAAAATATGATCCACAGTTATCTGCAGCAGAATTCAGAGAGGGAGTTTGCAAGGGTGAGTATAACTGGGACCCTCAAAAGCCTGAATCAGAATCTCTAGAAAAATTTCTGAGCATCTGTATTTGAAAATGTTCCTCATTAATTTTTAATAGTGGAAATCCTCAAATCACTATTATGCATCATCTCATACTTTGGATAATATCTGAGCATATGCGCACAAACACAGTGGACATGTGTAAACATGTAAATATATGTATTTTCCCTTTTGTAGTTTAAGTAAATTAAACAATGCCACATTTTTGTTTCAACCATGACTATAAATCCTGTGTTATGTATGTCTATGGGTGCTCTGCACCAGAACGATGTGATGGTTTTCTAAGTTATTAGTAAATTCCCAGACCCTGAACCTAAACTGAGTGTTCAACAGATGGGATTTCCTCTGCTAGCTTTACCACTCACTTTCTGAGTGACATCAGAAATCGTTGTCCTCATTCTAAAATGAGGGATTGGTTATCTTTGAGAACTTTATCAGTTCCAAAATTAGATAACCGTATCGAACGTTGGTTTGAAATCTGGGGAGCTATATGGTTAAGAGACAGATTGTGAGACAAATGGCAGCCATCCACTCATGTGTTCTCAACAGAACACTATGGAAAAATTGCAATCTCATCTGCCTAATTAATTCTCTAATTTGATTAAAGATTACATTTGATTTGATTTGCAAAGGGCACTGACATAGACCTTATCAATGGCTCAAAAATGTATGGTCTCCAAATGCCCGGAAGGAGAAAACTCCCTATCCTGAGATCAGAGTTTCCCCAAGCAGAGAAGTTCAATGCTTATGTGGCTGATTTTGATTTCAGAAAAATATATGAGATTCAAAGACATGGACAATATAAATATCAGGTGGTCAAGTGACCGCTTAATTCTAGTCAGAAGCAATAGAGAAGGTAAGTGATTAAGAGTGACAGATGAACCACAATTGAATAAGGCTTGTTCTCCTATAAAGCTGACAAGTCCACCAAGAGTTGTACAGGCATACTAAAGCAGTCCATTAAGCTACCACAAAGGAAATGCATTGAAATAGAACTCTTCTAAGATTGTTCATGTGAATGCTCAGGAGATTTGAATTGTTCCTCATGGGTAGTTGCTCTTAGCAAGTCAATAAATTGAAGTGAAGACATATACTTGCCATTTAAGACACTTCCCATCTCATATTCACGTTTGACAACAGATTTTCATTTTTTAGATGTGTTAGATTTAGGATGAGAATGGATTGAAATATCATATATGGGACACAAGAGTCAGAAACAGGGCTGAAAAGTCACACCAAGAGTGCCAGGCATTGCAGATAAGAGGAGTGTAAGAACTGCAGCCAGATTTGGAACGTGAGTCACAGGAATGTGTGACTTTCTTTTTGTTATTCAAGGATGCAGATGCGTATTGCTGAAGAAGTTTTGGCTTTGGAACGATAACAAAAATTAGTAGCAGAAATATTCATGATATATAAGGTGCTCTTAGATACACTTTCCTTCATGTGGCGATGGATTTAAGGTACAATTAATCACACAGCCTCGTCAGATACTGCAATCTCAAGACAGCGAAATATTGGGTTTTGTGAAACTAACTAAATTTGGGCTTTGGTTACATTTGCTCAGCACCTGTTTGCCTGCCTCAGCATAAAACCAGCTGGCAGCTGTTTTATTTTGTTGTTGTTGTTGTTTTGTTTTGTAAGACTTTGTTATTTATTGTCCAAATGCTTCATGAATTTCCAGAAGCAGAAAAATTCAGACCAGTGAAAATGGAGGTCATTTTTTGGGTTAATGAGAAATCTTACCTCTAGATAAGTAACTCTTCTGTGTTGTTCTCCAGCACGTTACTTTCCAAGGTTGTGAATGACAAGTCTCCTCTGCCTACTCCTCCGTCTGAAGATGTTCAGCAAACAGCTCAAACTCCACACATCCAAAACGTCAACACACCATCTTGCTTCATGTCTTAAGTTCATCCCGCCCAACCTGTGTGACAGACGTGTCAGCTCAGGGTGTGACAGCAGCATCCCTGTTTTCTCCCATGCAAGGGAAATGCCGGCCCTTCCTGTGAAAAACTCTCCAAGAAGATATCCGTGTTCTCCCTGGAATTTTGTTCCTGAGATGATGAAGAACACATTTAGAATTTCAAGTGCAGCAGAGCACTTGAAAGGAAACTAGGTCTATCTAACAAATGGTTCTTAGGTGAAGGAAGAGTTTGAAATTTTTTCTTTAAAACTTTAAAAAATACCTGCCCCTGGCTTAGGTCCCAGGAATATGATGCAGTCAATATGGTGTCCAGGACAGTAATCGTTAAGATCTGATTATTGTGGAATATTCTTAAGAGGGCTACGATTCAGCTGCCAAGCAGAGGAATGGAGGGAAAAGAAAGCCATTTTCCTGCTTTGTGAGGGATGTCAATAATAGCAATGTACCAGGCACTATACTAACACTTTCGTATCAAGCACTTACTAGATTTTGACAGCAACTTGATAAAGTAGGTATTGGTTTTATTTTTTCCATTTTAAAAAAGTTTATGTTATGTTAGTCACCATACAGTACATCATTAGTTTTTGATGTAGTGTTCCATGATTCACTGTGTGCGTATAACACCCAGTGTNCATACAGTACATCATTAGTTTTTGATGTAGTGTTCCATGATTCATTGTTTGTGTATAACACCCAGTGCTCCATGCAATACGTGCCCTCCTTAATACCCTTCCCCGGGCTAGCCCATTCCCCCACCCCTCTTCCCTCTAAAACCCTCAGTTTGTTTCCCAGAGTCCATAGTCTCTCATGGTTCATCTCCCCCTCTGATTTCCCCCCTTCCATTTTGCCTTCCTTCTCCTAATGTCCTCCATGATATTCCTTATGTTCCACATATAAGTGAAACCATCTGATAATTGTCTTTCTCTGGTTGACTTATATTACTTAGTATAATCCCCTCCAGTTCCATCCATGTTGATGCAAATGGTGGGTATTCATCCTTTCTGATGGCTGAGTAATATTCCATTGTATATATGGACCACATCTTCTTTATCCATTTGTCTGTTGAAGGGCATCTCAGCTCCTTCCACAGTTTGGCTATTGTGGACATTGCTACTATGAACATTGGGGTGATTATGCCCCTTCTTTTCACTGCATCTGTATCTTTGGGGTAAATGCCTAGTAGTGCAATTGCTGGGTCATCGTGTAACTCTATTTTTAACATCTTGAGGAACCTCCATACTGTTTTCCATAGTGGTTGTACCAACTTGCATTCTCACCAATAGGGTAATAGGGTTCCCCTTTCTCCACATCCTCTCCAACGCTTGTTGTTTCCTGTTTTGTTGATTTTTGCCATTCTAACTGCTGTAAGGTGGTATCTCAGTGTGGTTTTGATTTGTATTTTCCTGATGGCTAGTGATTTTTTTAATAATTTTTATTTTGTTATATTAGTCACCATACAGTACATCCCCAGTTTTTGAAGCAATGTTCCATGATTCGTTATTTGCATATAACACCCAGTGCACCATGCAAATATGTGCCCTCCTTAATACCCATCACCAGCCTATCCCAATCCTCACCCCCCTCCCCTCTGAAGCCCTCAGTTTGTTTCCCAGAANTTTGCATATAACACCCAGTGCACCATGCAAATATGTGCCCTCCTTAATACCCATCACCAGCCTATCCCAATCCTCACCCCCCTCCCCTCTGAAGCCCTCAGTTTGTTTCCCAGAATCCATAGTCTTTCGTGGTTCATTCCCCCTTCTGTTTACCCTGCCTTGAACATTTTTTCATGTGTCTGTTAGCCATTTGTATGTCTTTTTTTGAAGAAGTGTCTGTTCATATCTTCTGCCCATTTTTTGAGTGGGTTATTAGTTTTTTGAGTGTTGAGCTTGAGAAGTTCTTTATAGATATTGGATATCATCCTTTTATCTGTAATGTCATTTGCAAATATCTTCTCTCATTCCATGGGCTGCCTCTTAGTTTTGTCGACTGTTTCCTTTGCTGTTCAGAAGCTTTTTATCTTGATGAAGCCCCAAAAGTTCATTTTTGCTTTTGTTTCACTTGCCTTTGGAGACGTGTCTTGAAAGAAGTTACCCTGGCTGATGTCAAAGAGGTTACTGCCTATGTTCTTCTCTAGGATTTTGATGGATTCCTATCTCACATTGAGGTCTTTCATCCATTTTAAGTTTATNGATTTTGATGGATTCCTGTCTCACATTGAGGTCTTTCATCCATTTTAAGTTTATCTTTGTGTATGGTGTAAGGGAACGGTCCAGTTTCATTCTTCTGTATGTAGCTGTCCAATTTTCCCAGCACCACTTATTGAAGAGACTGTCTTTTTTCCCATTGGATATAAAATAGGTATTGTTAATTCCTTTGAATAAAATGAAAAAGAAAAAAAATTCAGTAAAGCGTCTTTCCAAAATTTTATAGTAAATGAATGGGACCAAGATTTCTACTAAGTGTGGTATAATTTGTAAAATTTTTCCACTAAACCAGAATTCTTTACTCTGACCCTGCTGACAATCCACACATTCAGTCTATCACTAAAAATACCTAATGTCTGGAGATTATTTTCAATAGTCAAAATGCTACCAGGAAACTTACGAAACATACAGACGACCACTCTGAGTTTTTTCTGAGCTGCACATAGGAGTGCAGGTTTTAGAACAATAAAAAATATTAAACAAAGTATTAATGTTATTGTCTACCTTGTAAACAAATTAAAGGGCAGAATAACTTTATTCACATGTACTCATTAAACATGTACTAAGCATTAGAATAGGTACCATGGGTTGACAGGGGAAGAGCTCATTGTCCCCATCCCCAAGAAGCTTGGAGCATATCTTAAGAAGCTCACATCAATAAATAATCACAATGCGATGATAATGTATTCAAATTGAGTTATGAACTGGGAACAATAAGGAGACAGCTCAAAGTATAATTAATCAGCTGGAGAGGATACTAAGATGCCAGGGAATTCTTCACAAAAGAAAAAAAAATGGATTTGAATACTGAAAAATGACCAGGTTTAATCCCAGAGTGTGTTTTGGTACTGGGGGCAGGGGCACAGAGGAATGAGGGAGGGTCTGTGCCAATTTGGAAACAGTGCCTGTCATTTCTTGAGAATTGCGACCAATGAGAATATGAGCATGGGACAGGTTATGAGGTGCTTTGTATGCTTACTTTTGGAATTGGAATTCTGTTTTCCCAGACAGAGAGCACAAACTTCTAGTTTTTTGGACTGAAGATGCATTCTTTTTGTTCAGAAAGATGCTTTTAAATCACTTGGCTACGCAGCACTCTAAGACCTACTCTATTGTCTAGGCATTCCTCTTGTTCATGTTCCCTATCGATCGGCCTCACCCTCAAAGGCATTTTGTGTGTACAACCCCTGTTATGAGACATAGCAATCCATCAAACATGTTGCATCTAGAGTGACATAAGATCTGGATTAGTAAAAACACTCTCATGAACGTATATTAAAACAAATAGAAACAAGCTTAAGATTCCAAAAGATAGATAATATACACCTAAGCTGCAATAATGGCAAAAGAGATAAATACAAGAAAAAAGAATCCATGGTAGAATGGACAAGAGATAATGATTAATCAAATGTTAATAATTGTTACGGGAAGAGGGAAATTGATAAATTTTGAAATTCCAGCTTCATATGGTCATATGTAATTACACAAAGTAAAAAGAAAAAGTGGTAAATAACAATATTCCATTGTCATTAGCTGTTGATAAAGGGTTAACTGGGTATGGTTGGTGCAATTAAACAATCCAATATATTTGAAATTGTGCCATGGAGGCTGATAGGCAAAACATTGTTAAACCAGAAGTACCGATTAATTACTTTATTGGACCATTAAACATCTGGCTTGTCTTTGTTACTCAATAAACTTAAACAGTTCATTAAAAACCAATGAAACATGACAGAAAAAAATTAGAAGCTGTGTTTTCCTATTTCCTTTCAGTTTACCTATGGATTAGAGGATTTTATTTCCTTTTGAACTCCCACCCCCAAAAGTCTAATGGAAAGTCACAGACTTTTCTCAGTGATGGGAAATTCCATGCCCCAAATCAAAATCAGAAATTGCAAACCTATAACTCTTTAGTGGTTGTAAATAAATGAAGTTGCACAGGTCAGAAAGAAGGAAAATTCTTTTTGCAATACACACCATAAGCCTTTCTCGAATTTATTTACAACTCCAATATTGATGCATCTTGGCAACCATTTCTTTTAGATTATTACTTAACAACCACAAGTAGGTCAGAGCATTAAATGAACAGGATTGTGAACTGACATTTTAAAAAATATAAGCTAACTGTATAAATAAATTACTAAAGTTTCACCATGCTAACTAATCATTGTAATATTTAATTTATCTTCAGATATACCTGTATAAAAAGATAGTTCTATATCCAGATCCATAAGCTGTAAGGATTGTATTGTATGATCTGTTTTTAAAATTTTTACTTATCACTTAACATTTTCACTTCTGAATATGTTTCTATATTAGATTCTTAAGAAGTAAATAGTATTTTATTAATTTATTATTGCTATTGTAAATCCACTCCAGTGAAAATTCTGGCCCAAATATCACTGTGGTCTTTTATAATTACGCTCCTTAGATAAATTCTGATAAGTAAAATTCCTTGGTTACTAATAAATACCCAAGGCTTTTGTGCATATGGACACTGAAAAGCATTATCTAAACTGAATTAATTTAATTAGTGAAAGTATTAATTAATTAATTATTAATTTCAAATCTTACCCATGAGTACCCTGTGAAAATGGAGGAGGTGGCAGCGGACATCTTGAATATCTCTGCATCTACTTATTAAAGCAAACAAAGTAAATAGATAGTAAAACCAAAGACAGGTGGACAACACTTACAATAAAGCTAGGTTATAAATCATAATAGCAAACCTCAGATTATAAGAAGATGAGGACAAGCTACCAATATGGTAGAGATAACCTGAGTGGTTATCAGTATCCACCTGGGAGAGCACAAAAGGGAGCCATAACATCACTGACAGACATGAGAATAATAGAATCTCAAAACAGACCATAAATTCCCATTGGCTGGTATGACTGACAAATTTGAGAACAGTATCTGAAACTGGGGGGTGCTATTGCCCCTTCTAGCAGGGACTCGGTATAAGGAGATGAGAGTAGGGATTGAAGAAGCTGGATTGGTCTATTCTCTATGAACTCCGAAGACTTACCTCCTAGTGCTCCCTCTTAGGAGAGGACTCTAGGAGCCCAACTGTTGGGTGTAGCATTAGAATTGAGCATGCCAGGGATGATCCCGGAAAGCAGAAAGAAGGTCCAGGAAATAAGAAAAGGAAAGAAGGAAGGAAGAGAGTGCAGACATTTCAGAAAGCAATCCACCATAATTTTCTTAGCGAAAAGAACAGAAGAGGAGCTGTGTGAAGTGAAAAAAAGCCACCCCGTACCACACCTCTTCCTGAAAGTTCCGGATAATTCATTTTACAAAAGACAGGCAATAGAAAAGTATTGAGATCAAATGCCACACGAAGTTAACCAAAGCAAGAGAATAAGGATAACAACATTTCCATGTACACTGAGAGCCTACCAGAAAGACGTGACGCAGAAAACAAACTCACACCTTAAAAGGGACTCAAAGACATTAGGAAAGCATCACGAGACATAGTAGAAAAGCATAAATCAGAATTTTTGAAACCTCAAGCGAGATGATAGAAGTCAGAAAACAGAAACAAATGAAAAGTTTCAAATGGAGACTGAATTAGAAAGAACACAAGAGTGGTTAAACACAACAGCTAATGTCTTAAGAGAAATAGGTGAAAGGGATGAAATTTTAAATACCAAAAGGAAATAAACAAAATTTTTGAGAGTAAGTTGTAAATAACATATAATAGAGGTACCTGAAGAATAAAACCAAATCAAGGAAATAAATACTAAAAACTGTAACTCAGAAAAACTTTCTGAAATTAAAAAGATTTGAAACTCTGTATTAAAGAGCCCATTACATATTGATAATACCAACCTGGGATGAACACCACTAGCTGTATTCTAGTAAAGTTTCTGGGCTTTATTTAAAAACTGAGGGGGGAATTATTTATCACCTAGGGGAAAAAAACAAGGTATTTATAAAGGAAAGGACATTTCATTATCATCTTACGTTTCAAAGCAACACACACAGACAACACGAAGAAAACAGAGTAACGTGTTTCTTTGCTCGAGGAAAGAAAATTTGAAGCAAGTTATTTTATATACAGCTAATGTGACCTCCAGTCTAAAAATCACACCCAAAAAAACCCCGTTATTAATGAACACATGTTTGACAATATTATTCCCATGAGAACTCCTGAAGAATCTACTAGATAAGGAGTTTAGGCAAACAAAATAACTTAAAAAAACATTCATAAGGGGCTCCTGGGTGGCTCAGCCATTAAGCGTCTGCCTTCGGCTCAGGTATGATCCCAGGATCCTGGGATAGAGCCCTTCATCGGGCTCCCTGCTTGGCAGAAAGCCAGCTTCTCCCTCTCACACTCCCCTTGTTTGTGTTTCCTCTCTCACTGTCTCTCTCTGTCAAATAAATAAATAAAATCTTTAAAAAAAAATTCATGAGAACTAGTGGTGATCATTAAACATAGTTACGTATGAGAATCAATTGGAATTAAAAAGAGAGTACATGTTGTCATGTTCAGACAACGTAGATACTATACAAGTATAAAAATGGGGAGAATGGAGAAAGTATATGCAAAATAAATGTTAACTCTTTTTGGTATATTGTTGTTGGTGGAATTATCAATGTTATATTGAGATAGTAGTGTGTGTAAATGGCGTAAAGTAAACATGTATTTATGGGATAGTCTGTCTATCATCCATTATATCTTTAAGAACCAGAACGCTCAGAAGGAGACATAGATACTAAAGAAGTTTCATTAAAAACTCTCTAATCCTGAATTTGAATTTGAAAAAACAGTATGAACCCATGGGTACTACGTGTGTTTCTGTGTTTTTAGCACATATCATTCTTTGCTCTGTCAACAGAAGAGCACTAGAAACACTGATCAACAATGCAGAAATGATGAGTAACCCTACTGTCCAGATTATGATCTTGAAATACCATGTACCATTAAAAAAAACAAAAACAAAAAAAACAGGGCATCTTAGAGAAATAGCTGACTCCATGTCTGAAGCAGGAAATGCACATCTTGACATAACAGAGAAACTCTCAAAAACAAAAGAATGTCAAGAAAGGAGGCTTTGACTGGCCAAAAATTGGATAATTTAAGCTTCAGGAAGAAAGTAATTTTGATTTATAGAAACCTCTCAAATGTGTTTGAGTCAGTAAATTCATAAAAATATTAAAAAATATTAAAACAATGCCTGGGTGGCTCAGTTGGTTAAGCATCTGCCCTCGGCTCAGGTCATGATCCCGGAGTCCCAGGATCAAGCCCTGAGTTGTGATCCCTGCTCAGTGGGGAGTCAGCTTCTCCCTTTCCTTCTGCCCCTCCCCCCACTTGTTTTCTCTCTCTCTCTCTCTCTCTCAAATAAATAAAATATTTAAAAATTTTGAAACAAAAGCTAGCCAATCCCCCTAAGAAGATGGTTGGAAATAAATCCTTTATCTAAAAGATAAAGATAAAAGAAAATAACACTTTTTCTTGCCTTTCCTTTATGAATCATACCATTGGATAATCAAATAGTAGTAAATAAAGAAAAGTGCCCTTTCATAAACATAATTCTAACTCATCAATGACAAAGCAGTTATAAAAGTTGAACATCACCAGAAAATCCCAAAATCAATGAACAAGGCATTGAATAGGCACTGAGGTGCTACTGTCACAGAGACATCCGGATGTGATCCTTCCTCTAGTCCCATCAGCCGAGGATGCACTTCTGATGGGCAAGCAGTCCACAACAGCCGGAAACCACGGGTCACGGGGCCAGCGTTGTCAACAGGTAAACTGTAAAGAAAAGAAAGAGATGGGGCGAGAGGAGTCTGTGGACTACAAGATCCTCAAAAGTCATCAAGATGTACCCGTGCAAGGTAACACTGTCGACCGTGAAAGTCAGAATTGTGCACTCATTTCAAGAGAGTGAGCGGGAGGCTGCGAGAGGTCAAAAGACAGAATTTCTTTTCTCGAATGCTAGGCCTGGGCTGTGGATACGAGGGTGTTTGCTTTATCATATTCCATTAAGGAAGTCGTTTGATGTTTTTCTGAATATGCTTCATTTTCAGGAAAAAGGTTAAGGTGAGAAAAAGGAAAAAAATCCTACCTAATCCACGTGGGAGATTTCTTGTCTCCTACTACTGATGATACGGACCATGTTATTTTCCATTTTTCTTCTTTCTTTTCTCTCTCACTCTGTGTTGCACTTTGATAGCTTATTAGCAGCATATTGCGTTAATTTGCATTTATTTGATTTGCGGAAAAGTGAGCATTTACTCATACGTTTATTACACAATTAATATTTTTATTTTTGCCTCTGAGAGACTTTCTTCACAGTATCTTTTTATCTATTCAATCATTGCTCTGTGACTAATATCCAATTGACTTAGAAGAACTCTTAATATCAAGGTTATTAATCTCATGCCTCATCTATAAATTATTCATTATTCAACTTAACTTTCCATTTGATATATATTCTAATTCATTAGCCATCCAAAATATTTATATTAAATACAGTCAGATCTGTATATTCTTCACTCTAATGAGCCTGTTTTTCTTTTATGCTCAGGAATTCTTCCATCGCCTGAAAATTGTAACATTGTATGCTCTTTTTTTTCTAGTTCTTACTAGAAGAACTAGTTCTACATGGTTAACTGTTCCTATTTATCCCCTTAAGGTATCTGCAATTTATTTTAATGTATGATTTAAGGTTAGAACAATAAATTACACTCTTCCAAGGAGCCAATTATTCCATCATAATTTTTTGGAAAGTCTATAATTTCTCTCACGTACTTAAAATGCTCTTTTATCAGAAGGTGTATTTTTCTCAAATGTGAAGATTAAAAAAAAATATTTTAGACAATGGAAACTGGCATTCTCTCTACTGTCTTATGACTTGTTTTATAAACATTTAATGACGCATAATGCATATTAAGTACAGAAATTCTTTAATGGCTCTATGTAACTGGACCTACGATGAAAAAGCAAGCACCCCTCCAAAACGTCCCTGGCCCTCCCAATGAGCATCTCTGTTCTGTGGGAATTCTTAAGCACATCTGACACCATTGATTAGTTTTTGAAGGTCCTGTAAACAAGATCTTACAGTGGGCATTCTTTTCCACCAAGACTCTTTTGCTCAAACTTAAGTTTTTAGATCCTTCTCACTGTTGTGAAATAATATTCTTTATAGGAATGTGTCATAAATGATTTATCTGTTCTGTGATCGCCAATTTCTGTCACTACAAATAATGCCACTATGAACGTCATTGTGCATGTGTTTGGGGAAACGTGTGCATTACAGTCATACAAAACCCTTCAAAGTGGAAATGCTGAATCACAGGTATACACATATTCTGCCTTCGTGGATATTGTCAAGCAGAGTTTGAAGGAGTTGAACAAAATTACACATCGCAGTTACATTTCTGTGGATAATTACCGATGTCCCTTAGTCACTTTCTTTCAGGCATTGTGGCATCGTGGCTTCCCTTCGTATTTCTACGATAATTAATGAGATCCTCAAAAGTCATCAAGATGACTTTTAGATGTCAATAGACATTTTGTGAAATATTGCTACGCCTTTTGCCTCTTTTCTCCATTGACTAATTATCTTTTCAACTTTACTTGCATGCGTTCTTCATATATTTTGGGTAAGAAATCTTTGTCAGAAATTTGTCCTGCACATATAATCTTCAAAAACAGACTAAATTTTTTGTTAGTTTTTTTCCCTAGCTATCTGAGTTTAAGGTTATTTTTAAGTGACACCATTTCTTAAATTTAATTTTCTAGGTGTTGATTACTAGTAAACTGAAATCAAATTGATTTCTTATATTGACCTTTTTATCTAGCTACCTTGTGAATTCACTTAATAAGTCCCGTTTCTTAAGTATAGATGCTTTTGAATTTTGTTCATTCACATTCATGTCATCTACAAATAATGACAGTTTTATTTCTCCCTTTTCATGCCCTTTACCATTTGTTTCCTGTTTTATGACACTAGCAAGAACTATACTATATTGCTGACAGAAGTTGTGATAGCAGCGGAAAAGCTTTCAAAATTTTATTTGGAAATCTTTTTTTATTATATCAAGGCATTTCCTCTCTATTCCTAGATACAAAGAATTTCTATAATAAATAAACATTGTGATGATCAAATGCTCTTTCTATTTTGTTTTGTTATTATAGCAAATGTTATGGTTGATTTTTTTTTTAAATATAAGCTAATGTTGCATTCCAGAAGAAATACAGTCTCATGTGATGTCCTTTTTAAACCATGCTGGATTTGATTTCCTAATTTTGTCTTTGGAAAATTTTTATTCATGTTTATGAGAAATCGACCTATAAGTTTCTTGTAATGTCCTGGTCAAGTATTGGTATTAAAGTACTTCAGGCTTCAAAAAATATGTTGGGAAGAATAGTGGGTCGAATGATGGCCCCAATAAGACATGTCCATGTCTTAATTCCTGGAACCTGGGAATGTGACCTTATTTGGAGGAAAGGTCTTTGCCACTGTAATTAAGTTAAGGATCTTGGCATGAAATCGTCTTGGATTTAATGCAGGCCCTAAATCAGTAACTGTTGTCCTTACAAGAGAAGGGCAGGGGACGATTTGAGACACAGAAACAGGGGAGAAGGCCACTGAAGGTGGAGAGACTGGAGTTATCCCGCTAAAAGCTATGCAACACCAGGAGCCAAAAGCTGGAAGAAGCAAAGTGGGATTCCCAGGAAGAGCCCTCAGGAGGAAAGTGGCCTTGCCGACATCCGATTTTAGCTTTATGACCCCCATAGCTCTGAGAATAAATTTGGGTTGTTTTAAGCCACCAAATGTGTGGTCATTGGTTATGGCGGCACTAGGAAACCAATACAGGAAGTGTGCCCTCTTTTCTTCTATCTGGAGTTTGTGTAAGATTACTGAATATTTATTGCTTAGAAGTTTTGGAAGAATTCATCCTTGAGACCAAATGGGGAAGAAACTATTTATGAAACTATTTTTATGAAAATTCTAGTTTTTAAACATAGAGGATACTTTAAATTTTATATTTAGTCTTAAATGAATTAGGTGAGAGGTGTTTTCCTAGGAAAATTTCATCTAATTTTCCAAATTTATTGCACAAATATTCATAATATCATCTATTATAGTTTATTAATTAAGCTTTTTATTTTAAGACAATTGAAGATTCACATGAAGTTGGAAGAAAAATACAGAGATTCATGTGCCTCTTATTCAGTTTCCCTAATAGTAAAATCTTGCAAAACTACAATATAATATCACAACTGGGATAGTGACATTGATACAATTAGAATACAAAACACTTGGCATCAACCGAAAGGATTCCTCGTGTTGCTATTTCAAAGCTACACCCACTTCTCTTATACCTCCATCCCTGCCTCAAAGACTGGCCACCTCTAAAGTGTTCTCCATTTCTGTAATTTTGTCACTTTAAAAATGTTACATAAATGGAATCTTGCAGTATGTAACCTTTGATAAAATTTTCCCACTTGGTAGAATTCTTTTGAGATCCATCCAGGTTGGACTGTATATCAGAAATTCATTCCCTTTTATTGCTCTGAGGTACGCCATCGTACGGATGTATCACAGTTTAATCATTCACTCATTGAAGGGCTTCTGGCTTGTTTCCAAGTTTTGACTATTACAAATAAAACTGCTATAAACATTCATGTACAAGCTTTTATGTAAATGTAAGTTTTTGTTTCCCTAATATGAATGGCCAGGAGCAAAAGTGAAATAGCTCGGTCATAGAGTAGTTGTATGTTTCGTTGTTTTTTAAGAAACTGCCAAACTGTTTTGCAAGTGGCTGAACTGTTTCACGTTTCCACCAGCAAAGCACAAGTCATCCAATTTCTTCACATCATCACCAGCATTTGATGTCGTCGCTATTTTTTTCAAATTTTCATTTACATTCTAGTTAGTTGTCACTGTGTTTTAATTTAGCCATCCTGACAGATATTTAGGGATATCACCTTGTGGTTTTAGTTGGCATTTATCTAATACCTAGTGATATTAAACATCTTTTAATGTGCTGCTTTAATACCTTGTTGAAATTTCTGTTTTGGTTTTTTTTAACCCATTTACTCATTAGATAGGGCATTATTATTATTATTATTATCATTATTATTATTATTGGTTTGGGTTTGGGTTTTTTTGGTTTGGGTTTTTTTTACGTTGAGTATTGAGAGTTCTTTCTATATTCTAGATACTAATGATCAGTCAGATAAGTGGTTTACTAATTTTTTTATTTTAATTTTTATTTTTTAATTATTTTTTATTATTACGTTCAATTCGCCAGCAGATAGTACATCATTAGTTTTTGATGTAGTGTTATTTTCTCTCACTCTCTAGCTTATCTTTCCATACTATTAAGAAAATCTTTCACAGAGCAAAAGTTTTAATTTTGATGAAGTGTAACTTCAACTTCTCTTATAGATTGTATTTTTGGGGTCAATTTGGGGAAGGTCAATTTTAAGATCTATTGACATATCCCTAGATTCTGAAGGATTTTACTTACACTGTTTTCTAAAAGTTTTATATTTGTACACTGTACATTTAATTCTGTGATTCATTTTGAGTTGATTTGTATGTAAAGTATGAGGATTAAACTGAAGTTAAATTTTTTGCCTGTGGACATCCAATTGCTCCAACACTATTTGTTGAAAAAAATCTGTCTTTCCTCCACTGAATTGCTTTTGTGCCTCTGCCAAAAATCAGTTTTACAAATCTGTGTATTTCTATTACTGAGTCCTCTATTGTCTCCCATTGTTTTAAGTGTCTATTTCTCTGCTAATACCACAGAGTCTTGATGACTGTATCTATCTAATAAGACTTGATATCACGTAGACGCATTCCTCCCATTTTATTGTTCCTTTTTTTTTTAAGATTTTATTTATTTATTCAACAGAGAGAGAGACAGCGAGAGAGGGAACACAAGCAGGGGGAGTGGGAGAGGAAGAAACAGGCTCATAGCGGAGGAGCCTGATGTGGGGCTCGATCCCACAACACCAGGATCACGCCTGAGCCGAAGGCAGACGCCTAATCACTTGTGCCACCCAGGCGCCCCCCATTTTATTGTTCTTTTTTAAAATAGTTGTAGCTATTCTATTTCCTTTGCCTTTTTAAATAAATGTTAGTATAATGTTTTTTATATAAGGAAAAAGGCTTGTTGGAATTTTGATAAGAAATTCATTAAACCTATATCAGTTTGAGGAGAATTGGCATCTTTACTAAGTTGAATATTCCAACCAATGAACATGGTACATCTCTTCATTTATTTAGATCTCCTTTAATTTCTTTCATTATTATTTTGTAGTTCTCAGCATGCCAATTAGGTAAATATTTTGTTAGATTTATAGTAAACTGTTTCATTTTCTAATTGTAAATGGTATTCTTTTTTAATTTCAGTGTCTACATGCTCATTGCTAATGTTTAGAAAGATAACTGATCTTTGTTTATTGTATCCTGTAATCTCGCTGAACTCACAAGTTTCTGGTTTTGTTTGCAGTTTCCTTGGGAATTTTTTTTTTTTTACATAGACCATTGTGTCATTTACAGTAAAGACAGATTTATTTCTTCCTTCCCAAACTACATGATTTTTTAAATGTCCTTTTCCTTTATTTTCCTTTTCTTTTGTTTCTTATTACACTAATTAGAACTACCATCCCTACATAGCACAAAACTGGTGAGAGCAGACACTCTTGCTTCGTTAGCAGTCTCAGGGGGGCAAAGCTAAGTCTTTCACCATTAAAAATAATGTCAGCTATAGATTTTTAATGTGATTTTTATCACGCTGAGGAAGTCATCATGTATTTCTATTTTTCTGTGATTTTTTTAATCTTGAACAAATGCTGAATTTTTGTCAAATGCTGAATCTACATTGGCTGATACAGTTGTGTAATTTTTCTTTTCTAGCCTGTTAATAGGATGTGCTCATTGATTAATTTTTGAATATCAAACCAGCCCTGCATCCCTGAAGTAAAACCCATTGAGTTATATTTATTTGGTGTATAGTTCTTTCTATATATTGCAAAATCTACTTGGCTAAAGTTTTATTAAGTATTTTTGCATCTATATTCATTTATCCATAGTGGGTTTTTTCCCTTATGTCTGTTTTTGGTATTAGCATATTACTAGTTTCATATAGTGAATTGGAAGTGTTGCCTCTTTTTGTTTTCTGAAAGGTATTTTGTAAAATTGGCTTTAATTCTTCTTTAAATAAAAAATGCTCCAATAAAAACATATGCACTTAGAAATTTTTATAAGGTAATTATTATTCAGTTTCCTTAATAATTATAGGACTATTGAAATTGTCTATTATTTACGTGAAGAAAGAATTATGATAGAGGTCCCTGGGTGGCTCAGTCAGTTAAGCTTCTTATTCTTGATCTCAGCTCAGGTCTTGATCTCCAGATCATGAGTTCAAGCCCTGCATTAGGCTCCATGCTGGGAGTGGAGTGGAGCATACTTAAAAAAAAAAAGTTGTGGTAGTTTGTGTTTTCAAGGAATTGATTCATTTCATCTAAGTTGTAAAATTTATGGGTGTAGAACTACTCAGAGCATTCTCTTATTCTCTTGTTATCCTCTTTGTGTCTGCAGAGTCTATTAGAATATCCTTTGTATCTTATGTGATATTCATTATTTGTGACTTTTTTTGTGGTCAATTTTTCTTTGGCAATTTTATTGATCTTTTCAAAGCACCAGCTCTTTGTTTCACTGTTCTTCTCTAGTGTTTATGTTTTGATTTTATTTATTTAAGTTCTTATTTAACTTTATTATTACCTTTCTTCTTTCTCTAGGTTTATTTTGTTCTTTATTTTCCAAAGTCTTTTGCTAAGAACTTAGATTATTGATATTGACCTTTTCATATTGACCTTTTATTTTTTCTAATATATGCAGTTAGTGTAATAAATTTCCCTTCTAGGGCTTTTTTAGCCCCATACTAGGCATTTTTTTATCCTGTACTTTCATTTTCATTCAGTTCAATATATTTCTTAATTCCCTTTATATTTCACCTGTTAAAATAAAAAACAGAGACCAGTCTTAAAAATTCCCTGAGTAGGCAAAACCAGTTTAGTCATGCATGCAAAGTTTAATTTACCTTTTTTACAAGACTAACTTAACCTGTGTCATTTCTTGAGTATGCCTCTGGAAATTATAAGCAAAATTTAAACTGTTTCTCAAATTTGATATGAGGTATCCACTAACAAATTCCCTATCTTTTAAGAAAATTCTAATATTATAATCAATCACTATGAAGAATAAACAATCACTATCTCCTCTTACTAAGCTGCTTATAACAATACACCCTTGTATCTCATTTCATGTTTTGGTGTGAGCACTCCTGGTTTGCAAACAGTCTTTTTGCTGTGTGCACATAAACTTTTACTAATTACTACTTCAGTGATCCATTGGTTTAACTTCTGCTATTTCTGAATTCTGACACACCTGTGAGCTATTTAGACATCTGTGTTTAGTTTTCAAGTGTTTGGTAATTTTCCTGTTATATTTCTGTTATTAATCTCTGGTTTGGTTTCATAATTATTAGAAAACACAATTCTTTTATATTCGTTGAGAGTTTTTTTTTTTTATGGCCCAAGATATAGTCTATTTTGACATATGTTCCATGAGCTCATGAAAAGAATATGTACTCCACTCCTGTTAGGCAGAATTTTCTGTAAACATTGATCATATTCTTTTGACTGTTGGTGTTGTTGAATTCTTAACCTTTGCTAATTTTCTGTCTAGTTGTTCTATCAATTATTAAGACATATTGTTATGTATTTTGTAATCCTGTTGATTGATGTGTACACATTTAAGATTATATTATGTGATGTCCCCCTCTGCCCTGGCAATGTATTTTTGCGCTGAAATCATATTTATCTGAGGTTAATATAACCAGATCTGTACTCTTTTGATTAATGTTGGCATAATATATTTTTTCCATAATTTTATTTTCATCCTGACTATATCTGTATTTTTGAAACCAGTTTCTTATAAACAGCAGAGAGGGTACATGATTTTTAGTACACTGTATTAATCTCTATCTTTTAGTTGCCATATTTAGATCATGTATAGATAATGTACAGTATGTTAATTATTGGTAAGTTAAGGCTTACCTCTGCCTTTTGGGTTTGTGTTCTCTGTGTTTTCTCTGTTTATTTGTTTTTCTGTTTTATTTTCCCTGCTTCCTTGTAGTTCATTTGAATATTTTTAAATTTTCATTTACCTAGAGTGCTTTTTTATTGTATCTTTTTTGCAAAATACCTTTTCAAACAGCTATGAAAGGTTTTACATTACATACATACCTAATCACAGTCTACTGGTGTTATTTTACTAGTGTGAGTGAAATATTGAAACTTTACCTCCCTTTAGTTTATTTATCCTCCCCATTTACAATTGTCAGATATATTCTCTACATGCATTTAGAATTACATGATATGGCCACTTTCTTCTGTCATCCATGCTTTCTGTAGAGAAATCGACTGTCATTCAAATTGTTGGGACACAATTTACCTCTTGCTGACTTCAAGATTCTTCTTTAAAATTTTCTTTGACTCTGACCCACCTGTTTTTTTCTTATAAGGAAATTTATGATTACATTAAGCCTATCCACATAATCCAAGATAATCTCCATCTCAAGATCCTTAATTTATTGACATCTACAAAGTGCTTTTTGCCATGCAAGATAACACATTTACAGGTTCCAGGAGTTAGGATATGAACATCTTTGGGGGAAAGATTATTCCATTTACCACATTTCCCACCTCATTTTATGAGGCAAGAAACTCCATGATCCCAAAACCAGGGAGGAAAATGTACCATAAAAATATCCCTCATGGACAAATGAAAAATATTTAATAAACTATTAGCTAATTGTATCCCCAATATATTAAAAATGCAATATGCAATAACCAAGTAGCTTTTCTTAGGTCAAGAATGGCAGGTTTTGTTAAACACTAGTAATCAATGTAATTCAACATATGAAACATCAAAGGAGCAAAAAACATATGATCATCTCTATATTTACCACATAAATTCTTCTAGCCAAGAGATGAGATAAATTTTAAAATTCAGAAGTAGAGAAGCTACTATTACCAGGAACAAAACAAAAAAACAGTAACAAAGCACTAGTTGGTGAGAACCATATGAATGGAAATATTAAAGTATTGCTAGAAAACTCAGGATTTGGGGGATAAAATAGAATATAAATTTAATGAGCCTTGATAATGTAAAAATATAATTTTAAATGAATAAGAAATATGAAGGAAGTATGAGGGCACAGTTCTCATCTTTCATAGCATTTCACATAATACAGTCTAAATGTGAGAGCATGAACCCTTCACGGTCATTGAAGCATTGTTTCAGCGCTCTACTATCCCAATCTTGCAGAGAGCCAACTCCCTAGCTGGCCTTAACTAAAGCTTTAATTATTCAACCACTAAACAAAGTTCCATTATTAATAAGTAAGAGATGCTTTCCCAAGAGAACCAGAGATTTAAAGTGTTACATTAAATACAAATTCTTCATCTAAAAAAAAAATGTGATAAATCAAGGACCAGTTTAAACATATTATTCAAATAAATGTAATTCAAAGTTAGCAGAAAAAAATGTGTGATTATAGAAATATAACCAGCTAAGGGACTCCTGGGTAGGGCAGTCTTTAAGCGCCTGCCTTGGGCTCAGGGCATGATCCCGGAGTTCCGGGATGGAGTCCCACATCGGGCTCCTCGGCTGGGAGCCTGCTTCTTCCTCTCCCTCTCCCCTGCTGTGTTCCCTTTCTCGCTGGCTGTCTCTCTGTCACAAATAAATAAAATCTTTAAAAAAGAAAAAAAAAGAAATATAACCAGCCAAAATGAGCATTTTGGGAGAAAGAATATTGAAAAACTAAGAACACTGATTTTATATTTTTGTAAATTGAAATTAGCGGTAATTTTACACTGACTGAAGTTAACAATAAGAAACACAAGTTAAAAAGATATACATATGTATGTATGTATACTACATCTATTTATTGATCTGTTTATTTATGAAAGTTACAGCTGTAAATAGAAAAGAGAGGATATAAGTGTTTTAAATACCGAGAAGAAAAATATATACATACGAAACAAACAAAAACAAAGAAACTCATGTGATACAACAAAGTATGGTGGAAAGCATTCGCAAAAAATAAAGCAAACAAATGAAAATGCTAGAAATAAAGATCAAACATTTTCTTGTCTATCAATAAAAATAAGACTGTTACAAGTGAAAGAAATGCAGATAGTTTTAAAATATACAAAAATAATCTTAAACAAAAGATATCTGTAAAAAGATAGTTTCATAAATGTATTTTTTAAAAACGAACAAAGACAGAATAGGTACTTGCCAATGAAAAGCAAGAAATAGTCATGATATTAAAATGAAGGCAAAAAAATCCATTAGATTTATTTCATATTAAAAATGATGCAGTCCTTCGTGAAGGTGTACAATGAATATTTATTGATTGTTGTAGACTTTTATTCTTCACTGCAACACCTGAGAAATAAGTAAAGTAACTAAAACAGAGATGTGAAATAAGTAAGGTAGTTTTAATATATGCATGTATGAGTGAATACATACACATGTAATTAGTATGTTCTCTAAAAATGGAAGAAATAGCTTTTAAAATGTACATGGAAATTGTTTAAAACTTGACCTTATAGTAAATAAAATAAAATAAAATAAAATAAAATTCATAGAAATAATACAACCCAACCGACTTTGTTTTTTCAAAGATTTATTTATTTATTTATTTATTTATTTATTTATTTTAGAGACAGCTAGCATGCATAAGTAGGGAAAGGGGAAGAGGAGGACAGAGAGAGACAATCACAAACAGACTCCCTGCTGAGTGGGGAGCCCAACTTGGGGCTCCATCTCACCACCCTGAGATCATGACCTGAGCTGAAACCAAGAGTCCGATGCTCAACCAACAGAGCCACCCCCCAACCTACTTTAAAATGAAATGGTGAAATTTGCCATACAATGGGAAAACAAAGAAATTCCAACATTGGGAAAATTTGTAAGAAAAAATGCAAAACTTTATTTGCAAAATTCTTATAAAATAATGGTAGTAAAAATACTGTGGAACGGATATTCTCTAACAAGGCTGTTTTTTTGGTTTTTTTAATGATTCTTTCTTATATTATGTTAGTCACAATACATTACATCCCCGGATTCCCATGTAAAGTTCGATGCTTCATTAGCTGCGTATAACACCCAGTGCACCATGCAATAC